>NC_080593.1:47606815-47916815 GCF_027887145.1 Ammospiza caudacuta | reverse complement strand
GAAGCAGGTCTTTGTGCCATGGGATTGAAACCTGTAACATTACAAAATGTTTCAGGGTTTTGTTTTTTTTTTTGGTGAGAGGATTAGCATTTTAAAAAGAGAGAAAAGGTAGGTAGTGCTGTTTTAATGGTTGTAAACGGGTAGCAAAGCTTTCCCTTTCATTCCCTCAAAAAGTTACACTGTTTTACATCTTTATGTGTATAGTACTTGTTTCAGGAAGCTGAATTCTGGGAAGGGCCTCCCTCCTTTGAGGACAAGCATAGCATGTTTAGGAAATTCAGCATGGCAGTGTTTTGGAAGGAGGATCGAGCAAAACTGTGATTTCATGACCTATAGTTCTAAATAAATTCAGGAACACAGGGCCACAATCCAGCACAGCAGGCAACACTCACTTCTTCTTTGGATCACCTGAGCCCACAGAGGACCAGGTCACATTTTTGAGCAGTGCCCCCACACAACAGCAAGCTTGAGCTTGCAGAGCTCATTTCAGAAACAAGGTGTGACTGGGGGAGGGAAGACAACTCTCAAGTGCCCTATTCCTGTGTTCCAGTAGAAGTGCTGCACCACTCTGGAGCAACTTTACCTCTGTTTTAACTGCCGGTGCTATATCCAGGACCAAGGAGAGAAAGCTCCTTGCAGCAAAGAGAGCTTTCTTTAGTCACATGATGAATAACATAGATGATGCAGGAGGACTTACTACATAAGCTACATTTTCTGATTGGGGAGTGTTATGGAATTAGTGAGGCAAAGCATTCTGACAAAGGGTTTTGTTTTAGTAGACAGAATTTTACAAGCTGCTCCTGGGAAGCAGCTGTGGTCAGAGAGGCTGGGCAGAAACTAGTGGGAGCCTTGGACAGGGCTTCTGCCCTTTCTTATCCTGCTGCTCTTGCCCACTGGTAACAGGCCTGGCATGGGACAAGGTGAGTAGATGGAGCCAAGGTTTCCTCCACACCACATTTGCATGGACCTGAGCCACAGTATCCTTCCCCTCTTATCTGTTCTTTAATGTAACAAATGCAATAACTCTCCCACCTTGTTTGGTACCAGGACAGAACCAGACAAATCTTGAGAACATGTTTCCTGATCTGTAGGAAAATCTGTGAAGAAAAGGTGACAGCTGGCTAAGAGGTCTGAAGGTTTATGAATAATCCCATAAAAGCAGCTGCCTTTCAGATACTATTGCAGATTGTTTGCAGTGGCTGGCTGACTGCTGTGAAAAAGCAAATGCATTCAACAAGCATAAATTTAGTAAATTTAGTTGTTTTCAAGGCAGGGACAGAGAACTGCTTGCAGCAGCCTTAATTTTGTGTTGTCAGTATTGTTGAGGAGCTGAAAGCCATTCAGCCTCTGTATGCTGTTTTCTCTCCTTTCCTCCTTCAGGCTGTCCAGTTTGATCACTGGTGCCTTGGCCTGCCCAGCTTTGTTTTGGAGCTGTGCAGAGCAGGCACAGAGCTGCTGCAGCAGCCTGACAGGAGCCATTTGCAGTCAGTCCTGCATGTGTGCTCCAGGGTTTGGCTCCTTTGCCAGAAACAGCAAGAAAGTCACACATGACTGAAGTCAAGCCAAGGATTACAGTCAAAAGCTGTCTTTGGAGTGAACTGGGCAGAGATCATTTGAGCTACACTGTGGAAAAATCTGGCTCACTTTGCTGACCCTGGGGTATGCAAAAGGGACAGTCCTTTAAGAAAGGAACAATTTTGAACTGATTTTATGCTGACAGGAGAGATCCCTGCCTTTCTCCCATGACTTTTACATAAGCAAAGTGGTTTTCCTCCTCCCACAGAAGTAGCATCTTACAATCAAAGTGCTCGTGCATAATGTGTCCTCAAAACCAGGAGGCTGTGCTAGTCACACTTTTGCCACAAAATGCCATGCCTGCAGGCCTGACTCTTTTACACTCTGTAGCCCTATACACTACTACAGGCCTTTTTGCTTTACTTGAAGACCTGCAGCACCTTTTTTTGCAAAGCAGTAGGTGCCATTAAACTTCCATTCTTCATTATTCTAGAAATAGACTTGCCTGGTGCAAAGTTTGGAGTTTGGAAGTGGTCAGCATCCATATGTAGCAATAGGTGAAGCTGTCAGCTTCTGGTTTTGGCATTGTGTCATTCCTCCTTTCTAAAAATGTCTCAAATTTTGAAGTGTAGCTTTTGTAAATTTTCCTGAATTTTTGTTCTTCACTGTGAAGAGGCTGGTTACTGAGTTGTGGTTCTGAAGTTCTGTGATGGAGTGTGTGGACAGCAGTGAGCTCATGTCACTGCACAGTTTCATGGTGTCAGTGCTGTGTTGGCAGCCTTTCCTGGCTACCTGCCTCGGTTGTTTTGGTGTGTATCTATGTCTTGCTATGTTATTCCTATACAGAAACCTTGCTGGCATTGGAAAAGCCTCCCCGTTTCACCAGACCAATTTTGAAAGGCGTTTTATACAACTTTTACAAATAAAGACAAAATACTGACAGAGATGAGAGTACTGAAGTGTTACATCATGTTGTGTCAGAGGGTTGCTCTCTCCAGTGGCCTCGTCTCCACAGCAACTTGGACATCCTGTGTTGTGTGTGGAAGAGGGGCCTTTCTGACTCCTTTTCAAAAACATCACTTAGGGCTGGAGTCATGAAGGGTCTGTTGAAGTCTTACACTGGGTATGGCTCTCCCTGCTCAGTCAGAAGGCCTGGCTGCTCATGAGGAAATTATCCTCCTATTTTCTAGGATATGGTCTGAGGCAGCGTTGGAGCCTCTTTGCTGCAATGCAATTCTCAGCACCATCCATGTGGGAAATGGCAACTCCAAATGTTCCACTTTAACACTTTGATCCATCCCCAAAACTCCCCCTCCCCTGCTGCTTCATTCCAGTGCTCTCCATCCCCTCTCACATTATAAAATGTGCTTACTTATCTCCAGGGAGTCCCATCAGCTCCTTATGTGTAAGTAAGGGTAACATTCAAGGGTTGTGGTTCTTTTTAAAGGAAATATTTTCAAAGGCAATTGCTAATTTTCCTTGCAAGCCTGCTAAGTATTATCACACCATATTCCCTTTCCCTCGCTAGGAGGTTTGGAAAACATGGCCTGAAATCTGTTCCCTTCAAAGGCTCCCAAACCACCACTGTTCTCCCTTGCCCTGTGCATCTCTGACAACCCTTCTACAGCATCAGTAGGGGGAAACACAGCCCTCAGCCATCACTGGCAGGTCTATTTAAGTACTGAATAAATCTCACATTTCTTACAGGTGATCTGCAGGACCAATGCAGCTCTGAAGTTTTTTTGCAGCACTCAAGTGCCAGGCCTGTGAAGGTGGATGCCCTGCCACCAGTTTGAAAAGCAACTTAAGCACCAAGGTTCTCTGAAAGGAGGGAAAGATGGAACTCATTTATGCTGGAAACTGGGATGGAAATCTGGAGACCCATGAGTCAGCATGGAAGCTGAGAGACACCTTGTCTAAGCCAAGAGAAAGGCAAAAGGAAACAGCTGGAATAATTCTTTTGTCTGGGTTTGTTTGGGGGGATTTTTGTTATTTATTTATTTTGTTGGTCAGTTTGGGGTTTTTTAAGGGAATAGTCATTTAAAAGTGTCTTAATAACTTCTGCAATATATTAACAGAAAATTAAGTTAGAGGGGGTTTTTCAGTATGAAATTTAAAATGAGTGTCTGAGATACAGAAGGGAGAATCTATTTGGGCTTTGCTGAACAATTAGAGACTTCTCACAGTCCACATTAAATCCAGAAAATCTGGATATTGAATTTTAAACCCTTTCATTTTCATTGATTCCATTGCAGAAAGATGTCATCAGGACTACCTTTCAAGGAATATCCTTACTCTTCCCATTAAAATTGTCCAAATTAATTTTTTATGCTGCTACTGAAATGGTTTGTATCCTCCCCAATCACACAGTGCCCCTGAGACACTTTAAACATCTTTTTCTGAGGTGTCTATGGACAAGCAGGATGAAGTACAGTATTGTTTCAGCTCTTCAGAAGAAGGAGGTGAAGAAACTGAGGCTGAAGTTGGAACTGCACTGGCCACAGCCTGAAGCAGGAAAGAGCAGGGGTAGAGAGCCCACAAGCAGGGCTCTCATGAGTGAGCAGGGCCAGGTTGTACAGGCATGGTTTTGAAAAGAAAAAATTCCTGGAAAAAAATCCTAAAAAAGTTGGTGGCAGGAGAAATGCAGATGGTGGCACAGGAGGGGCTGGCATGAAGCCATGGGACTCCTGCCATCCCCCAGGGTCAGAGTGGGATGGACACCTCCCTGCAGGGACCTTTTCACTGGATCTGTGCAATTCCACAGCTGCTCCAATACAGCAGAGCTGGGCTCATGTTCAGGCCTGTCCTAGGAGTGCTCTGAAAAGGACACTTGGAGGGTCTCTCATTTATACTTTAGGGCCCAATTTCCATCCTGTGGCACATTCCAAGCCACAGGAGACCTGTCAGGCTGTTGTCTCCAGCTTACTGGCTTATTTCTGTCTTGTCTGACTTTTATCCTGCTCTCTAGCACTCATCCATCAGGCTGCTTTTTTTCTAATCCAAGTCCTTCACATTCCATTTTATCTAAGGAATATATTCACTACCATATCATGCATCTCTGAGCCTAGAAAGTAAATTTACTCCCACCCACCAAAAAATTCACAGGTGATCTGGAAGTCAACCTCTTCTTCCTCTCCTCCTGGCAGTGTTTTAAAGCTAAACTGTTCTGTATTTTTGATCTTCCCATAGAACTTTCAGCCAAGAAGCTTTTCCTGGCATGGGCAGGATATGTCACCAGAGGATCATGTGGAGAAGCCTCCAGTGGAGATCACTCCTCCATCTGTTGTCTCATCTCTGTCCTTCTCCATTTTCCACTCTCTAGTGCACACTCCTCCAGCTCCCAGCTCCCTTGGTCAGTAAAAGGAACAATGGCTGTGCACTTGAAGGAATCAAGTTAAGGTTCCCCCAAAGGAGGGGGTGCAAGGGTACCAAGGTGCTCTTTGTGGGAGCCTGCTGAGAACTTCAGGCAGTAAGAATGGCGGGAGGTAAATTCACCACCAAGCTGCAAGGCAGCTTCTCTCGTCTATAGACAAGGAAATAAGGAGGTCGGAAGAGCTTCCCTGAAGGCCACTCCCTAAAATCTGATGGGAAAGTGCTCTAAGACCCTGGCGATCCTTGTGTTTTCACATAGTTTGAGCAGTGTTGCAGTTCAGGTCTGTGCACATTCCATTTTTTTTCCCTTTTTAAATGAGGTCTTTCACACAGCTGATAAAGAGAACTTTGGACATCCCTCAGGCTGGGAACATCTGATTGTGCAGGGTTATGAGACGGCCAGAAGGATGGGTCATCAAAGGGTCATCCAGCAACATATTTCCTAAGTATACCTAAGCTGTAGGTACATCAGAGTAAATCCTGTTAGCTACTTTGATTTTACAAAGGAGCTTTTTTACCTACAGATGTGGAGGTAAAAATTGCTTAAGGCCTAAAACCCTAAAAACCAGGTAAGCAGACAAGGGCTCTGTCTGTAATTGTGGTCTTGTCCTGCTCTGTGGAATGTGGGAAGCAACCCAGAACTGCTGAGTGGTGACAGTGAGAGCTGTGCATGCCCTGCTGGCATGGCCCTCCAGTCACCCTGAGAGCAGCCAGCTCACAGAGACCTGCTGCTGCATCTCTTCTGGGCATGAAAAAGCTGCTGCAGGCTGTTTCCCACAAGAGCCCTGATTCACACTCAGTGTGACTCCTCATGTGGGGAAGAACTTTTCATTTTGCTTAGGAAAAACAAAGAACATAAGCTTCCTATAAAGTTTTTCCCCTCTACAAACTCTGTGCAAAAGTATTAAAGTCAGCAGTCAGGAAATGCCTGCATGACTTTGCTTTGCTTCCTGCAGCTAAGGAAAAGCTCATAACCTAAATATGGGACATTTCCACCTAATTTCTGAGTGCTTAAATTTATGACCTGATGTGCTCCCAGTGAACAGCAGCTGCTGACCCAGGAGCTCTGCTTACCATCGCATCTGGCTCCTGCCCGTGGCCAGTATGCTCCATCAAAACACCAGGTTTAAAACCAAAAATCAACTCCATGTCAGAAGGCAGCATTTAGATGTCTAGGAAAACCTTGAAGTCCTCTGGACTGACCCTTTTCTGCCATTTTCTAGGAACACTGAGCACTGACTCCCCTTAGGGTTTAAGAGTGCCAAGACCAAGGCTGATTAACTCGTACAGCCAAGCCTCCACTCCTGCCTGCTGCTTCAGGATTCGTCAACCCACTGCTGCCACAACCTGGTTCTTGGAAATTCATCTCCAGGACAATTATTTTCTTGTGTTTGCTCCTCAGAGGTTTTTAACAACTCTCCAAACCCTTCTATATCACTTCCTTTTTTAGATGGCTTGCAACTCTGCAGTGCAACAACACTGCAAAGCCAAGTGACCAAATGGACATTAGTTCAAGTTAGTTAAGTAAGTTATTTTAGAAAGCCCACAGGACAAAGCAGAGGTCTCCCATGAAGCAAATGGGCCAGAGCAAATAGGAAAGGAGAATAATTTGCTGAAAATAATTTAAAAGCTTTCATTGTGAGGAGCAAAAGGCCAAATGCTAGAAATGGCTGTCTCAGCCTTGGTGAGCTGGGTGCTGCTTTAAGCTTTTTCCAGAAGATGCTAAAAGGTAGAGAACTCAAATGTGTCCTTCCAGGAGCTGCCTCCCCCTGCTAGAAAGAGGAGTGAGCTCCCTGCAGAAGCCACCACAGGGACCATGTGCTGTCTATCAGCTGTCACCATGTCCCCTGGCCAGGGGAGGTCTGAGGCTGGCATGTGTCAGCAGGGGACAGGAGGCAGCACTTTGCTGGAAGGAAGAGGCCAAGGCTGCATGTGCAGTGGGCGGGGAAGAGCTTCACCAGCCTTCACTCTGCACAGCTGAGATAAATGGCCTTACAAAAAATTAAACCCAGACCAAATCATTCTCTAGCCATTGGTGACATTACTAATAAAGCGGGACCCTGCCTCACAAAATTTGGTCTCCTGAGGGACCCAAGATGTGTAAGGTGTATCCACACTTTTGTAAGAACGCTTCACTGCTTCTGTACCCCCTCCTTAGCTGCTGCCTTCCTTGGCACTGCCTGGGCACTAAAGCCACAGCCAGCTGGGCCAGCAGAGGTTGCACCAGGGGCATCTTGAAATAAAATTGCTGTTCAGGTTTGCTCCCACAGGGGCAGGAGGAACACAGCCACCACTTCAGCTTCTAAACAACTATAGAACAACAGATATCCTTGGGAACTCCAAAATCCATCAAACTCACAACCATCTCATCTTCCTCCAAGGTTGTCAGAAAAAAGCAAACTTCTGAAAACCAGTGAGACACAGCTGATTGCCAACATGAAGTAACCAGGTACATACCTCATAAAGATGCTCCATGCAAGGCAGAATCCCACCTGTAGGTATCCAATTCCTCCATCTTCCTCCCATCTTATCTCAATCCATTTTTTATCCACCAAGTAATCATCTTTCCAGAGCTCTCCACTGGGCTGAGGAACCTCTGGGCTACAGAGCAGCCTCATTAACTCTCCCTACAGCTCACCCATGGGTTATGAAGGGGGCTCAGCTCATTTCCCACACCTGCAGCCCCTGTTAACTCATGAGCCAAAGCAAGGGCCCCTGCAGCACCTGTGAGCACTGTCACCTGCTCAGGAGGCTGCAGGTGCTTCTCTCAGCTTTGGTGCCTCTGCACTTATTTAAACACAGCAGAATAAATGGAATCTGGCCTTTCCAAGTGTTATTTCTAGAGCTATAAAATAATTTCAGCCTCCAAACAGATTTATAGCAGGGAAACAATAGCTGGTGCAAGAGAGTGAGTGTGTCTTGGGTATATTACTGCATCTCACCTCATGGAATATTCATCTGACTAAAGCAACTCTATTGCATCTTTGCCTATATTTTTCAGTTATCCACTGAGAGTTTTTTGGGGAATCTGGTGCTGCTCAAATTAAAAGAGGGCAGCAAAATTGTGCTTGATTGAAAAGGACAAAGTTGCAGCAAGGATTGAGAATGAAAGCTGGAGCCAAGGTCTCAGCTACTTATATAATGACCAGAAATAAGTGCCTGCACCTTCTATTTTCAATAAGGAATGTTGAGCAACTAAAGGTACATTTTTGGGCTGATGTTCTGAGTTCTTAGTCATTCACTTGGCCTCTTGAAACATCCTTGAAATCTCCCTCAGTCTGAGAGTCACCCCCATGCTATGCCACCTTTTTCTAGGTTTAATTTTGCATACAGATAGAAAAGCTGTTCAACTGTGTGTGCTTGCAAATTAGTTATTATTGAAATTAGTTATTATTGAGTCGTTAGAAATGAGGTGATATGTCAGAAAGTTCCAGTAATAAAAATACTGCAAGAATATTTTGCTTTTTCACTCTAAAACCCTCAGTTACAGCATCTCCTTTGGTGTGGCACTGCTGTCAAGAGTAGTGAGCCATGCCAGAGAGCTTTCCTTTCCTCTCAGCAGCAAAATGTGTGGTCATCTGCAGCCCACAGCAGCAGGCACTGGCTTAGGGGGCAGCTCAGCGCCTTTCACACTCTATTTCTTTTGCAGTTGCTGAAGTGCTGATCTGTTTCCCTTCTAGGTCACTGGCTATTGATTGCTGCATGAAAAATCTCATGTGGGTGGCAAATTCAATGTTCCATTCCTGGCACTGCCAAGGCAGCGACTGAAGTGCCCCCACCCAGGACTTGCCCAGAACCCAAACCCCCTTGGAAGCAGCCCCATCCCTGCCATATGGACAATGACCACATGCTGGATTTATGGTGGTTGTGGTGAGTGCACCAGGCTTATGCAGCAGTGAGGCTCAGGAAAGGGATGCATGACTGCCTGGTCTGCCACAGGGAGAAACTGAAACCCTTAAAAAAGCCAATGGACTTTTGGAGGTCAGTGCATCATGTGGGCCAGCCCCTGCAGGGATCACATGAATATGGGCTCACCTACAGACCTCCAGGATGCATGGCCTGCAGAACACCAACTCCTAGACAAAGATCCATGGCTACATCTCACTGATGCCAGCTGCAGGCACAGAGGACACAGGCTGTTCCTGTGGGATGCCCAACAGGGAGCAAGGCAAAGGGCACTGGAGAAGTGGACCTGGCTATGCAGAGAGACAAGTTGGTGCTTTCCCAGCTCCTAAAAACTATTGGGCAGGAAGAAAACCCAACACTGAATGTTGCACCACACAAAAAGACAAAGTCAAGTTCCAGGAAGCTATTCAGGGGCAAAATGACCCTGCCAGCTGTGTAAGGAAGGAGGAAAGAAAGGATGAGGGGGTGCCCACATGGGTCTGCAGAGGAACAGTGTCTCTGCAGGCTGGGGCAGAGGCATTCAGGTCTCACTGCAGGTCACATAGGGACCAGCTCCAGCAGCTTTTGCAAGTGCTGAATGGCATTTGAGAGTCGTCAAAAATGTCCACCGTGTCTCTCTTTTTGGGGCCTCTCTTATTACCTCAATCTACAAGCAGGCAAAGGAAAATAACCATCACCTGCCCTTCCCCCTCCCAGCAAAACCCTGTTCAGCTGCATTTCAGCAAAGAGCTTTTCCAATATTAAAAGTACACTTTATTTTTCTGTACAATTCTTATCCAAATCTCCAGGTGTGGAAATGTCCACTGTGTCCCCGGAAAAAGCTGCAGATTGTTCTGCTGCCATGAGGCTCCGTCCCAGAACTGTCCACGAGGGGCTCAAAGCCAGGACCACCAAAATCAAGTGCTGATGCTTTCTAGGTGCAGCGAGGAGAGCAGGAAGGAGAGGGAGGGGAAGGCAGTCCTGCTCTGCTGTGGGGTCATGAGTGACCAGAGCCTTCCCTGGGTGGCAGGAGAGGCACCCTCGAGTTCACGTCATCGTTCGTGCTTCGTGTGGGAGTCGCTGCGTTCCACCGTCACCCCGTTCCCATTCCGCGTCACCTCCTTCCTGTTCCAGTCCTTCTCCAGGTAAAACTCAGCCAGCACGGGACAGTGCTCCGAGGCCACCCCACCCCAGGACCAGTTATCGGGGATCCATGGGTTTGTGAGCCCTTCTCGCACGACAGCCCAGTGGCCTGCAGCAAAGAGAGGCACAGGGAAACGTTAGGTGACACTGCCCAGAGCGAGCCTGACACAAATAAAGGTTACACGACTTCAAACAAGCAGCTCTACCTGTGAAAACCTTTTTCAAGCTCCGGCTGATCCAGATGTTATCCAGCGACTTGGACCCTTGTGGGTTCTTTGTGCTGATGTTGGTGAAGGTGCTGGAAGGGACCAGGTGGTGAAACTTCTCCTTCCTCAGGATGTCATGGTCGCTGCTGTCTGGGGCCTGGTTAAAATCTCCAAGGATTATTACATCTTTTTCTCCTGGAAAACAAGAAAAATAGAAAAGAATGGGAGGAATGGATATCCATCACTCAAGTACAAGAGGATTAATGGAAAGAGGAAAAGTACAAATACTGAATAAACAAAGTGATTGTATTCTGAACTCCTGAAAGAAATGCTGTTTAAAGCCCTTCTCACTGACTGTTCACTCATGGCCATTCTCTTCATGACAATAAAACCAGCCAGTATACATTTGATGCTTATTTTTAAATATAATCTCATTTATTATGGAGTCAAAGAATCTTAGGAAATGCTGAGTTGGAAGGGCCTCAAAAGGGTCATTGAGTCCAATTACTGGTCCGGCACAGGACATCCCAAGTCACACCATGTGCCTGAGAGCACTGTCCAAACACTTCTTGAACTCAGGCAGGCTTTGTGCTGTGGTCACTTCTCTGGGGAGCCTGTCCCCAACCACTCTCTGGGTGAGGAACTTCTTCCTAATACCCAACATAAACCTCCTCTGAACTCAGCTTCAGGCCATTCCCTCATGTCCTGTTCCTGGGCACAAAAGTGAAGAGATCAGTACCTGCCTCTCCTCTTGCCCTCTTGAGGATGTTCAAGATCACAATGAGATCTCCCCTCAGTCTCCTCTCCTCCAGGCTGAACAGACAAGTGACCTCAGCTGCTCTTCATACCACTTCCCCTCAAGGCCCTTCACCATCCTCATGCTGCTCCTCTGGACACTCTCTAACAGCTAAATTCTTTCCTATGTTGTGGCACCCCAAACTGCCCCCAGAACCCAAAGTGAGGCCACCACAGTGCAGAGCAGAACAGGACAATCCCTTCCCTTGCCCAGCTGGTGATGCTGTCCCTGATGCCCCCCAGGACACAGTTTCCCTCCTGGCTGCCAGGGCACTGCTGACTCATGTTCAACTTGCCATCCACCAGGAGCCCCCAGTCTTTTTCCCACAGGGCTGCTCTTCAGCCTCTCATTCCCCAGTCTGTGCACACAACCAGGGTTGCCCCATCCCAGGTGCAGAATCTGGAACTTGCCCTTGCTGATCTTCATATGGTTGGTGATTTTCCATCTCTCTAGTTTGTTGAGGTCTCTCTGCAGGACCTGTCTGCCCTCAAGGGAGCTGACAGCTCCTCACAGTGTAGTGTTGTTTTCAAACTTAGTATTCCTTCAAGTCCCATGTCCATTACTGAAGATGCTGAAGAGAACTGGGCCAAGGATGGCGCCCTGTGGAACCCCACAAGTGACTGGATGCCAGCCTGATGTCACCCCATTCACTGTAAATTTTTGGGCCTGATCTGTGACCTGGTTGCTCACCCATCATGTAATGTGGTTATCCACATGTGTGCTGGACGTTTTGTCCAGAAGGGTACTGTGAGAGACAAGCATTACTGAAGCCCAAAGATCAGTGTTTTTTCCTTGCTACTCCCTGTTAGTGACAAACTCAAAGACAAGCAGTTTTAGTCTCAGAAATTTTTAGAAATCTGTTCCCCTTTTTTGTTTCATTTTTCTGCAAGAAATATCTTCTGGCTTTAACTTATGCAGACATTGTTTTAAAATATATTTTCTTTAAGATTCAAGAACAGTTTTGTGAGGAACCCAGGAAGATGCAGCCTTATGCTGGTATACACCACAGTGCCAAAAGTGCAGTGTTCATTCTAACCTCTGCATTAAAAAATCCCAAGGAATAGGACCAAGGAGCAGTCTGCAAACCTGATGGCAGAAGATGAGGTGAGAAACCACACAGACACTCCCTGACTAGACCAACTTTCTTTTGCCTGGCTGACGGAAGGGATACTGCTCAACTTGAAACAGAAAATTACTTCAGTTATGTTTTGTTTCCAACCCTAATGAAGGAGAATAGAAACTCCAGACCCCGATCTCATATCCACGAGGTGTGCTCTCCTAGCCTGACAGATGTGGATGCAGACATCCCACCTGTGCCCTTGGGTAAGAGGACAAAGCACACACCTCCGTGCCCATCTCAAACCACTGCCAGAAATGTCTGACAAGAAAACTGAAGAAGAATACTGAGAGATGACCAGAGATGCTGCCAAGGCACTACTTGACACTCAAGAAGAATGGTGAAATGAGGCACAAATGCACAAAAAAAAAAAAAATCCCAAAGTTGACTTCAGAGAAGAGATCTATGAATAGCCTATAGGCTTTTTCTTTCCTGGGATTGAAATGTGAGAGGGGATGGGATGGACAGACTTTCTCTACCACACTCAGTGCTCTGGATAAACCTCCTCATTTTTGCTGTTGCTGTAGAAGTCGCTTTCCAGGAGAGGGAGCACAAGCTCAACAAAATCTATTCCACTCCTGTCTTGCAGTGCAGAAAAGATGAACTGGGAAAAGGCAAGAGAGCAAGCAAGATCGAAGGGATATTACTTACAAATACTTCAAAACATGGTACTTGCTAAGATGAAGAGGGGCAATGAATAGTTAGTGAAAATATTTGTGGTTTCTCTGCCCTTTCTAAGTCACAAATCATATTGTAAATAAAAGAAATTTAAATACTGTTCTATAAAGCATTCATTACAGCAGTCTTCCCACCTTTGAAGGAAAAAAACCCAACTGAATCTGAACCTGAGTTTTTTAAAGCTCCATCAGAGCCCAAAAGAAAAATCAGTCTTTTTCTAATGGGATGACCATGCCTACTGTGAGTTGGTAGTTGTGCATACATCTTATGACAAAGATCTTCTGCAAGATTTCTTGTTTGGCAGGACCAGGAATCCTGAAGTGTAACTTTGGTCCTTCCGTGCTAACACTTGCTTAATGGCCCAGGCAGCACTTGGCTCCTTCCATCTCCACACTATGCTGGAAAAGGCCATTACAGAAACCTCTGGAGCACATCCCTGGTATTTAAAAATGACAGACAGGCTGGGACCTTAACAGCAGTACCTTGATTATGCACAAAATCTAATCTATTCATCTATTCTATCCTAAACTACTCATGCTTTTTTTAGCAAATCTTCAAGACTACCTCCCTTACATGAAATATCTATGGAAAAACCCCACTGTACTTACAAGTGAAAATTTTAACTGACTGAAAATTTTAACCTTTCCATTCTGGAGAGGTTAGAAATAGCAGAGGATACATGATCCAGCGCTTGGATGCGTGCTTGGAAGGAGGTAAGAAGTCAGCTTGCACCTGACTGCCCAGGGAGGAAATCACTATATTCTTCACCCGTTTAGAATTTGCATGCAGAATAACTAAGCATAAAATCATAACAAAGTGTAAAGTTGACAGACAGAATAGGCTGGAGCTTGTTAAAGAAGCTGAAATCCCACTTGCCATTGGGGAGAGAAGCGAGTACTTTTTGTTCCCCTCTGAGAGGAGCTTCTGGGGCTTCTCAGACTGCAGAGGAGTGGGGAATACATCAGGCAGCCCTGATGTATTCCCCAACTTCATTTCCCCTTTGTCCTGGCTCACTCTCAGCCCTACTCCTACCTCTGCCAGCTCCTGCAACAACAACATCATGCATGCCAGCAGTGCAGTTTCGTGTCTGTCTGTCTCCCAAGACCTTGACAGACATCCAGCCATGAGAGGGAAGGAAGTGAACCTGCCTGGTTGTTCCCAAGTGTGTGACTCTGTCTCACTGGACACTCCCGAGTCTCTCAGCAGAGGCGGGGAGCAGAGCTGCCCACAGCAGCTGCAGCTCTCAGGGGTCTCATGGATGAGCCCCAATGGCTCTCAGCCAAACTTAGCAAAAGTTCTGGAAGAAATCATACCATTGTTCATTATGAGGGATGATAACTGATCAAAAACTGCAATCATGATGCCCACAGCTACAATCAGATGGAGAGAAAAACAGAAAATAAGACAATCCTATTGGTGCTGTGCAGTGATTCTCCTCTTTTGGAGGAAATGAGTTTAAGACTGGCAGGGCTTGATTCTGCCCCTCAGGAGCCAGAGGCTCCTCGGCTAATGCAATCTGGTCCTCCTCCTCCTCCAACAGACAGAGCAGCAGGAGCTCTCTTAGCAACCAATCTTCTGCTGCAAAGGTCCCTGACACAGACTGCACTGTCCGCAAGGACCCAGAGCCTCCATCTGTTGGGACGTGGTGGCATACAGCCCACAGCAGCCAGGCACGTGTCCTGTTTGTGACCTCTCAGCAGTGCTCACACACATTCACACCCTCTGGGCCCAAATGTGCCTTGTGCCTTGTCAATGGAGAACTCCTCAGGTGAAAAAATAAGTCTGGTCTGTTTGCAAAGGCATCTTCAAATTCACTAAAGCACCGGCAAATTTTGGCAGTGCCTGCGGGTGGCTCTTGGCCAGCGAAGCAAAGCAGAAGCTTAACTCAGCCCTCTGCTGCAGTGGCTGAGCTCTGGAGTGCCAAGGCAATCAGCTGAGGGACTGAGAGTGCCTGCAGAAGGTCTGCAGTGCTTTAATCTGCCTCTCTGCAGGAGCTGGGAAACCCTCCTTTGCTTCATGGCAGGGCAAGGGGCCCTCTGTAGGAGATACTTCCTGCCATGCCCTTTATCATGCTCTGGATGATTTCCCTCATGAATTAAACAGACTCTTAAATGCTCAAATCCTTCCTGGACAGAGTGACACACATATGATGGAAGGATGTGATGTTACATTGGCTGCTAAGAAGTCTTCTCAGAAGTCTTGTAAGCCCAGTCCCTGATGCATGGGTAACCCATGGAATATGGCCAAGCCAAGTGAGAGAAGATATCACAGAATCACAAAATGGTTTGTGTTGGAAGGGACCTTTAAAGATCATCTAGTTTGAGCCCCCTGCCATGGGCAAGGACACCTCCCACTAGACCAGATCATTCAAAGCCCCATCCAGCTTGGCCTTGAATACTGCAAAGGAGGAGCATCCACAGCTGCTCTGGGCAACTTGTGATTCACCACCCTCACAATCAAGAATTTCTTCCTAACATCTCATCTAAAACTACCCTCTTTCTGTTTAAGGCCATTCCCCCTTGTTCCATCACTACACGTCCTTGTAAAAAGTCCCCCTTCAGCTCTCTCATAGGCTCCTTTTAGGTACTGGAAGACTGCTGTAAGACATTCCCTAAGTCTTCTCTTCTTCAGACTGAACAACCCAGATACCTCAGCCTTTCTTCACAGAAGAAAGGTGCTCTAGCCCTCTGATCATCTTCACAGCCCTTCTGTGGACAGGTGCATGTCCTTCCTACGCTGGGGATCCCAGAGCTGGATGCAGCTCTCCAGGTGGGGTCACATGAGAGACAGAATCCCCTCCCTCACCCTGCTGGCCACGCTGCTTTTGATGCAGCCAGGGATGAGGCTGACTTTCTGGGCTGCAAGTGCACATGGCTGGGTCATGTCCAGCCACTCATCCACCAGCACTTGCAAGCTCTTCTCCTCAGGACTCTCTCAATGCACCCAGCACCCTGGTCCCTGGGTCCAGCCACCACCAGGACATCCAGAATAACATCTGTGTGTGCCCATGGGCACCACACTGGAGCCAAACTGGTGGAGCTCTTGGGAGAAGACAGAAGAGCTGCTGCAAAGAGGTAGCTATGAGCAGCTAACAGCCACTGCATCTCTCAAGTGCTGATGAAAGGAAAAAAAAGAGAGGGAAAAAGGATCCAGGACCCACCAATCTAATGGGAGAAATATGGAGATACTATACCCTGCGTCAAGGGAGGCTGTGAATAGTAAACATCGTTCCTCAAATGCTCACCTGTCTCTTAGTAAGAATAAAAGGTAATAGAACAGGCATCTGTTAGCAAAATGGGAACAGAAACTCAAATTTACTGCAGTACCCACACACAAACCAGTTCATACTGCCCATATTTTGTGGACTAATTTGGAAGAAACTGGAGGATGGTGGCCATTTTTAGCATGAAATTCATTTTGGCAGGGTAATTCTGTACTTCAAAGTCACATGTGTGCACTACCATTTCCTTAGGAGACCACACCTGCATCCCACAAGTTTGGAGGAATCTGAATTTCTTCTTTGGTGAGAGACTACGCCAAGAACAAGCGTGCTCCAGTAATGTGCTGGCCATATGAAAATATTAAAACATGAAATAAAGAGAACACCAACAGTCTAAATTTAGATGCAGTGGAAGTGCTGCTCAGTTGACTTCAGAAGAACTACACATTTATCCCATGTTTCAGTTCTGCCTTTGGGGATTAAACAAATGATCCTTTTGTTTACCTTCATCCTTTCCAATTTTAAAGTACGCGGACAAACACTTAAATCAGTAGCACTCAAAATAGCTCTGACTGGCTTCTGCAGCTCAAAAGGAACTACAATAGAGCACGCAGAGAAACTGCAAATACCTCTTGAGTTATACAAGAGGGACATTAACACTTCCAAGTGACCAAACTTGCTGAGCTGGGCCAAGTTGAAAACCATCACGCGAATAACCTTGCAACCCTTTCACATCTTTCTTGAGCAGTAAACAAAGGGCTGGACTTTTTCTGTTCCAGTAACAAGATTAGCAACATTTAGAATCTAAACTGCTTTGTTCTGCTTCGCAGGAAGTTAAACATAATTTGCAAGCTTCAAAGTAAAAAGCAAACTCACAAAAATGAAGTAAAGAAATCCAGCTGCCTATTTCAGTGCTCAAGCTTAGGTCTAAATTCTGGTGTCATTTCATCCTGGTGTAAAGCCAGAGCAACTTATTTCAAATCAATAAAATTATTCTACATATTACATCCAGGTACCAAAGCAGGATTTGGTATCTTTTTCCATTAGCAGCCATCTGCGAATTTACATTGGATTTTCCAAAGAGCTTCAAATTATTCAAAAATTAAATATATAGAACTATTTCTCTTGGAAGAAAAAAAATAAAGCTGTGCGCTTATATCAGGTAGGTGTCATTTCCACAAAGCATTTTAAATAAGGTCTCAACTCTAGTGACTTTTCTTTCCTTTGGCAGAACTTGCTGTTACAGTAGCACAAAACCAGAAGGAACCTAATTTGAAAGAATGGTGTCACAGCCAGTAGGATCTCCTGTGCTGTTTGTGTTAATTAGGAAAGACTGTAAGACAATGAGCAAGGAAAAAGCACGTTTGTCACGCTACGCATCACACAAATATGGGTAAAGACAATTGTGAGGCTGAAAAGGGTATTTCTGAAATGCTCACCGAGACAAAGTTCAGTCTTTTAAAAATTCCTTTGAATTAGAAAGTGTGCATTAGAAAGTGTGACAGCTGGTAGGAAAAACCCGTGCCTTACCTTTCAGAGTCTCCTGCAAACTCTGCGCACAGGCTGCCAGTTTGTGGCTGTCGTGGTTCTTGCCGCTGTTCTCCCCTGCAGAGGGCGGCAGGGCCAGGTGCAGGTTAACCACGGTCAGGTCATTCATTCCAACCTGGGGGCCAGGAGGAGAAATCAGGGCCTGCCCTTGGGGAATGGAAGGTCACACCACAAAACCACGTGCCAGCTCCCAGCAGCTTCAGTGGCAAATCTGGAGCAGTAGGACTCACACTGCCGTGTATGTGGTGTGCCTGGTGTGTCTCAGTGCGGGGAGGAAGAGGAGGGAGGCATTTGCGTTTTGCAGCTTTGTTTGCAGTAACCTCATACCCTCTCAGTTCTGGGGAAACAGTTTGCATTAGCAAACAGCTTCCTTTCACCACTGTGGTGAAAAAGTCAGCAGAAAGAAGTCAGCTGCTTATGAAAATCAGTTTATGCCAAACCAGTTGTTAACAAGCTACAAATAATGTCATGGTCATTACAGGGGCTAATTACTGCTGTCTTGTGATTAGCCCTGCCTTGTCACAGACACTAACCAGAAACTTAATGTACCTTGAAAGGAGCTGTTGGCTCCCTGCAATCTCCTGTTCACCTTCTGGGAATCACTTCAACCTATTTGTATGATCAATTATTACTAATACTTAATTTATTAATAATTATTCAATTAATGCTTCTCTCAAAGCATTACCAGAGATGTCAAGTTCCCTAAACTGGACCCTTTCATCACAGCCTGTGTGGAGATGGGCTCTCTCTGCTCATATATTTGCTCCAGCATATGCCCAAGAACTGGTTCCAGAAGTGATTATGTTCTTTTAGATAGGTTCGGCCCTAATGAAGAAAAACTTTAAAATGGAAACTCTGAAGTGTGACAGCAACAGAACATAGGCCAACCCAAGTCTCACTGAAGCACTGTACCTTATACACAAACATACTCATATATATATATATATATATATACACATACACACACACACACACATATATATATATATATATATATATATATATATATATATATATGTGTGTGTGTGTGTGTGTGTGTGGTGGGTGTGTGTGTATATATAGATATATAAAATTCATCTCCATTCTCCCTGCACTCATCCCTCTTTGTGGCACTGATGAATCCCAGTCCTGTGGCCTGGCTGCTATTGAGGATCCACTGACCCTCAGGTTCTCAAATACTCCCTTGCAGCAGGGTTTGCTCCCACGGGAGCAAGGGAAAGGACTGATTGTGGTGAACTACCACATGTATTAAGGTGAATTAAGCACCTATCCATAACCAAGCCATGGGACAGTGATAAGAAGGGCCAGAGGCTTATGCAAATTTTTATTTGTGATAAGGTTGTGTCTCTTTTCACCATAGCCAAATTCTTTATAGTAAAAGTTCTGCAAGGTTGGACTGGCACTGTGGCAGTTACCTTGAAATGTGCAAGATAAGGGTGAGGATATGAGTGCCTCCCGTTGCCATTAGTCTGTGCAGTCTCCTGAGACGAGGCATCTTTCAGCTCAATGCCAGCTGTTGTATCCCAGAGGAAGCCAGAATATTCAACTCCCTGGAATTAAAAAGGAAAAAGAGAAATGATGGTCACAAGATGGTAAAAACAAAACATTCTGCCCAAAGGCAGCCCCATATCTATCTATCTATCTATCTATCTATCTATCTATCTATCTATCTATCTAGGCTTGGTGCCTGCTGAGAGCAGGAAGCCCAATTGGCTATGCACAAGCATAAAGGAGAAACAGTTTCCTGGGCTTTTAGTGGAAGATACAGAGGACAAATAGGCTTCTTCAGTTCACCCCTACCAAAACTCCCACCAGATGTGGGAGGAATGCTTCCTGGGAAGCTCCACTGACTTTACTGAATAGTGAGTGTGCCAAGCTGAAACACTCATCACTCTGCTACTCACAGCCCCTCACATCTGCACACTGGCTAATGGACACCCAGCTAATTCCAGCACTGCCCCAGTAAAGCCAGGGATTTAACAGTCTGTTTTATCTTCCAGAGGCAGAGCATGGTCAGGACCACTGCAGGGCTGAAGGATGCTGCCCCTCGTGTGCGTGTTTGGGCTGACCTGTCCCCATTTCCTCCTACTCCAGGCAAGGCATTGGATACCTCTGAGTGTGGTCAGTAATGAGGTAGTTTGTTACCCACATGATTAATTGTCTAACCATGAGTTTGGTGTCCTGAGGTCACTGGGTGACTGCTAGGGCTTGCAGCAGATGATGCTGTGCACAGTTGCTCCTTCTCCCCAGGCTCCACATCATCTCACTGCCTTTTTTCAGCTGCAAGCTATAAATATCCCGGCCCCTTCAGTCTCTTAGAGTGAAATCTGGTCTAGACCTCTCAGCCCTATCAATTTCTCTGTCTTTTCCAGCTTGTATGTTTCATGCTCAGCTCTCTGCTCCTTTCAGCTCTGCTTCTATCATCTTGAATGGGATTTTTTTTGGATCACTTTATGATGTGGAATTGGCATTTTCAGAAAGCAGTCTGTGCTGGTGACACCAGCAGCAGTATCTAATTCAAACACTGTCAGCCTCTTCTCCCATCACCCAGACACCATTTCCCTTGGCATCATTCAAACTCACTTCCCTTAGCAAATCACAATTAAATCTGTTGTAAGGAAGAGTTTTCTCCATTTCAGCTGCAATAAAAAAGCGTTAACTGCTCTGCTGACTTCCCAAGAGCCTTGAAGGGATTCAGGCTGGTTCAAATTCTTTGGTAGTTCCTTCGATAAGTCACCTTTAAAATACTGACAAAATTATTCTACCAGTAAGAAGCCTAAGGTCTAAAAACTGATACAGGAAAAAATGTGAAATAATAAAACTGCTGTCAACAGCTGTTGGCTATTTCCAGGCTCCAGACTTTGTATCTACACGGCAGTCAAAAGTAACTGCCTGGTTGAAATGCCCAGACTGTATGGAAGGACAAGCCAGAAGCACCATTAACCATTTTGTGCTATTTATCCCTACACAGCATCCCAAAATCACCTTGTGCCAAAGATGCTGTGTCCTTGGGGTTACACTGTGTTGCCTCACTGCATTTGTGTACACAGTGCTCAAACCTGACAGACTAACTATCCCCAGAAAGAGACTTTTGGCTTACTGAAGGGTTCTACAGCTCAGCCAGATTCCTGTTAAAGCAGCTAAAAGGAAGAGTCAATAGATAAAATTTCTATTCTTAGTTTGGCTGCACATTTCTCCCATAACTTGGGAAACTGTTCATCCTTATATTCCTGTCCGTAAAACAACGTGGGTGATAATTCTTGTTTAGTCACCCTGTAGTCAAAGCTGCCATTGTTATCTTTGGAAGTACAGCTCAAGAAAGAACTGACTAAAGACTCTGAATTTAACATAGAAATTCTGAGATATTTATTAATGATTCTTAGTAAAAAAAAGAAAAAGTGGAGGGAACAACTTTGGCAACTTTGCACAGCTATTTATATTCAGTGTTTTTATGATCTGGCCTAACAAGAGATCCCAAAGGAAAACTCCAGCCACAAATAAAAATGTCCTGAAGGGCATTTACATTCTGCACTGCAATTAAGTGTGGATTGTGTTAAACTTCAGACACATTCAGGCACTCTGTACCTTTCCAGACTCTTCTTGACTCTGTGTGTCTTTCTAGCTAGAGTACAATCCTTGTGCTGCCCAGGTGGTGGGTTTTGGTTTGTTTGGGTTTATTTTCCCCTCATGCTTGTGTTTTTCTCAGAAGGGCAACAAAAGGAGGTGCACCTGAGAAAACATGAGTCCAAAAGCAGTGAATAGTGATGCAACCTGATTTGCGAAAGCCAAAATAAAGAAATGTGGATTCTAAGCAGCATGGCTATAAGACACAGCTGAAGCCACTTATTTAGTAATAACAGTGCTCGGAATGGATCATTCTGGATCACTAGATTGCTGAAGACTGTCCCATGTGCTAACAGGCACTACTTGTTATGTGACAGGTCTCAGATCCTGCTTCTACCCACGACAACATCCACACTGCAACAACTGCACCATGAGAACAGACCTGTTCAGCAACAACAGTCTCCAGCTCAAGCAGGGCACTCCTCTGGAAACTCATTAGCACCCTTAAAGGTGAAAAAGAGAGATTTCCCTTGGGAGAAACTGCTTTTGGGCACTGTCAGTGATGTCCAGCCAAGAGCAGCTACACTTTGAATATTTGAATATTGTCAAGAGTAGGCAGGTGCAGCTGTCACCACCTTATAAATCAGTACCTCTCTGCAGTACACATTTAACCATATATATATATATATATATATATATATATATATATATATATATACATTTAAATACATTATATACATTTCTACATTTCTATATTTAAATACATTTATATATTTAATACATTTAAATACATACAAATATATACACATAAATACATTTTATATACACACATTTAAATACATATATGAACACATATATATATATATATATTCCCATATATTCCCAGAGCAGAAGATGCTGCAGGGAAAAGCACAGTGCAGCACGGTGCAGATTTCAAATGGAGCCCACAGTATTTTTAACAGCTGTGCTGAGGACTCTGGGGAACACAAAAGGTAAACTCTTCTAGGTGAGGATGGCAGGCTGCAGGGCTCCTCTGAGGGCTCTTCACTTGCAAACTAGGAAAATGGCAGGAAAATGGGAAGCCCTTCCAAATGCCAGCCAGTGCAGCACCAGGGAGCAAGTTCAGGTGACTTGCACAAAAAATGTCAGAAGTATTGCAGCCTGCCAGGGAAAAAACTCAGGACTTTTACCTTGTCCAAAAGCATGGCTTTTCATCTATATATCTGTACTGTTTTTGTCCACCTCCCCCAAAAACACACACACCAAATACACACACACATCTTCCTCCTTACAAGTGTGCTACAGTTCTTCCAAAACATAAGTTGTAGAGTCAAATTAAAAGCTATAGGAACAGCCAGCTTAAAAACAAGAAATACAAACCTTGCCAAAAAGTGTCGCCTTGAACATTCAAAATATGTCCTTGGTTAGAGGGGGGGGAAAAAGCAAAGCCAAAGTTCAGACTTAGGGATTAATGTACCTTGTGTAGCTGGCCTGAGGGTTTTTCGGAAACAACACCCTTCCAACATCCTCTAGGGCCCTTCCACTTGCGGATGTTTGGCAGCGTCGGCTGGTTCAGCTCCATACAAAACTAGAGAGAGAAGAAAGGGGAAAAAATAACATCAGCTTGGAGAGGTTTTTTTAAAAATTGCAAAATAAAGTGTGTAGTAAAGCATGGTAAGAGGCACAGAGGAGCACAGGCTGTGCTGTCTACCTTCCCTGAAGGCTTGCAAAGGAGGTGAGCCACATGCCAGGCTGACTCACCCCCAAACTGGAGATAAATAAAAACCAAAATAACTCCGGTGCAAATCCTGCAAGGAGAACATTTATCCCTCAGACCGTTTTCCTCCAGAGCTACTTGTCTGATTGGAAAGGGGTTTCCTCTGTGCTGCCTCCGAAGATGCTGGCTGCACCATATCCCACCCCAGCCTGGGGCTTTACAAACAGCTGCAGAATCCTCCTGGGGGCAGGAGGCCTCCATAGCGTGGCTGGCCCCACTCCAACAGCACAGCCACCAGCACGACATGAGAGGAAGGGTGTAGGCCAAGCTCAGTAGCTGGAGCTTTGGGGTTAAGGCTCCTCTGACTTTACGCCAGGGACACGTGCTCCATTTCCTCTGTGCATGAAGGAAGCAGCTGCACACTTGCACGCAGCTCTAGCACATCCTTCTCATGCTTCCCAGAGCTGCTCACCTCCCTGGGCACTGCTGAACAGCCACAGCACTCAGACACCATCACATGTCCAAGCTCAGGCTCAGAGCTAGAGGAGCTGCATCCTAGTGCCCAGCAGATCAGAGATAGCAGAACTGTGGACACTGTGGAGAGCCCCTGAGTCTGCCTGTGTAACATCTTGAGATTGAAATAAAAGTAACTAATTAACTAAACCAACTAACTAACTAAAAAAATAAGTAAGAAAAACCACCCTGGAATTTCTGGGATCTGAAACTCCTTGGTGCAGACAATATGGAATACTTTTTGTTAGGAGTTTTTCAAAACCAGGCTCAATAAGGGATAGAGTCCTTTGCAAGGCTGATGTTGGCTCCAGGCAGGCTCTGGCTGGAAGCTGGCAGGGATGGGCAGCAGTAGGACACCCTGGTTGTGGCAGAGGTTCTGGCTGTGGAGAAAGGGGCTGGGAAAAACTCATCCCTGTGAAAGAGCAACAGGGACTTCCACCATGCATCATCTTCTTCTGGTACTAGAGAAACTGGGTTGAAATGCAGAAGCTTTCACCATCAAGAAGGATCCTCAGACAAAATCTTGGATCCAGAACACCCCTCCAGATCAAGCGGCAATTTAACAAAGGATTTGCAAGGCAAACAATAACCTCGTGTGCACAGTGACTCTTTGCAGTGGGAGTCTCTCTCACACAGTTTGAAGAGCTACAGAGCTGCACAGATAGAAGTATTTCCTACACAGATATCAGTAAAATAATGGGATAGTTTTTATGTTTACCTTTTGATTCAGAAACTAAAATCAAATCCTGATCTTTCGCTAACTCCCTTCTCTGCAAGTTCAGCATCCTGCAGGCTGAAGCTGTAGGCATTGATTCTCAGACACACAAAGCCCAGGCATCCATATCTGCCTCAGAAGACCAAGAGCTGTTCTGGTTGCACACCCAAAGCAAAAACGCTTGGCACAGCTTTTAAAACAGTTTTCTGATGTGCAGAGGTTGGCTGGGGCTTCTTATTCAGGATGCCACAGTAACATAACACATTGCTGTCCATTATGTACCTTCAGGCAGTGCTGGGGCTGGGCTGATTTATGGAACTCAGAGGCAGGTAAGGTGTTTGCACAGCCTGGGAACACAGCTCTGCTCTCAGCTGATCACCAGGTGCTACCCAGCTAACACAATAAATCACAGCAGCAATAATTATTCACTCCTGATGCCATTCTGATGCCTTCAAACAGAGTGGATTTGGTCAATGGGTTTTCTTACACTTAAATAATTTGAATAAGAAAAACAAAAATATTGTTGAAATTAGGAGTTTAAATGCAACCTGACAAATTACTTATCTCTAGGCTACAGCTGCCTAGAAGGTCCAGCCAGCACAAAGCATATGACAGGATTGAAAAAATCCTACAGAAACCATCTTTTTATTAAAAAGAGCATCTGCAGTTGACTAGTTTGAATAGTTTGCTTCCTTCAAATGGATTTTTTTTTAAGGCCTTGATTTGACTTTGTGGAAGCAAAAAGACAACAAGTAAGATTACACGGTTTGTTCAGAAGAAAAAGTCCATTCTGGGTATGGCTCCAGCCACAGAGAACTTGGCCTACAGCAGCTGATTTCAATCTGTACTCATTTTCCAAGGCTTACAGGCACACACATTTGAAGCTGTGACAGCATACTTGCTGAGGTCATGTTTTTTTGCTGAAGTGATAATGGCATTTTTCAAATCATCTTGTTCTGCCCACAAAACCCAACGTCAACCAACATTACGCTTTCCCTCATGCAGCAAAAATATACAGACAATCTCCTAGGCCACGTTGGGAATGAAAAAAAAACCCCTTTCCTCTTTTGCAAAGCTAAGTTAGAACTCTGCCAACCCCTTTGAGAGGCAGTTCTTCAAGTGGTAAAGAAAAATTAAAATCCCAGTTAATCAAAACAACTTTTTTTCCCCCCCCAAAATCCTCCTAAGGAAAAGAGCTCTAGCTTTATTTTTCCCTACAGCCTTTCAAGCTGCAAGTTTCCTGAAATTCAATCAGCCTCTTCATTATAACCTACATATACCAAGTCAAAGCTCGCTCACACACTGTGAGAACAACAGCACCCGGGCTTATTTACACAGATGCCCTGTGGTCTCTCCTCCAGCTGGGTGCTGGCTTTTGTGGGATAGGCAGTGCTGCCCAGGAACAGGAACACAGCAGCACCAGGCTCCAAGGCATGCTCTGAACAAAGGGAAGCCTGTGCTTGGGAGTGATCAGCCTCCTTGTGCCAGGTAACTACCTGCCCATTGGATTCAGTCTTCTCCAACCAAAAATTAGTCTGCAGTTCTATAATTGCCCCTGTCTGGCACACAGGGCACAGTAAGAGCCCCTACCCCAGGAACTGATACAAGCTCTGTTACAATTGCTGATAAGCAACACGTCATTTTCCCAAGAAAGGAGGATCCAAAGATGCAATTGCTCTTTGTCCACCCTGATAAAGAGCTGGCACCTGTCCCTCCCTGCCTGTCCAGAAGCAGAGACAGGTACTTATGGCTGACTTAGGAAGAGAACAGAGGGCAGCTAGAAGAAGCTTGAAGAAATGCACATTTGAGGAGAAGCGTGACTGGAGAAGTGAAGGCAAGGGGTCTTGGACTAATTTGGGAGCAGGGAAAAAAACGTATGCTGGGTTGGCACATGCTGGAGACCATAAGGCTGTTACAGTCTTCCTAACACACCTACCTGCCTCTCCAGGGCACTCCAAGAACAAATAACTTGGCCATAAAGTTTGGTCTCTTCCAGTGCAGTAACTCTGCCCCCTAGTAGAGCTGCCAGCGAGCACTCTGCAATTCTGCACACAAGCAGCTCCCACCATCCTCTTCTCCAGGATGTTCTGGTTACTTTGTGTTTTATTTTGGGGTGCTATTTGTGCAGCAGGGTCATCCTTCCCAGCTGATGACACCACTCCATGCTGAACATCTTGGCCTGCCAAGTGTTACTCCTGCAATGCCAGGTCTGGGGACCCCCCCGAGCCAGCGACCTCCCTTGTGGTGAACATCTGCTCAAAAAGAAGACGGGCTACTCCTAAACCCTGAGGAAACTAAATGTGACCCAGGAAAACAATGCCTTAGGGTTTAATAAATTACACATTTCTTATTAGCCAGGGATTGCTCTTTGGAGGATACCTTTGTTTCAGACCTGGAGCCAGAGCAGAGGCTGTGAGAAGGGCACAGGGAGAAAGAGCAGTGAAGGGGAGATTGCAGGGTGAGCCTGTTGTTGTGGCATGGTACATCTAGGTGCAGTAATCATCACCTGAGCTTCAGAAAGGCACTCAAAACAATTAAATATCCATGGTGGTTAACCACCACAGAAGCTGTCAGGCCAAAAAGGGCACTGCAGTTGAGGTTAACAACTAATTGCTTCATCAAAGAAAAGGTGATTTTGGTTCCTCTTAATTGAGAAGAGAGATGAGGACAGCAGAATAAATTTTCCCTTTCTAGATGTCACATATGCACAGTTACTTTTCTTTTAATAAGCACTAGAGGGAGCAGCTTTAATGAGTACCAAAGATAAGCAAGAATCTTCCATCAATTCCTTATCATCTCAGCTATGTGCAGATGTCATATTAACAAAGATTTTTCTTTCCATGGGGAAAAACACTTGCAGTTTGAGGTAAGGGCTGTTTTGTGCTACAGAGCATCTCCCAGTATGAAGGACTTGGTGCACACAGGAAGGATAAACAGAAGAGCTCTAAGACAGACCTTGTAAATTGGGCAGTGGCACTTCAGGAGAAGGCCCACAACACTCTCCAATAAAAATCCCACCCTGAAATATGATCTAATTTATTTCTGATAGAAGATTCAACAAAATAGACAGTGGCTTCATCAGACCATGTGGCAATGTTCATTTTTAATCCATACTTGATTTCCCTGCTCTATTCCTATGTACTGTATAAATTAAAAATTAAATGCACATTATCCTTTCCAATCTACCACAGGACACAGCTACAGTTGGCTCACCCTAAGGAAGCCTGACCCAGAAAGCCAGGAGCAGAAACATTACAAATATTTCCAAGAACCTGAAACCAGCACCTTTGGTTTTCAAGCAAAACTTTCTGATCTGACTTCCAGAAGATGAGTGTTCTGTTAGATCACATTTGTGGGGAGGAAAAGCTGAGTTGGGGGCTGAAGAGACTTGTGGGTGCTGTATTTTATTGCACTGGCTATTGAGGTAGGGACAGGTCAGAGGCTTTGGGACTGTTGCCCTGGTGTAGGCACACCCTGGTGCAAGGCAAGCCAAGAGGAGATCAAAGACACAGCGGGGCCAGGATGCTCAGCACACTTGTGCAGCTGGGTAACACTGAATGCACTTCCCACAGGCTGGAGCAACTCAGGAAGGGCACACAGAGCAGCATCAGGTGTTTCAGTGACATCTGCATTCTCCTATAACCACATGTAACAGCAGGAAGGAAGCCTTATTATGAATAAAGCCTGAAAGTGACAAGAATGTTGTCTCAGGCCTTCACTGCTTGTTTGCCTTTCTCTCAAGCATATCCCTTTCCTGTTTGCAACACAGTTGAAAAACACACACATGAGGAGGAGATGCATCCCCTGCCGTGCAGGATGCACTCACCAGCTCTATTCCACACAAGTAGCATGTAGGAAAACTGGGGTGACCCTGTGTTAAGTTAATGTATGTTCATTATTCACATCCCCATTCAAATAGTCCCTTTCAGAAGACTTCATTAAAGACTGCCTCATCTTTACTGCTTGTGTTGTTCATGTATTGATATTAGACAAAGGTAGAGGGGGGTCTGATAGGCATAATTATAAGTGTTTTCAAAGGAGAACAACCCCCTCCTTCAGGGAATCAGTTTCAGCCTTAGCCATATGTATATATTTGTGATGGAAAAAGTTTTATCTTTCTCGGTATTGTACAAAATTCTACAATGATGTTAGAGCTGAGGAAATAATTTTTAAAAATGCAGAAGTTTGGGAGAAAAATTCTAAGAAAAATCAAAAAATAAAAAATGAATCAATCCACTGAACAGGCAAAGGCCGTAGATTCATGCCTGGATAACTTATCTGCCCCTCTGGTCATGCCAGAGTGTCCTGTTTGTACTAGGTCATTGAGACCCAGGGCAATACCTTCCCATCCTTTTCTGTACTGGTTTGTTGTTCCTAGAACTAAATCAAAACATCCAGATTCATGACCAAATAAATTCTTGCTACCCTCCACATTCTTCACATTACCTAATTCGCCCTTCAAAAAGCTCTATACACTCATTGCAAGAGGTGAAATTAAGGCAGAGTCCTTCAGCATAGCGAAATATTCACCTCTTGTCTTTCTTCAGAAATAATACAGGACCTATAGGCCTGTATTATATAGTCACCACCTCTATATACCTTTGTGTGCTATGGATATACAAAGCTCATTTGGTGGGATAATGTGCAAATTGGGGTCCTAAAGCTTGGTCCCTCTGAAGGCACCTATAGCTTTTTCCTCAACTCAAGAAGGACTCATTTTTTTCCAGGAAAAATGCTGTTTCTGCTCCTTAAAGAGCACACCAGTAATTCAGACACCCACAGAGGAAGGATTTCTTTCCTCTGAAGATCAGATCCTCACTCAGCTCTGGAATGACAGCTCCAGGCACTACGCTATAGACCACAGAGCAAACATTTACCATACCACAGCCTCACCCCTGTTAGCCTTGTGGTGACCTGAATTCCCAGCTTTGCTGCAAAAACCACTTCTAAGCTTTATACTTTAAAAAAAGGAAACCTTCAGGACTGAGCTTCTTGAGGGGACAGGATGAGGAAGCTTAATTTTTCAAGCCAAACTATACATAGGCTAGAAGCTAAGTGGTGCAGTCCGTCTGCCTGTTTCAGAGGTGGGTAATTCCATGTCTCAGCAAAGCAAAGCATCAGAGGAGACCATCCTTTAAGGCACCCTGGGCAACAGCTAAATGCTGCTTGGCAGGACTGGAAGGTTTTTCAAACCTTCCAGCATTGTTTCCCACATGAGGTATCTGAGCCCCTTCACAAGCTTGACTCTCTTTTGAAGCAGCCCCTGGATGTGGATCCAGCTGGACACGCGCCCCTCTCCTGCCGCTGCTGTGTTACTCACCCATTGTGCCTCGGGAATGTGCCGGAAATAATTATGCTGATAAGTTTTACATTATCTCAGTTATCAAAAGTGGGTGATGGTTTGTTTCCATACACAAACTTCTTGGAATCAGATCACTTTTTCTTTTCCCTAAGTCAGGCTTTACAGGATCCATTGGGGAGTGGTAGGAGCCAAAGTCTGCACTCCCAAGTTACTTGTTTTCCCTTTTGAGTACTTAGTTTGGAAAAACTTATGAGTTTTACTTGCTTTGGAAAAACTTATGAGAAACAGCGAGTTTCTACACTGCCCTCCCAGATGAATTATAGCTCACAACAGCCACCCAAATGCTTACTTTTCTGTACTATTTAAGAGGAAATTACTGTTGCAATCTTTGAATATATGATTTAAAAAACATATTGTTGCCCATAAACCCAGTTCTTTGCTCACCTTTAAACACTGTGTTCCCAGAACAACAGTGCAGATCATTCACTGGCCTGTTCTCCTACCTCCATCCTAAACAAAGGTGATTATTTACATAAACAGTGTCTTTTTATAGATCTTCAAAAGGAAGACAAGGAAGAACCTTTGGCACAGAGCAGCAAAACAACAACTGAAAGAGGCAATACAGTAGCTCCACTAACACATTTTTAGTGCCTCGGACACTAGTGAAGAACTATGGGATGTTCAGCAACCTATTGTCAAAACTGAATACTCACTATCTTTCATTCAGTTTGCCATTTAATGGGAAGGTGTCTTCAGAGATGCTTGGTGGAAATCTATGCTGTCCTTTCCCTTTGGAAAGGGATGGCTACATCTACCAGGCCTTTATGTAGAACATTTGTGGGTTCTTAATTTTTCATGTTTTCATTCACAAGCTGAGTTTTTTTTCTTATACTTTGCAGGATGGACTCATTTGGCAGAAGACATTTCCTGACAACTTCTTTTCATACTCCTAAAGACTTTTTTTTATTTTAAACATAATTCATAAATTAGGGCTCAAGAGATCATCAAGGATGGTCACAAATTTATTCTTGAAATCTTTTCAAGACAGTGTTTTATACTTCATAAGTAGGCACTATAATCATTAACAGCTAAAATGGCATGCCAAGGGGATTGACCTTATATAAAAAGGAATAAAAAGATGCCCTGGTGACTGTGAAAGTGTCTTTTATATCACAATGGTTTTACCAAAGTTGACTGAGTTCAAGTAGTTGCACTATGTTGTCATCAATAGTACCCAACTCAACTGAGTAGCTATGCTAAAATCACAGAACCACAAAAATCACGAGCATCCATGCAGCAGTTGTCTGGAGAACTAAACTATGTGCTCATTTGGACTGGATATCAGGTACTGGGCAACCAGGAGTCAATGGCTTCCTGGAACACCTTTTTATGGTTTTGGTTTGTTTTTTGTTTGTGTGGGTTTTAGATGTTTGCTGCTTGTGGGGTTTTTGTGGGATTTTGTTGGGGTTTTAAGTTTGTTTGGGAGGGTTTTTTTTGTTTTTCCTTAGGGCCTGAGGGTTTGGTTTTTTATACTTAATCCTGGATCAATTATTTTCCCATGAAACCCAGGAATCTATTTCTGTGGTGTGGTGTAAAATGACACCACTGTGAATAAAACCTTACTCACCCAGGAACTACCAGGAGGTGACAATGAGTTTATCAGAACCTAGCCCTTAATAGAGAAAGCAAATAGAGAACCATCCTATGAAACATGAGATACAAAAGTGATAAGGAACAGTAGATTATTCACTGACTAAAAGCACCCCAAACAAAATGAGCTCTATCGATTTGCTGTCATCTGAATCTCCTCATCTGCATGCCACCTTCAGCCAGGGCAGAAGAGGAAGGGGGGGAAATGCTCTAATGTAAAAGAGGAACAAATAAAACTGAAAGGGAGCAGGCAAGTCCCAATATTTGAATGTTATTAATCAAAGAAAGCTGCTTAAGCATGTAAACTTAGGTCTCCCTCCATCTCATGATAATATCTAGAGGTAATAGCAAGTGAGTTGGGTGTTTTGTGGCTTCATTTCTTTCCTATTGTTGGTATTACTGTTTTCCCCAACTGATTTACATCTCTGCTTAGAGCAAGCATTCTTTCCCATGGTAAGAACACAAAAACAAGGAAGAAAGAAACATCTAATATGACTCACAACCATTGCCAGCCTCAAATATTTATTCTTCCTTCAGGCATTGATTACACCACCCTACAGAACACTGGGCCATCTTCTGTAAAGTTATTTTCATCTGCCTCACCTCCTAATTCCTTTTTGTTTTTAATGCTTATTATCTGGAGGACCTCTTCCAGGCTGCTAGCACTAAGCCATGTTATTTTACCTTTAAAAAATTAAAAAAAAAAAAAATCTCATACTCCTTTCTTTTTTCTTTTATAGGTCTAGCTCTTAATTCAGAGGACCCAATTTGACATTGATTCCTCTCTGAAACAGCTCATTCTTTATTTATAAGTTTCCATGAGTAATAATACATGCTTTTCTCTCTGTCCTTATTAGCATGCCCTCCACAGAGTCTACAGGATTGTCCTTCAACCCTGACCAAAGTTCTGCTCCAACAGATGCCATGGATTCTGGCTTCCCATAGAGAGCATATGTATCACTATCAAAAATTATTTGGGATGACATTAAAACACCCTTGCTGCTATGTCAATATATTAAAAAAGAAAAAAAAAGAAACAAAACCAAAAAACCACTCTTGCTCGAATTGCTGACTATTCAAAACTGTTCCAGTTCTTTGCACTTGCTTTGCCTTCTACCGTCTTCTAGAAGAAATCAAGGAAAAAGGACTAAGTCCCCTCTTACTTTTACTACTCACAACCAAACCTGAACACTTGCCAGCACTTATAAACGTGTATTTTCTGTTTCTCCTTGCTCTGGAAGTGTAGAGAATGACTTTGTTATTGGGTGAGTTTGGGATAAGACCAGATGATTTACAAAAAATGCCAAGCTGTTGGAACAAGCAATCTCCATACCACCACTGCTCAGAGAGGCTCAGCAGTGCTCTAGGGAAGAGGGCACCTAATAAGGGACAGCATTTTAAGAGAATCTGTGTTCCATGTAGCTCCCTGTGCTGTGTATATCATGGCTTCTAGTGTTTTTGTTATTGAAGTCCACTGATCATCAAAAAAGAGATGGGCAATGCAACTACAGAGAAAAAGCATCCAGCCAAGATCAAAGACACCAGCAATCCTAGTAGATGAAAGCCTGTGCTTCAAGTGCTGCTGACCAAGTGATGATAGTTTGCAGGTGAGGGGCCTGGAAAGATAAAGCAGTCACAGATCCTCCTGCAGAGAGCTACTGAAATCATCATGAACCTGGCCAGAACTGTAAGGACCAATACATGTCCTTAAACTTCCAGCCATCTAGATCCCTCCTAGAGAACAGAAAGGAGGAAAAATATGAAAGGCTGGAAGCAAACACAATATAGCTGCAGTGCTTCTAAGACAATTTAGTAGACATGATAATGCCAAAAAAGGCACCCATTTAGTAAAAAATGTTACAGCATTTGCAGCTCCACTCAGCCAAAAATTATTGCTTTCCAATTACAGCTATTCTTTCCTCCACTCTGAGATTTCATGAGCCCATGGGGTGCAGTCTGAAAAAAAATTAATACTTTGTATTCATGAGTATTACCTGCACTCAGGTAAACAAGCAAGACAATGGAGAAAGGGGGAAACACAGGAAGGGTGTGGGAAAGCAAAAGGGTAAAGTAATAGGGTATAAGGTGAGAAAAAGAATAGAAGCAAAATCAGTGGGATGATTTGGAATAATCTCCTTTTACTCTAAGTGATCAATAACTGACTCCATGGTGGCTTTGAAGGAACAGGGCAGAAGGACTTACATCTGCTGATGAACTCTGCAGAAGTCCATCCCATAGCTGAGAGACCTGACTCCAGCTATCCTCTCTAAAAATGGGGAGCAGGAAAATGAGGCAATGACAGGGCTGGAAGAAAGAGATCAAATGTCCTGATTGAGTCACTAGCCAAGTTGACATCTCCTTTTCCTGATCTCTGAAAGCAAGACTGCTGTTTCCTTTTCTGACTCTAGAGGACATCCAATTGTACGTAATTTTCAAAGGGGCCAACTGCTTTCTGGAAAGGATAGGTATAAGAACAGGCAGTAAATATAACTCCTTTTCAGCAACTAATTCATTCGTTGCAAATCGCCTTATGATCTTTTTTAACCAACAGCCCAAAGCAAGATTGCAAGATAGGGCTCACACTGTACAGAAGGATTATGGCAATTAAAAATATGCACACAAAGACTCAGTCCCAGACTAACTTCATTTCTGGGCTACATTAAAAAAAAAAAAAAAATCATCACATCAAATGCACCCACAACCACATTTATATCCATGCAAGCAAGATGCGATGTGCCTATGCTTACCCTTGCAAATGAAAACCAGCACCTCTCTTTCAAACACCAAAAAGCTCCTAGGGATAAACTTTCACAAATAAACAACCTGCTCTGCTCAGAGAGGGATTTTATAAAGAACAGAGATTACAATGGGCTTAATCATGATTAAACACTGATCTGGCTCAATCTACTCAAAAGCAGACAAAAGATAAATAAAAACCTCCAGCAGATGCATTTCATACTGGAAATTCTGGAACCTCAATTGACGTCATACTTTTTATGTTCTGATAATATCTGGAGGAAACAGTACACTGGATCAAGAAAACAAAAGCAAATTTTTAGTTAAAATTCTCCATGTGCTGTGTAAAAAGAAGGCGGCTACAGCAGAGAGCACACAGGGCAGCTCAGCATTTTACAAACCTCTTTTTGACTGCAGCTGAAATTGCACCAGCAGAGCAATGCTGCTAAAAGTAAACAAGCACCCCCTTTTTGCCTCATCTTGCCCTGTAAAACTGTGCAACAGCAGTCACTGAATTTCCCCTCACACAAAAGCCACTTTCTGATCAATGGCAGGCATGTTAAATTTCTTCTAGTAAAATAATGCCACATTCTCAGTACCACCTCAGTTGTGCTTCACTGCTTCCTCATGCAGATTGTGAAAATTCTGTGTGATGGGAAGGGGCTGAATTTAGCAAATATTTCCCAGATACAGACATCTGGTCTTTCCTATGGGCGAGGAAATCCAGGAAACTGATTCCATATCGTGGAAGACAATAGGACTGCTCATGGAGGTGGGAAAAGCCAAAAATGAGCACAGATTATAGACACTGTCTGTTTACAGAGCTAAGTTTTCCATTTAATGCAACAAGGTAAATATGAAGAAAGAGAAATGGCTCTTTAGATGGTGTGGGGGGAATCTACCTGGAGGAGAAGGCTGATCAGAATTTTCTCATTCTATCATCTCCAGCAGAAATTCCTGATGGATGACCAAGTAAGGTTAGACCAGCAGACAGAAGAGAGCCCTTCCTGTATTGAGAATGTGCATGGCTGCTTGCCCTCCAGAGAATTCATTCTGTGCTTCAGCAGCACCAGGTGAAAGACTTTCAATCCCTCTTGATTTGTGACCTCCAAAACTTCTCCAGTGAAGGTGAAAATCCCCACACAGACAGTGCAAGGAGACTGATAATTGTTTTGCTCTTTTCGCTTTCTTTTCACTGACCTCTTGGACATAGCTCACATAAATTAGCAGTCATTCTTATAGGCAGACCTTAATGGTGAAACTTGTGTAACTGACACTGATTTTCAAGCTGCAATTCATTGTCAACTTCAAGAACATCATCCCTTAACAAAATCAAAATTCTCACCCCAATTCCTATTATCCTTCGGCCCACCTAGTGTGTCTCATAGCAGTCTAAGTAGATCTCTTCCAACTCCAGGCAGAACAATCATCACTTTGCAAGTGAATTCCACACTTTACAAACTGCAGATCAGAATCACATGATTTGCATTTCCTAGATGAGAAGCCAACAAACTTCTCTGTGGAGTCAAGTGAACAGTCCTTTGTCATCTTGATTAACAGCAAATGCATTTACATTTTAATACACAAATAGGAAAATAATGGGTTACTGTTGCTTGCTCACAAAGCAGGCTTACCTTTTAAAAAACTGTCAGAGGATTATTGAATTGTACAAATTATTTATTTTCCTCTATAACCCGCCTCTGAAGCAGAAATGAACTCAAGAGCCCCTGTTAACACTTGAAAGATGCAGGAGGAAATGCTTAGAATGCAAAGAATATTTTTATTTTTCTTGTAAGATGGATGACTCTTCCTGCATAACTTACTGGCATCAAGCACTAGTGAGAACAATTACTTTGGTGTACATGCTTGCCTATTGAAAAGGGCTATGAGTTTAAATGCTAAAACAGTAACCAACTAGAAAAGTCACCTGGCCAGGCAGTTCAACCTAATTACTTACACAGATTTATTTTTAAACTATAAAAACAGCATGTTCCTTGGGAGAATTATTTTTTCCCCTTCCCCAAATAAATACAATTAACATTTGGCAAGTAGAATTCTTCTTCTGCAATTAAGGACTTGCCAAAATTAGATAAAATAAAGTACTCAAACACACAGTGGGGCAAGAGTGCCGCTGGGAGCGTCTCCCCGCACTGTGCTTCTGGAAGAGGAAGAGATGCTCCATACAGGACTCGGCACCAACAAGCCTGAGTGCCTGTGATACTTCTTCCTAAAGCCTGAGCAGCCTTGAACCCTTGTGGGGACGAGGCTGGCATGGCTGGAAGCCCTCCCATGGCACCTGGCCATCCGTGTTCCTCCTTGCCCTCGGCAAATGCCAGCAGCACTGCTGAAGGGAAGGCACGCAAGTAACACAATCCCACAGCAGCAGGGCAAGCTCAGCAAGGGGGCAGGGGGAAGCAAACACATTGATTTGAAGGCTCAAGGCAGGACAAAATACAGGTAAGCACAGGCTTGGTTTTAAGCTGCCTGCAAGACCACTCACATGGAGCCTGTGCCGGAATGGATCTGACAGACTGTGGCCAAAACAAACACAAACCCACCTCTGACACAGAACTTTCTCCAGGTAAAGGCTCTTGTTCTTCTTATGTGACCTGGTTCACTGAAATAAATTATTATTTTCCCATTCCTCCTAACAGCAGTAAGCGTGGTGCTGGGGCTCAGCTCCACAAGCAGCACCCTGTCTGTGGTGCTTGCAGGAGACTGCGGCACCCCAGAAAAACAAACCAGCTCATGAACAGCATCCAAGGGTCAGTCCAGCTTGTCCCAGTCCTGGACAGGCTGTAATTAAACCCTGGCAATCATGCCTCCTGTTTTGGCAACACAAGGCATTAATGCCACCAGTGTGGTAGATCTTGGGCTTAAAGGGCCATTTTGGCCCAATTTGCCAAAACGTTTGGGTTTAGGAAATTAAACAAATGGAGTCTTTGCATGACATAAAGCTTCTCACCACACTGTGAGAAGCTTTACGTCATGCAAAGACTCCATTTGTTTAGTTCATTTTCAATAGTCAAGGTGGAAGAAACATTTAAAGACACTTGAGTACCTAAGACAGAACAGCACAAAATCCTTTTCCAGCAAGCAACACGCCAACAGTTCAAGCAAGTTCTCCCAGCCTGCTCCAACAGTCCACTGGCTTCATGTGCCTCCCCTCGCAGTCTGCCTGTGTTATTCATGGCCAGAATAATTTTATGGCACTGCCTCAAGGCCCTGGTTCTCCAGAGACTTGCTGCACATGCATCCAATTTCAACGTGGCTTGATTTCATAGAGCTTATCTGCAGCCCCTAAGTCTGTTCAGCAGGGGGCTGCTGCTCACTCCGGGATTCCATGCAAGTGTCAAAAATATATAAGAACACTTTCAAAACTGGGCAGCAAATTTTAGAAACAAGAAAGTTTCTAAAGTCCAAAACCATCTACAACAGACTGGAAAGTGTCCTACAGGAAAAACAGTTTTAAGTTATCATGTCCATTGCTACTTTAAAAGAAACTTCCCTTTGAAAAACAGAAAAACCTATTTTAGAATAAATATGAAAATATTATCATTTAATAATATTCTGTATTCCTGCAGTATAATGCTGATAAATAATGACTTACAAATACAAAACAAAGCACAGTGTTCTCAAAACCTGACTCTGCAAGCAGGCTGGACAAGGGATTTTGTTCTATTCTGTGGGCTTCTTTCCCCTCCTGTACTTAAAAAATAAAGACAGCAAATTTCTTTGAACTTACATAATTCAAGCCTGTTATTTTCCATGGGGCTAAACTGGCCTTGTAAATTCTTTAAGCTTGGCATTGTATGAAAGCAGATATCAAATATTCAGAGAGCTCAATTTAGAAAGATCATTTTTCTGAGGCTGAGCCTTTCTGAAGAACTTCCTGCAGCGCTTCAGACAATGCCTCAAACTGCCATTCCCACCAGGCTGAGATCACTTAACCTTGCCAGGCCATGTTTTTGGAGGCATTGGGCCAAAGGGAAGTACAGGTCTGCTGGAAAGGTGGGAAGGGTACAGGGTATGAGGAGCCAGAGGATCCAACTGCTGCAAACAATGAAAATTTGCTAAGATCAACCTGATTTCCACAATGAGTGGTTGAGAACCGTGTCTTGTTCATGTGTGAAAAATGACAATGTCTCATGTGTAGTCCTGTGTCACTGCCTTTTATCAAAATCTACCTCTTCAAGTCAAAATCAGAGTTGACAAACACCAGTGAAGAGATGCCCCACGTCACTGTCATATTTTCTGAAAAAATCCCTTTGCCAGGATTTCTTCTCCTGGGAAGCTGAGAAGCCTCCAAGAAAAATGAAAACAATAATTATCTCATTTGCTTCTCCATGTTTTGCTGCTTTGAAATGTGGTTGGAGATTATTTATCCAACATGTGAATTGCTTTTACTTAGTGATCAATCACGGTCAGGCTGTGTCGAACTCTGAGGAGTCAGTCACGAGTTTTTCATTAGTATCTTGTTAAGCCTTCTGTAAGAATCCTTTCTCTATTCTTTAGTATAGCTTTAGTACAACACTCTTTAATATAATATCATAAAATAATAAATTTGCCTTCTAAGAACATGGAGTCAGATTCTCAATTCTTCCTTCAACCTGGGGACCCAGCAATGACCACAGCCCTGTGTGAATTAACTGGGGTGTACGAAGGATCTTGGTGAAATGCATCTCCAGTCAGTGGCAAAGCACAAGGCTGAAGCCCCCAGCTGCTCTATCTTTACTCATTGTTTCTAGAGTACCCAGCAGAAGCAGCCCGAGCACAGCACTGCAGGACATCCTCCCTCACACAGACAAGGATGTGTCCAAGGCAGGAGAAGGGTTGCTCCTTCCTGCCTGAGCCTTTCCACACTACTCGTAGGTACAGAGGGGCTGCTTGGATCAGGACCAGCTCAATGCCTGCTCTAGGACAGCAGTTTTTCCAACGGGGCTCAGAATCCACTTGTTTTCTTTGCATGCTAAAAGGTCACTCATGCTGCCTCACAGCTGGCTCCTTGCTCTTGAGGTGAAGTTGTTGGTGTAGTAAGTCAGGGTGAGCCACTGGTCCCAGTATGGGCACTGGGAGTCCAGTCCTACTTGCCAGGCCAGAAGAATCATAAAGCAGAAAGAAATTTGGTTCTTCATCCAGAAGCAGGCCATCATAGGACAGTTTGGGTTGGAAGGGACCTTAAAAGATCATCTGGTTCCAGCCCTCATGCCATGCGAGGGACACCTTTCACCAGACCAGGTAGCTCAGAGCCCCATCCAGCCTGGCCTTGAACACTTCTAGGAATGAGGCATCCACAGCCCTGAGGGACCTGTTCAAGTGCCTTCTCACCCCTACAGTAAAGAATTTCTTCCACTTATCTGACCTGAGCCTGCTGTGCTTGCAACACCCTTGGATGAAGAGCAACACTGGATTTATCAGTTACTGATTATTATTAAGCATTGCTTACCCCGAGCTTGCTGTAAAATCAGAAAACACCAAAAGCACACAGTCAGCTTAGACAAAACATTGACCCTCTGCCTTCATGCACTATGTAGCTAGGAAAACATCCTATTCTATGCAGCATGGTATTCCATGAAGTTAGGAAGAACAACTAACACAGAGGGCTTTAAGAGCTTAAATCTGTTATAATAATTGCATTAGATGTATTTTTAAATACCTTTTCCAATGCTTCTCTGTCAGCCAGCTCCTGCACAGCCAAAAGCTTGATACTGTAAGAAAAAACAGAGAGAAAAAGAGAATTAATCACTCTACTGCAAGCATTACAGAAATGGAAGAAACAGCAGAACTGCAGCACTGTTTTTATCCTATCTCTTGAAAAAAGAAATACAAGAAATGCTCATGATGAAACAAAACTAAGCAAGAGAAACAGTGACACTTTGTTTGCCTTGAATTAGCTGTCGCAAGCAGGTTTTTTGGTTTCTAAGTTACAAGCATATCTGAATTTGCCTGACAGAGAAACTGCATCAATCATTACTATTGCAATATCCCAAATTAACACCAAAGGATCTTCTGAATGACAAACACAGAAAATTATTCCAGATATTTCTATCAGTTGTAGTCAACTTTGTTCCTCAGTGTCAACAGGTTTCTATCAATCCCAAAAAAACCATTCCCAGGGATTCACAATATTACATATGAGGTGCAGGAATTAAGACAACCCAGCTCAGAGGGAGAAGAAATTTGAGGGAGAGATGAGGGAAATGTGCACCACCATTTAAAGTTAGGGTAGAAAGGTAATCCTCAATTATTATTCTTGTAATGCCCTTTGTTAATCAATCCCAAATTTCTTCACCTACTGAATCTTTTCTAGGTTTACCTCTAGGGGCTAAATCCTGCACCCTGAATTTCATTCACTTCAACAAGGTTATGAGATTCACTCAAACAGGATTCTACACCTGTCTTGCAACTGTACAGGCTCACTTCCCTTACCCAGTCTTAAACCCAGTCACTTAATATATTATCCTTGAACTCCAGAGGATAATTTCCTTTACCCGTGGTTACAAAAACATTTTTATGGCAACAGAAGAATTAAATGATGCATATAAATATTGTTTAAATTACTCTCACCACCCTGTACACAGACACAGTAAAAAGCCAGTATAGTTAAAAGCTTATATTCAAGAGGGTGTGAATAGTCAACACAGAAGCCTGCCAAAGGATATAATACAAAAAGTTTTATTAGCCTTTCAAATCCTCAGAGCAATACTGCATAATTCTTGAGCATCCACTGACACCTCATATGCTAATTATATACATCCATCCTGCAAGAGCAGCTGGCAAAGCATAGTTTTAGTCCTGTCTTTCTATGGCTTCCCACTGCAGGTATTCACAGCCTAATCCCTAAGCACCAATGTGCTTTCACTTTAATGGACTTCTAGCTTTCAGTGTCTTCAAGGTATCATAAAAAGCCTATACCATATGAATTATAAAATAGCCACAGACAATGAATTTCTAGTCTGCAGAGACTATTATTACTAAGACAAAGAGGGTGGAGATGGTTCAGAAAACAGCAGAAAACAGTGGGATAATCAGAAAAATGAAAAAGGTGTTCCATTAAAGCCCAACCACTGTGGTAGCAGGGGACGTGTGATTTGGTGTTACTGTTTGGTGAACACACTAGGCTGCACACACACAAATTCAGCTGAACTGGAAGGCAGCTAGGGAAAGTACAAAACCAATACAAGGTATTTGTAAACATAATTTTCCTTGCAATTCAGCCAGCATGCAAAATAAAAATGGGCCGGGCAGCAAGCAAAGAAGGCAGTTCCATTTAAAAAACACCTCAGTGCTGTGTCCAACTCAGAAGCAGCCTTAGCTGAGGCACCTTGGAGAACAATAACCCAGGCAGGAACAATACAGGCACAGTCAAGACCTCCCTCTGAATTCGGGAATCACCTCATTTTGAATTACTCACCTCTGTTGCAGTGCATTTGAGAAATACACTGGACAGCTGAGAGGGAGGTAGGCTAACACACACAGGGATGCACTCAGGGTGCTCACCTGGCTGCTGCAAAGGCGGCTTCAAGTCTATGCATACATGGGTTGGGGGTATGCAAATTACTGTTGTCTTTTTCTTTTTGAAGCTAGACTTTCTGATTACTTAATCAAATCAGTCAAGGCTGTGGATGCCTCTACCATTTGACTGATTTATTTCTAGAATGTTATATGTGAGTTATGTGACACTCAATAGCTACAGAAGAAAGATGTAGAGAAGAAAGATGCAAGTACCACTTTCATTAAAAATCATCATCTCACTGTAAAAACCTACCTTCCTTCCCATTTACACCTGTAAAGCCCCACAAGAACTTTTTCAACTGCTATGTATTTATTTTTTTAAAAGTATCCAGTCACAGAAAAGCAAGTAAGGAAACAGGACGCAGGAATCTTTTTACTTTATTTCGTTATATTATGGAGATGCTGTACCCTTGTTCAAGGTGAAGAAACCATACAAAGGGTTTACCTCTTGCAGAGATACCGCATATGCAGGGTCAGAATCAAATCTCAATTCAAAGCTGCTGCATGATTTGCAGCAACATTGGTTTGATTCCTGGAGAGAAAAAGACTTCCTCTGCTGTTACAAATTAAAAATCAATGTTTGCCCAGTACTTTACTCTTTTCTCCTCAGGTGACACCTGAAAATACCTCAGGTATTTTTTCTTGGTCAAAAGGAATCTGCAAACACAAGAATCAGCTGCAAGATCCTTCTTTCCTTAAAGCAGCATCACAGACACTCTCTCTGTCCATTGCATTACAGCCTGGAAAATTGCTCTTGATAACCAGTTATTTACTGCTATTTCTTCCAGCAGTTTCAAGCAACATTAGTACATGCTACTTTGATGCAATGTCAGCTTGGAAATGCAGCTTCTTCCAAGGCTGCTGCTTTGGGCATTTGATGCTTCAAAAAGATTTCAGGTGCTTATTTAGGCACTACATCAGCAATCTTACAACCACTGAGAGCAGCTCATAAATTCATTTGCTGTTTGTAGCTTTTTGATTCAACAAGGATTTCAAAGGAGATGTGAATACAGACAGTAACTGCGGAAAAAGAGGGGGAGGAATTCTCCAATTAAGAAAAACTCAAATTAAATGCAAATAGTTACCAAAAGCCAAAGCTGAAGCCCAAGCTCTTGCAGTCCACAATACAACACTGAAGTACTACTCTGTTTATGTATATCCTTGGCATTATTTCTTTCATCCTCAACCATGTTGTGCAACTACTAACTCATGAAAAACGTTGTAGAAAAGTCATATTTCCCAAAGAAACCTTATGGCTCCTGGAGAGTCTGCTCTAACTTCCCAGCTTTAAAATGTACTGGTTAAGAAGCTGTAATATGAGTAACTATACTGAAAATGCCTCTGCTTGAATATGAAACCCTATTATAAATACCCACTGACTGAGTTACTTACACAATCTATTTAAACAAAGCTATTGAAATTAATATCCTGGCACCCCAGGCACACTGAAAATACTTGAAAACATGCAGTGATCAGGATGAAGGACTCTCCTCCAGCACTGAAAATATGCAAACATGATGTGCTGTCAAGGAAACATGACTCCCTCTTTTTTTGGCCATGGGTGACGCACGGCATTCTCCTCTAAGGGAATTCCTTTTGGTTTCCAGAAGATTAGTCACAGTGCTGAGCAAATGCCTACAGCTTCAACACATTTCTACACCTCAGGGTATCATTGCAATCCTTTCCTCAAAGCCTTCCTACTCAAAAACAAGTAGCATTGGGTTTCTCTTTTTAATCCCACATACCCAGGAGTAATTTAAGTCATTCTGGCATTCTTTTGCAACGCTGCAAACTTGCAGATAGGTCCCTTGCCTGCTGATGGCTTCCTGTTCATCCTGAGCCATCAGGACCACATTTAATTTGCACTGAGCTTCACTTCCCAGCTTGAATTCATATTGCCCACAAAACCCCACCTGCTCTTGCAGTGGGGAATGTTGGGGCTCTCCTAAGAACCACTAGAGGGTCATTTGCCTGCAAACCAGTGAACCTATGGCTCTGCAGCAAGGCAGATGGGATGGTCTGAGACTGCTGCACAAGGCAGATCCCAGCTCCATCCATGCAGAATGCACCTCAGGTCTTTACCTAAGGAAGAGAAGCTGCTTCCTCCAAAATCAGTTTGAAGGGGTAGGAAGGTATTTAGAGTTACAGTCCATTTCTGGACCACCCCTGCACAAAACTAGAACTGCAGCCATTACAGACACAGGTCACCTGGCCACCACTGTCAAGAGAGAGGGTCCCCAGAGCAGAGCATCAGTGAGCACAGTGACCTATTTCTGCTGAGCTGAGCACAGCATGGAGCTGGTAATTTTGAGGAAAGGGAAAAGAGGAGAAAGTGAGGAAAATGTGAAGCATTAAGTTCAGCAATCAGAGACTCAGTGAAGTGTTTAAGTGAACACTTGGCCTCAGTATGGTGCCCTACAAAAGCTCAATTACATACCTTTGCTCGAGGCCTGAGTTTTTCTACAACTCTAGTGCTTTCTATCAGCCAGTGCATAAGCCTAAAGTTAACAACATTGAGAAATGCCATTTGCCTTCTCTTGCTTTTCTGTCGCCTTCTTCAGCATACAGCTGCACCAAATCTTGCTTCAGCTACTCACAGACATTATTATAAATAGCCCATGCAAAAACCACTCAATCCCAAACCATTTTGAGCAACATAAAATAATTCCTTTCTCCCATGCCTCTAGTCTACATACTCTTCCTCTTTGCTCTTGAGATAAGATCCCACAAACATATTATGGCCCATGGTGAAGTTTTAGGGAACACTTATATATCTAAGAGTAGAGCATGAATGCATGTAACTGAAGTGTTTACTGACAGACACATATGTGTTAGTTAGTTAACAAAAAGAACAGGACAAAACCCCTTGGGCCACCAAATTTGTATGTCAAAATTGTATCTGCAAACCTACCCAAACTGGCCTTGCTCCTAAATCTATTCTGCTCTAAGAGATGGGCATGAAATGTGAGAGTTGGACTAAAAAAAGAAAAAAAAAATGCAGCTGAGCTGTGCTAATGGTACCTGGAAGGGAGCACTCTCCATCAGCTGCCTGCTCTCCCCATTCCTCACCTTAATCTCCACTTGTGCTGTTGAAAGGGCACACTCATCACCATTCACAGTCCCTGTTTTTCCTTTGGCATTGCTGGATGATGGGGCGAGTAACTATAAGGATGGGGAAGCACCCCATGCATGTATGTGTTCCCTGTGAGGGCTGTGGTGGTCCCTGCTGCCCCAGCTGTCAACAGCCTGAGGTTAAGGGCTGTGATTAACTCTTTTCTGATTGTTTTAAGCATAGTTAGATGCTTAGAGAAATAGATGGAGAGCAGGGAAAGCTAACAGCCCAAAAGTGGCAAACACAGATAAACACAGATCTTGCAGATCCTTGTGACTTAAACAGGTGTGAGGAGATGTGGGGGGGAGTGGTGTGTATAGAAAGGGTGGGTTTGGGGTTTTTTTTGGTTTCTTTTTTTTTTTTTTTTTTGCTGTTTGGCTGTTTGTTTTAAATACAAACCTGCTGCTGGACCTTGTTGCTAATGACTAATGGGACCCAGGCTTCTCTTCCCAACTCTGCCTGGCCCTGTGATGAATACCTTGCACAAGGGTAGGTCAAAGAACAGGCTCCCACCAATAGCACCAAGAGCACCGAGCAGACTAAGTTTAACACAGTGAGATGATGGGAAGCAAGTCTGAGCACGCTGGGGCTGCAAAGGGATCTGTGGCACTCAGTTTTTGGGGCTGCCCACGCCGACCAGGGCAATGGGTCACCTTAGTGGGATGCCTTCACAGTGAAGGAGCAACTTTTAAGGCTTTCATCAATGCATGCACTGTAAAAATACATCTTATTTTTGCTGGCATATCCCATTTACAAAGTAGTCATTTCCCCCCAAGACCCTGTTTACTCACACCCCCATAAAAACAAAAGCAGAAGGAGGAAAGAAAAGCATGCTCAATGACTTTCAGCCTCGTATACTTCCTTCATCTACCCCTGTGAAGTTGGATGAGGAAAAAATCCCCAGTTTCTCCTTTTCCAATAAAAGCATCTGCATCTTCTCAATCACTCCTTAAATGGAAGGAAAAACTGTGTCCAGTGCCACATCTTAATGGCTGCTGGAAGCCACCAGAGAGTTTCTGAAGTCAGCTTAAGGGCTTGGATGGGAATACCATGCCATATTGCTTTGGGAGTAACTGCCAGCTAATGACACAACAAAATATGTTGGAAGATTCTCAGGAAAAAATGTATCCACAGTAAAAAGAAATAATGATAAAATCAGGGAGCTGCATTTCCTACATATTAAATGTATTTATATTTATCTATACTATAGATACACATAAAACAGATCATATACATGTTATATATAATTTTTAAAACATTCATATATATACACAACTATAAAATAGGTGAATTTATTTAGGCTACTTTTTTTGCAGCTCCCTCATTGGGATGAAAGCAGATACTCTTCAAAGTCTAGTCATTGCTGATTTGCCTGCAGCATGGTCTGAAACCAAAAAGCAGATCAAGGCACTGCAGTTGGAAAGGGAACCAGGAGTAAATGGAAGGAGCAGAGAAGCCAAAATCCATCAAGCAAATTGGCAATGCAGTGCAGGCCACACAAACACTCCCACCCTGACGTTTGCATTCACGGATGCTATTACATTATGTGAGTGATTGAAGTATTTGTCACAGGGAGAAAGGAAACTGTAACGGAACTAGAAGAAGGAAAACATGAATTATGGATGGTTACTACTGAGAGTTGAAGGGGGAGAACAAGCAGCATTACAAGGCAGGAGGCAATTGAAATAGTTAATTTCTTTCTTTTCCTATTTCAGTGGTGCCCTGGATTCAGGGATGCTCTCCTTGTGCTGTTCTCTGCCCCAAATTTGCAGCAAAGCCATCCCTTTGCAGGACCTATGAACTTTGCACTGAGTATCTGATATATGTTCATGTGATGCTGTGGTGTCAGTGCAGCTGTATCATTGCAGGGACAGAACGATGATTCATAAACTCTGAGCATTGTGCATACCCAAGGCATGAGAGAAAAACCAAAAAGGCTGCGAGAACAGCAACCTTCTTCCTAGACTTCTGGAAGGGAATACAACATTCTCACAATGACCCAAACCACAACCAACTGCAGGAAACACGTGAATGATCATGTATGATGAAACCTGGAAGCCTTCTTGACCACCTCCTTGGAAACACCCAACCCAAGCTATTTCCAAATGGATGAAATCCATGCTGCTGTGCATACAGACTTCCACTAAATCAGTAAGCAGAGCAGGTCACACTCAGCAAAATTAAGAGGGGAGCTGCTCAAAACTCAGAGAATCTCTGCGAGGCTAAAGAAACATCACCCTTATCCATCTACCCAGAAAAGGTGTCTCCTGAGTTGTGAGGCAGTGATGCTTTATCAGGACACTTGTGCAAATTCTGGGAGGTTCTATCAGAGAGAGTAATTTAGGAGCAACTGGGAAGACTCCCATTTACCTCTTTTTCCACACAGAGGATCAGATCTTGAGCCTAATTGTTTCCTTTTTTCACGTGAGGGGGGAGAAGACAGGGGGGAAGAGACTTTCTACCTGTATAAAGTCTCTCAGAAGATTCCCTCAAACTTTAACACTAGAGGAAGTGCCAGAAGGGTCATCCTTTGGGTGCATGCAATGCACATGTAAATACTGTTCTTTCTTTCATTAGTAGGTTCATAAATCTGCATTTGAGGTGCAGAGTACCTTGAAGTCTCAAGCACTGTGCTAACCGTACTTTTCAGAAACACTTGATTAAGTTAGAGGCCATCCTATGGCCTTTTCTCTTGATATCCTGTTATTACTCTTTTCTGTCCTTCTCCAATTCGGTCTCTGCAAACTGGTGCAATGCCAAGAGAGTGGCAGCAGTTAGAAAAGTAAAAGTCAGGGAAGACTTCCAAGGTCCTCAGAAGAAATGCTGGTTATTAAGGGCTGGGATACATTGCACTTGATTGAACAGAATCAAAGCTGATTCCTGAGAGGCAAAGGTTAATTAGGCAAATGGCTCAAAAGGATCAATCTGTTCTAACCCATTATTTGTTGATTTTTTTTTTTTAATTTTAAAAGAGTTTAAAATAGACTAGGCAGCTGAAAATATGTCCCAAATTCCCAAATGCATGAGATGAAACCACAAAAGGCCTGAGACTGCCAGGAACATAATGACTACAAAATAGTAACCTAATGAATAAAGAAACAGTAAATCAAATACCTATATTAAATTATACTAAACACAGCAATCTTGTCCATGCATAAATACTACCAGGAACCAATTACATAGTGGCAATGCAGCTGAACTCCCAAAATCATTCAAAACTCAGGGTGACAGTCCAGCAGGCTTCTTTGTCACCACCTCCACTGATTGTTCCTGTGACAAACACTTCACTACATGATAATTCAGGCAACAGAAGAGAGTACTACTGCAAGTGTCTCTGTGTATGTGTGTTATATTTAGGCACAAAAAATTACACCAGTTGTTGCAACTCCCTTCTGCCAGACAGCAAACCAAAATCAGTTCCCTGCATTAAAAACAAAAGGGGGGGAGTTGCCTTTTAATTCATATAATGATAAAATGCACTTTTCCTCCTCAGTATTTAATTTCTTATCATATTTAGCTAAGAACAATAATGTCTTCATCCAAACCAGTTCACCTTATGCTCAGTTGTTTTGAAGTTGGGCAAAATCCTTCATATAATGCCCACAGTCACAGGATTTTAATTTTTAATTTTTCAAAAGATGCCTTTTTTCCTTATAATTCTGCAGGAAGAGAAAGACTCACAGAGAATGTTGTGTCTGTGGCAACATTGATTTCTTCTGAGTCATTAAACTGGACATGAACAGCTTATTTAACTTGCACTGAATTATTCAAATCTGTCCAATAAGGGAGGAGAATCAATACTGAAAACAAAAATTTAGAAGGTCATAAAAATCAAAGGTGACTTACAGCTTCCAAATATAGGCATTATATTATAGTGTACGTAGTCTCTGGCATTTGGCTCTTTTTCTGGATTTTCTGAATCATTCCTTGCTGGGGTAGAGTCTCCTAGTTCCAGAAACAGCACCTTTTCCCACCCAATCCTGCCTTACTGCAGCAGTGGAAAAACTGAGTAGTCTCTAGTTAAATAAATGGATATGCTTGGAAAGGGCACACCACCACACTACCATTCTGCCATGAATTACAAAGCTTCCAGCAAAATTATGGGGCCTTGGGATGCAAAGTGGTTATTTGGGATTCTACTTGAAAAATATGCTTCTGTGTCCCTGCAAAATAAAATGTGATTTGAAACAGCCCACGTCCCTTTCTCCGCTAGGTATGTGAACCATATGCCATCAAGCTGTCATGTGAAAGCTTGTCATGGCCCTTTATTCAGCCTCAGAAACCCAAGGCAGTATTACTTTGCTATATATGCACAGCCTCATCTCAGAGAAATGAGTTTACACAGTGAAAGGCAGTTTGCTTTGCAAAATACTTGCTCAAGAGCAATGATGCAGCCTTATGGTAGTACAACTACGATCAGCTGGTAACACCTGAGTGCCACTAAGGTTTATCCTGATGTTGTGCAAAGAGTATTGAAGCTTCCTGGCTGAATCTGGATACAGAACTCTGCAGGTTTTTACACCACACTCTTAAGAAAGAGACTGACCCTCAAGAGCTGGCTCCTACCTCGAAGAGGCTGGCGAAGCGCCACAGCCATTGTGCATTTCATATGCGCATCTTTTGCAGAAGACTTCATGCCAAAATGGAATTGTTTAAGTGGTGGAAGACACTGAACACTGGATATTAAAACATAAGAATGTACATAAGAAATGCTCCAAGAGACCCTACAAAATTACTGAGAGGCACTGTGATGAGGGAAAAGGAGAAACCAAGAGCAGTGCTTTGGTCAAGCACTTTTCTTCATGGCTCTTTCATGAGCAGCTTATCTTGTCTCACAAATTCAAGGACATTTTGACAAAAAGGCTAAAATGAAGTGCATCATTATAACAGGTGGGAACAAAGCAGAAACTGCATTAGCAGACAGCCCGTATGTTTTAGGGACTTCCCACTCTGTGGCCAAAAGCCAGCCCACCTGTATTCCTAGAGTGGAGCTTGGGAAGCTGGTGACAAGACCTTGACACCAGTGTTCTGCAAGGGCAAGGGGCAGGCATCCAAAGACTTGTCAAGGTGACTGAGATCTTGTTGCCGTGAAAGGGGGGAAAGTGTGGGTTTAACAAGATAACACTCATGCATTATGCCTCCAACAAAAGTCTCCAGAGCAGGCCTAGCCTAACGTTATCGAGTCTGCATGTCAACAGTGCAGCGTCAGTCAGCACAGCCATCTGCTGCTCCACACACAGGAATGGCGTCAGGACCCACCGCCAACAACTGGGGTGCTCTCCTTACAGCATCTATCCCAGATGGTGAAGGAAAGGTCACAGAAATGAGAATTCCTCAAAACTGTCACTCAGCTAGCCCACGCAAAGGTTACTGAAAACAGAGCACCCAAGCTTTGAATGAACATGAATACTCACCCTCCTAAAACAGAGGTCAATTGCACAGTCCAAAACAAAAAGTGAAGAAATGGAAAACTGTGAAGAGGAGCAGGCCAGAGGCAGCAAAGGCAGAAAATCAGTTTTGCATACCAGTGAAGATGATACTCCTCCATCTTGCATGCACCCAAGCCTTTAAATGTCAGAAAAGGCACAGAAAACATCTCAGCCTTCTGTCAGTCTTCACTACTATTTACAAGTGGTGTTGATCTTAAGCCATAAAGAATTTTGTTTACACTGATGTAACACTACACTCCTGCGTTGCCAGAAATGCAAAGAATATTGTAGCCAGAAAACACCAGTCACCCAATACTGAGGTTGCATCTGCAAGAGCCCACAGAAAGCACAAATTAGATAAGAAAACTACCTGTCAAATAAGGGTAAGAAGTTAAAAGCCTTCTTTCCAAGAGCTAATTAACAAAAGTATCCTATCAGCTTCATCTACAACATCACATGATACTGCATTAGAAAAGGGAATTTAGCTTATGGGGCATTTGGAGTGCCATTTATATAACTTTAACCCAAATAACAGAGCAGACAGTCTATCAGTCCAGTTGTTTTGTACTTCAGTAATGACTTTGAAGTGTGATGAGGGTTATGTGAAGCTTAAGCCTCTGGTTAGCCAAAAGCCACAACTGCATATAGCCTGTGCTCCAAGTATCAGAGTACCACGGAAAGGTTGGGATTTAAACCTCCCGTGGATGCATCACATAGCTGTAACTCTAATCCAGGAGCAAATACAATCTGTCCTCAGCTCTCAAAGTCAGAAAAACTGGCTGAGTCGACACTCTCCCGGCCAACAGCTGTCCTCAAACCAGCCTCTGCTCAGTTTGCTGACAGACATACACCAAGCAGAAGGGACAGACCATGCAAAAAGAAAGTAGAAGCAATGCAAACATGCAGGCAGGCAGACTATGGCCTATTTCCACAGGCTGCTACCTTTCACTTTTTGCACTGCATCTGAGAAAATTCCTTGAGACTGTGTGTGGCAAAGAGAAGACACTTCTATTAACCAAATCCTGTGTTCCTGTCTCTAGAGTACTGCAGAGCCACAAACACAGGAGCATTGGTCAAAAGAGACCATTTGATGCAGCAGTGTCCTCAACGCAGGGCTACCATGAGGTCAGCTGTAGTCTTGAAAACCTCTAAAACACTAAGACACCATGACCTTGAGATAACATCTTCCAGTGCTGCACCAGCTTCTGACTGAGGAAGCTTCTTTTAATGTCTGTTTTAAAGATCCCAAACCAACCAACTGCCCACTTGTAAAGCAGGGCAGGTTATTTTACCTGCAGTGCTGAGCTATGGGCTACCATTCAAGCTTCACAAGGTCAGTGACACAGCTGAGTTTCTTCAGGATCTTCTGGATTCAAGGGCTACCATCTGCTACAGTGGCCACTCCCTCAAATGACACACTCTTATACAGCATAATAACTTATTACTCATCATAAAGGATAATTATCCTGCATGGCAAATATCTGCTGCCACAAACGGTCTTTGTTGACAGAGGAACAGGTTTATCTTACCAGATACAGGGGTCAAGTAATGTTTTTCTTTCCCCTGCCCCAACAGCAGCTTGTGCCAGATTCTTTAAAGACACATGGTAAGGATGGCAAAGGGTTTTTCCACTTTCCCTGCTGCTCTCATCTCTCATAACAGGATGTCACCTCTGTCCACGTAAGCATCTCATCTGGTGGTTCCCAGGCTCTCTGGGCTGCAGCCTGCTGTCAAGATTGAAGCTGCCCTCCACAGCAGATGACATGCTGTTGTGAAATATTTGACCAAAAGATACACAAAAGGGATGTCTCACCAACGACGAGACCACAGTCAAATCAGTCACACCCCAGGAATGAGGTAGGTGGAGGGCAACTAATCCTTTATTTGAGCTCCTGCCTAGTCCTAAACTGTGTGGCATTTTCTGGCTTGGGTTTATTAATGTGCCATGTTAAAAGTTTCCTTGAATAAAGCACAGCAGAAGGTTTTTCCCCTTGTTGTATAATGTGCTTAGCAAACAGCACAGTTGAGTTACTTTACATTCACTTATCACAGCAGCCTCTTTGTTCTAGTATCTTATGACTTTGAGATCAGGACAAACTCCATCAGTTAAGGAGCCTCATTAAAGTGATCTATTTCTCCTAAAGAAGAGGAAAAATCTTAAGTTTCTGTGATGGAAGTTATCACTGGGAGTTTTAAATTGTGGAATACTTGTATGTGGAAGAGTAAGTTTCAAATCAAGAGTGTTATATGTGTACACACACAGAAGCTTATACTGCCTGTGATAATTGGCACTGTTACAAAAGCAGATCTTTTGGTCAATGTCTGCACAAACACTGTGCACAGCAGCCTGCCTAGTAAACGTTTCCCTGCAGCAGAGGTCTGTGTGCAGAAGCATGACAGCTCACAGTTTCCCCTTGGTCCAAAGGAAAAGCCATGTCCTGTGGAAGCTCAAGAGGAATGCCATCAAAGTGGAGCCTCCTGAAACTCCAGGTGAATGGGCAGAACAGCAACGAAGCCAGAACCCCATGTAATTCCTAGAGCACTTCCTACAATTTCAAGAGCATGAGTCATGACTTTATAGCCAACAGAACCCCTGCATTTGTCAGAGTGTTCAAACAAATAAAAAGCAAACAAATGAGAATTAGTGTCAGTCTCCAAGTGCCCCTGAATTTGATAAGGAATAGTACAGCACAGCTGAACAAGGCAGGCAGAGCAGCATCATGCTGAAACACAACAGCACTGCCCAGGCACCTGCTCCCAGTGCCAGCACCAGGACCATGCTGGCCACATCCACCCTCCTGGGGTGACCCCATGGCAGGGCTCCATCTCCCTCACTGGGCAGCAGGACTGATCAAATGCCAGAGGTGACCACCCAGAAAACTCACCCCATGGCATGTGCCCACCACACAGCAGCTCTCCTGCCTGGGTAATTTCAAGTTAATGTCTCCATACACCATTCCCTGTGGACTTGCACATGCTCTACAGAGGCAGCAAGCAGTGATGGCCCAAATAGCCAAGGCATAGTCTGGCTGGCTGTCTCCTGCAGCTGCAGACAGCATGGTCTGAGCAGTCACCACTCCTGCTCAGCAAGCTGTATTCAGCAGCTGGTTAAGTGAAGCCAATTTACTTGGCAGACAAGAAGCTCCCAGATTAACCTGGATCAGCTCTGGGTGCTGAGAAAGAGTAACAAGAAGCTAGCAGGAGATCTCAGGGACATGTGCTGCTTCTTCTTCACAGATCAGAGTGTGCTTGAAGCCACAGAGAAGTGAGTGCACTCATCCAGCATCGTGTCAGAGACGAGGTGGGACAGACCCAGAGTGGCTACAGTTCCCAGCCACAGTCTACTCCACTTAGACCACCTCATGTTGTAGTTCCTCATTTAGGCATTTTACAGTGCAGGAATGCATACATTTATATAAGTGCTAATTATATCGTGTACAGGGCTCCTACTTCCCACTTAAGGACAGCATTAATGCATTATTCACTACTTCAGCATTTACTCTTCACCATTTGGATGATTCCTCTGATTTTTGTCATAGCCCCCCTTCCTCCTCCCTGTCGCCCCCCACAGTTCAGTCAAATAGCTCCTAGCTAGAATCTTGATTACAAATTGCAAGCCCTGGTTTTCAGAGGATTAATTATGGAGGCAGAGGAAAAACCTGGTGGATGACAAGTGGTAGTTTAGAAGCCCAGGAGAGCAACAGGAAGTGTCAGTCTTCTTCTCAGCAAGGCCCTGTTAAGCAACAGAAGTCTGTTTCTTTCTCAAAGGGCATCAAATAAATCCCCAAACACTGAACAGCTGCAGCTTAATCCTACATGACCATATGCTGTTTAAAAAAGAAGCCAAAATAAATAAAAACTCAAACCAAAAGCAGAACACCTAAGAAATCACAAAGGCTGGGAGGATGTAAAGGGGCATTAATTTTATTTCAGAGCTCTCAACAAACACTAATGTCTGCAAACGGTAACAACTGCTGCAGTGCACAGCCAGCATGCAGGTATGTAACCAGTTACAATAAAAAGTTGTAGAAATTACTATTACATAAATTACAGAGGACTGCATCTATGGAGGAATTCTATTTAACCAGCCTGCTAGTATCCACTAAGAAAAAAAGGAAAGATTTAAGGTCTAAAGAAAAGAGGACTTGTCATATCTGCTTTACCAGATGCATAATAGTGGACAATAAACACGATTCTGCTGTGTCAGCTTTGTCACCAAAGGTTTTTCTTTAGAGAGCGTACAGGTAAACTTAAAAGTAAAATCCCGAATCCTTCTAATTTTAAAAGACTGTGAGCTTGTTGGGGATTTAAAAAAAAAAAAAAATCTTTTTAAAGCTCTTCAAAGAGCCATGGAAAGGAGATTTTGTTAAACACATGATTCTCAGCATCTTCTTATTTGTGCTACACAGTGTGTGCAGGGCAAAGATTTAAGGCGCTTTGCCTGTGAGTGGATGCAGCCTGCCATGAGCTGCAGCAGTGTGCACTGCCTGAACTGAAATAACCCTGCACAGGCAGGGATCCAGCCAGACATCTTAGGGGTTACTAGGATTCACACTGAAAGAGAGGAAACACTGACTCTCACTCCCTCTCACTAATAAAAATAAAAATTGCCAAAGGCAGCTGTCTCCACATGGTTAAATTCAGCTGGATAGTATTGGGTTGGGATTGCATTGCCACAGGACTGAGTAAGAGGAAGTTCTCTTATCTCCCTTGGTTAAGCAAAACCAGCATGTCTTTTTTGCTTTACAGAGAAAAAAGAAAATAGCACACACATGACACAGCCTCTTTACTACTGTAAGGGAAAGAAGTTCCTGATGTTATGCAAGTCCTAGCAGTGTAAGAAAGGTTAATAGAGTTTACTGAACTTTTAATAGGGCATAATTCTAGCATACCTGCACAGCATCAAAAGGTGATTTCATTCCTTTTCCTGTTTATTGCTCCATAACTCAAGGCTCAGAAAGGAGAAGTGGTTTGGAGGCAGAAGCCATTTCTCCTTTCCATTCACCTTGGCTAAGCATTCCAGGTTTTTGCAGATGTGCAGCACACATTAAGAGTACTGAAGCTTCCAGACACATTAATCACTTCAGTGGGACTGATGTTGGTTTGCAGTCCAGGTGGCCAGGATACCCAGAAGAAGGAAAGCCTCCACATCCACGTGTTCTCCTGATGAAGGGGAGTCCATGGAGCAGCAGCTGGGAAGGTACAGTGCCCCACCAGGCTGGCTCCTCTCATACACAATGTCAATCAGGCCCTTGGGGCTCCCTGAATCTTTATCTACAGCTGAACTGCCTGTGGTCCCTTAGAGGCTCACCAGCTTCACTAGCCTAATCAATAAAACACTAAGCAAATGATAACCCTGCTGTGGCATATACATATAAGCCAGTAAGGAAAATCACAACTGTTTCCCCAATGCCTGAACCCAATATTCAGGAAAAGACTGGCCATGTCACAGATGATGAAAAGAGAGCAGGTACAGCAGCAGTCAGTCACTTCACTGAATAAAAAATCCGACTGCAAGATGGCAATTCTGGCATCTCAGTAAGGTCACCATTAAGCAGCACCATCCTTGGGGATAGGAGCATAAGGAAACATAAAATGAGCCCTAATGGAGCAAAGAGGTAGGATGGGTCTCTGGGTGACGCCATAGATCATAGTCAACCTCTTACCAAGGATGCTCAGCAAGGCAATGATGACAAGACTGGGTGGTCTCACTTGGAGAGAGGTACAAATGACCATGTAGAGACACAGGAGGATGAGGAAAGAAGCAGTACCCTTGGGGAAGAAAGGCTACAGAGGCTGCAGTCATGCCTTCCTCTTTTAGGAGAACATCGGGAGGAGATCACAACATACGTTACATGTCTCATGATATAAGCACAATGCTAAGGACAGCTTTCCCAGAAAAGTGGGGTAGAAGAAGGGAGCAGAAAGGAGAATTTTAAATTGTCCTTCTCCTCTTCAGAGAAAAGCACAAATAGTTCAGGCAAAAAAATTACACATTTTAGTAGTCAGCACGGGCAGAAGAGGCTGAGCTAACACTGGAACAGATCTTCAGCAGTGATGCTACTCCCTTCATTCAAAAGGATGGCAGGGTGCTCTTCCCAGAGCTTGGGTCACTACAAAACCTCCCACCAGCTGAAGTTTGCTGACCACAGCCAGAAGCAGAGAGATAACCTGTTCAGATGAGCAAGCAGGGACAACTTGTGCGTGCACAGATACAAAGACAGCGTGCAAAGGGAGTTTTGTTACACTATGAGGCAGAACCAACACTTTGTTGGGATCACACTACCCCTCCTCTGGCAGGAAAACATGAATTAGTCAACATTGCCACAAACCACCACTTCACAACCAGCTCTGCACTGAAGAAATCCCTCACAAGGCAAACCATCTGATTTCCTAAGTCAGCAAAGCCAGCATGCTGGGCTTCTGATTTCCTCTTTGCCCTACCCCCATCCCAAAACACAATAATGCTTTAAAGCCCTCTTTCAAGAAGGGAAATACCCTTCCTGTCTACAGGATGTGAGGTAAAGGGATGTGGGTTAGCTGGAGGAGGTGGAGCAATGTGTCTCCGACGGCTGTGCCCTTTACGTCACACCAGGATGTGACCCAAAGCTCACAGTGGCAACCCATAGAATCAGAGAAATGTTTAGGCTGGAAGAGACCTGCAAGATCACCAGCTCCAACCATTAACCTGACAGCAGCAAGTCCATCACTAAAAGTGCCCCTAAGCACCACATCTGCACATCCTTTAAATACCTCCAGGGCTAGCAACTCAACCCCTTCCCTTGGCAGCCTATTTCAATACTTGACAGCCCTTTCAGCGAAGAAATTTTTCCTAATATCCAATTTAAGATCATGCATATCATTGTGGGATTTGACTGACTATCCACCTCCCACTTTAGCTGTCCAGTCTCCCAGGAACACAGCCTTTTCTACAGGACATGCTCTGAGGGATGAAAGCAAAATGTGTGAGACCACAGATCACAACAGACCTGCAAAGTTGTTAAGTGTAGCTCTAAGTTAATTCTGCTATTTTTTCAGAAACTATCTTCACCATTTTTCACTATTCCTAAGAGGAAAAACTTGAAAGTTAGAGCCTGACACTGCAAAGGAGGCTCCAACATCTATTTAGGGAATAGATAGGACCCACCATAGATCCACCATTAATTTAGGGATCCCAGTCATGCTGGCTGGTGCTCATGGCTATAGATGTTTCCAGGTTCTCATCATATGAAGAAAACCTGAAAAAACCCCAGCTTCAATCCCAGCTTCCCTCTCCTTAAATATCTCCTTCAGTGCTCCAAACACACACAGCTAATAACATCAGAAGGAGCAGCAGAGTGAACAGTAGCACAGCCAGATGTACCAAAAGTTCTAATTTCACCTGAGCTCCTGACCTGCTAGAAGGCAGGAAAAGGTGACAGAACTTAGCTGGAATAAATCCCCTTTACTCTTCTTTCCCTTTGGACCGGTGAATGCCTTGAGGGATGTGCAAAGTCTTTTGGAGCCGCACCTTCAGGCCACCATCTTATAAATGACACAATCCAAATCTCCAAGGTCAAATCCCTGCACTGAAAGATGCCCTTGTAAAGACATCTGAATATTTCTATTTATTCATTACCTTGTTCTCTCTCTCTCTGCTTGTATCTGGGTTTGGGGAAAAAAAAAAGCCACTTCAATAGGAAGCACCCTCCTCCCTGTCCCATTAACCTGCTTTTATTTCCCCAGGCTACCAGCACACAAATGAAACAGCAAACCAGGTGTGATTCAACCTCAGCATGGCTGCAAGAAGGGAGATGGGGGAACGGCATTTCTTCCTGCTGAAACCCATCCCCACCACTGCTAAACACTTGTGCTTCTTGTTGGCAAGCCAGCAAGCAGATAAATGGAGCCCAGCCACAAGCCAGCCTGGCCAGCCAGGCATCCTCCCTCACACAGCACAGAGCCAAGGGCTCATCCCACCATCACACCATGCAGCCGCCCTCTGCCTTGGCTCATCGATAATTCAGGGTTACGCTATTCCCAGGAACCGCCGCTTGTGTTCCCGCCTGGAAAGCCAGCAAGGGAACATGCTAGCCTTCCGAAAAACCATGCTCTGGGAGAAGGAGGGGATTAGGAGGGAACAATGTCGGAGTGTCTTCAGTGAGCTGGAAGCAATCCCAGCTCCTAGCTGCACAATGACATGCAGGAAGGAGTTTTGAAAGCTCCTCAGTCACAGAGGACCCCTGCGTGCCAGGCTCAGAGACGTCTGCACATAAGAATGGCCTTTACAGCATAAGGATGCAAGAGGACTACAGACCCCCCTATGCAGAGCAGCCCTGGCCAAGGGGGGAATGGTGGCTCAAGTTTAGCTTTTCCTTTCTTGGCATTGGGTGCTAATTGTGTGGCCCAGATCCTTAACCTTAATTTAGGTCAGGGGTTTCGGCACAAAACAGTCTTAGAAACACCAGATCTCTGTGGGAATGAGAAAGTCTGCTTTATGCAGACCCAGAGCTCTCCAAATATTGGAGCTGAAGTGCAAATGTATCTTGGAAAGGGATGACAGGAGGAAATCATGCTTGATGGGATGCACATACTGGTGCAAAATTATGTCTTGTGCAGCTTTTGATATGATTTACATGTTTTGTAACAAGATCCAAGGCAAACTCTTAACAAGTTCAAGTCAAACAAGCTCTTAACAAACGACATGCAGGGCATGAAAGAGGATTATGTGGATGCTCGTGAAGATGTTCCCCATAGGTTCTCCCTGACGCCCTGGCCCCCCACTGCCATACCCTGCATGCCTCCAGGTTGTTGCCACTGCCCTTCCCAAGCTTGGTAACACCCCAAAAATCAGTGTTTTGGTGAAATGGTGAAGCTGGCAGCGCAGACACCCCCAGGGAAAAGGAGCAAGAACACTGAATGCTGAGCCCTGGTGACAATTTTTTAGTGAATTCAATAGTGCACATAAGCCAACATAAAGAGGGCACCAGTGATTCTTCTCAATGGTGTTTACAACCTGCAGGTCTAAAAAGTCATGGAGGAGAAACTATAAACCTTTAACAATGTTGATCCCACTCCTGTTTCTTGATTATTCTGAGGAGGAAGTAGTCATTGCTCCATGGAAATCATTCCAGATTATTTGAAGAGGTGTGCCTCACACAGATTTTGTTAGCATGACTGACTGCCTCCTAAAGTTGTGCTATAAAAACAGCCTATAAAAACAATCAAACCAGTAATTTAATACCTATGGGCAATAACACAGTACTAAAATATATCTTGCCATTCATTGTACCCATAAGGCAGAATGCCAGTATGAAAAACAAGACATAAAAATAGGGTGACAGGGAAACATGCAGAAGTATTTGATTGGATGAAGTGCTCAGTAGGATGAAAAAAAGGGATAATAAAACTGTCCAAAGTTTAACCACCAATTCAGTGGGAAAAAAACTTCTAGATATGACAGCCTTTCCAGGAACATCCCAGTTTTGAGGAGTAGACCTGGGAGGTGAAACTTGAGCCAAGCACAGGGAGTAATAAAAAGGGAAGCAACAATCTCTGTACTTTTTTTGGATGCTGGATTCATGCTGTTGTATGACCCTTGCTCCTTGATAACATGAAATTGGCCTGCAGCAGATAAATACACAAGGAAATCTCATCTCCAGAAGAACTGAAGTTTTTAGACCATCATAGTTCCACTCCTACTGAAAAACACACTTAGGTATGAGTTAAGTGAGTACACACACTTTGTGCTGGTCTGGCTGAAGACTCCAAAACAATAATCAAAAATATCTCACCAAGCACTCTAAAAATTGGGGCACAGGGAACCTTGTGTGGGCAACTCAGGCTTTCTCCTACTAATACCAGGGATTAGCCAAATCAATTTGGCACTGATGATGAACGACACCACCATGACAAAGCTGATATTCCTCCAGTACTTTCTATTTTTAAGAGATATTCTGAACAGAGTGCTGTGTTGAAGAGCTGCTAGACAAAAAAGATTCTTCTGATATAAATTCATCAGTCTCTCCTCACAGAGCTGACATCTCCAACACTATCTTCAGGAAGATGGGATGCATATGGAAGAGGAACCATAAACTGTCAGTGCAGCACGCACCCGCACAGCATAATCAGATAGGAAAATATACTGAGTACTCACGCTGCCAAGTGCCTAACGTACACACAAACTCCTTTAAAACAACTGCTCGAAGAAGTTAAAAATAATACCACAACCAACACATCAGGAAGCTAGCAATTTATTTCTCTGCAGAGCTTTTAGTACCTCTGAGGAACAGAAATGGAAAACAAATACTTTTTTCCTTTAAAGCAACAGTACAAGAGCCTCCTCTAATTGCAAGAATTCCTAACACCCTCAGACATAAAAGGCAAGGCTGCAGTTTTCAGACAGCTTTTGCCTGAAACTTGATCTATCTTAGAAGGCACTGATTTTCAAACTGCCTGGCAAGAGGCCTCAGCAGAGAAAGAAATGCTGCAACACATCTTGGAGTAAGAAGATGGCATTAGAATGATTTGGGGGAAGTATCACAGATGATCCAAGGAAACTGAAATTCTCAGCCTTGTAGGTGAGAGATGATTTCATTCAACCTTCATGGTGTGAAAGCAAAGGCTTGATCAAGCAGCATTTGAGATAACTGGAAGTGTTCAAGGTATGGCAAGACTTGAACATACCAAAAAGCCAGTAAAACCAGTGAAAAGGCTTTAGATTCAGCAGGGGTGGAAAGAGGACGTGGAAGGGGGACTCATGTTCAGGTTGCAAGAGCAAGCTTCAAATATAAGGTTGAAGATAGAAGCAAGCCTATGAGGCAACTTCCTTTATACCTATAGACAACCAGTATACAGATATCTGTCCAGTTTCTTGCTTTCAGTTTCTTTTTGCCAAATTTCAGAGCTCAGCCGGGCAATATAGCTCACCATCATCCTTGCATCCAGCTCCTCAAAAGTCTGCTGCATACACACACGCACAGAAAACAAAACAAAACAAAAAAAAAGAAAAATGGATAGAGAAGCAAGTCAAACCTCAGCAAAGTCCAAGTGCTCTCAATTTAAAATAGAAATGGGAAACACCACATCCTTGGAGGTGGCTTTCGCACAGCTTCCAATGCTTCCAGAACTTTCACTGACAACAGCACAGAGTCAACATTGTTGAAATGTCTATGAAATATCTATCTGTGTCTATATCCACCAGCTGATGACTGAAACTGTATCTTGTCCTTTAAGCCACGGCTTCCTTTCATGCAGCGCTGCTTTGCACTAGAGAACTCAGAAGCAATAAAAAAAGACATTGTAGGGGTTTCTTGGTAACCAATGGGTAATCTTCACCAAGAGACCCCTCTGGGATGTGCTGGAAGTACCTCTGTGCTATCTGCCAGCAGTACCAACCCCTTTGCCCTCACCCAGGCCACATGCTGCTTATTGCTCAATGCAGTGTTTTCAGGAGAGCAGCCAACAGGGATGGCAGTGGGCAGCTGGTAGTCCCCATTAATTATGAAAGGGGACGGTAAACACAGCTATAGATAATGGAAAGAGCTGTACAAAGGACTAGCAGGAAGATATAGACAAATAGATAGTGAAAAATTGCACTGTCATTGCTGCCAGAATCGTAGGAAAACTTGGGCCAGTCAGAATAAAGGTTGCAAAGGGTAGTCAGGTAACACTGCAGTATTTTCTTGGTAACATCATTTATTTTAGCTCTTAACTCACCAGCAGCTCTGGTGTTTTGTGTATGGGGCAGAATCTCTTGCAGACACAGTGTACTTCCTCTCCTGTGTATTGTGGTGCTGGTATGTGCCTCACCACCATCAGCCCCACATGTCACAAGAGGGGAACAACTCAAAGATTTCCCTAAGGCAATTTTTACCCACCAATGTGTCTGGTGGAAGAGCAGTATCTGCCCATATTAGCCTAAATGGGATTACCACTGGAAATTTCCTGCCCTGTTAGAAGAGCAGACTGTTTTAAAACAAGTCATATAGGTTATTCCTAGCTAAGAGTATCCTCCCTGACAGGGGTTCACATTATTCCATGTTTCTGCCTGCTTAGGAGTAAAATAGAAGAGTAAGGCAGTCATTTAACATTCTACAGGCAATAGGTTTGACAGCAAACCCGAAGAACTTGCCCTGCATGTATGAAAGGAAAACTTGCCTGACAGTTCATTTTTCAACACCTCATTAAGACCTGCTCTTGACACAACACACTGCAATTCAATGGCGCTGAGACGGAACCACACTTGGTCTTATTTGTTTAAACAGAACAAATAAAGAACCCAAATATAAGGTTTCTAAGTTAACATCCAGTGTGTATCCAACAGCACGCTGCTTCCAGTTTGGCAGAAAGGTGGCTAGCCTTTACTCCAGCCCAGCCCGAGCTGGAGAGAGCGGGCACTGACCGGCAATTACCTCCAGTGAGCCTGGAGCAAGCCCTGGGCAGCCGAGCGCACCCGCAGGGCTGTGACCGGCACAGCGACACGGAAGCGGAGGGGAACCGCGCAGCTATAAATACCAGGGAGGGGAAGGATAAGTCCGAAGGCAAAAGCAGCAGCTCCTTTATTCCTCCCGCCCTGTGAAGCAGAGGGAAGGGCGGCTCTGCAGGACTGGCGTGCAGCAAGCAGGATGGATTTGGGGCAGGAAGGCTGCCACTGCCTCACGCAGCCAGAGCAGAGCTGATCAATTAGCTGCTCAGGAGCCCATTAACAACCCGTTCAGCTGTGAACGGCTTGGACAGCTGTTGTAGCTAAATTTGCACAGGAGATTGGTCACATTACCTGAAACACCTCTAAAAACAGGGAGAAAAATAGTCACGCAGAAGGAAAAGGAAATTTCCTGGTTGCTCCTCATTATCTGTATCCGTAAGCCTACAGTAAGAGCTGCCCCCAGGTATAGCCTTGCCCATTGGGATGTTCACCACAAAGAGCAGAAGGGCATTACTGTGCTCTCCTCGCAGCTCCGTGACAGACACAAGGACAGAACAGACAGACAGCCTGCATGAGGGTCCCTTCCAGACGGCCTCAGTCAGAGGGATTCCAATCCACTCTGCACAAGCAGGCTGCATTAATTCCACTGCACTCGCAGTGCACAGCCAGTATCCACAGTGCTCTCAGCCATCCCTAGCACACACAACAATATAACCCCAGATGTATTTTTCCATAGGAATCAATTGTTTTTTAAATTATATTTTTACACACAGTTGAACTTTTGGAACATGCACGCACATGGGGCACCTGCAGGGTAAACTTATTTCTCTTACTCACTGGCCTCTAACAATTTCACCACAGGCACTGAAAATAACAGCTTGGTGCTGACTCCGGGCTCCTTCCTGCACAAACCCCAGCAGCAGGGAGGGAAAGGAGGTCAGCAGCACTGAGCCTCCCCGCCGGTGACCAAGCCGTTTAAAACACTCGTGCCATTTGAAAATGTCACATGGTCTGATCAGGACATGGATAGGCTGTATATGCCAGGGGTGAGATGAAGCAGTCCATTGACAGAAAATATCCTTTTTTACCACAGCTGCATATTCCCTTCATATTTATCCCACCATGCTCTTGGCACCTTACAAGGCATTTTGGAATCCACTGTGGAACACTCAAGCCTGAGATGAGGGAGAGGACAAACATGAGAAGGGAGGTCTCTGGTAGGTCTTCCCCTCCCCTCAGCAAAGCCATCATGCACTTTTACTCTCTGATAAATCAGTGGGGATCACCAGCTATTACTCAAACAAAGCACAGTACCTCTGCAAAATAATAATGGGAAAAAAATTTGGAAGTGAAGAAGCTATGGTGTTCCTATTTTTAAACACTGTTATTATTAATGTGCCATGGCTCTTGTCTCCATCACCACACCATATAATAGTCTTAAGAAATTACTGCAGCATATTGTAATTATTTCAGTAAGGACACTGTGCTTCCATCTGTCAGCTTCCACTTGCATTACAATGAAGAACAATGAGACTTAAAAATAAAGTTACACGCACACTGTAATCCATGACCTATCACCTCTTCTCTCCTCATCCAGCCAAATCTCGAAAGCATGTTCCCAAAGAAACACTAATTAGAAACTAAAGAAGCAGGGTCCTCTTAACAATGAAGCTGTAGGAAACACATTGAAGCTCAATTACATCAAGAAGGATGCAGCTAAATTTGAAAAAACCCTGTCCAAAATATTCCTGTTTAACACTGCTGGAGACCCATGTTCACAGTGAGCTAGACCCAGCACTTGGTTGCAGAGACAGTGTTTTCCTCTAGTAAACAGCAAGTGACCAAGCTTCTGCTTGCACCTTGTCAGGAACTGAGTAGTGCCTTGGTTCTTCTTTCCCAGTAAGAATTAGAAATGGTCTTATTGCTCTTTTAAAAGACAAAGTTAGAAAATCACCCTTCCTGCAGCTGTACTGCAAGTTCCAAAACCACAGGAAAAAGTCACGAAGCATTAAATATTTCTGTTTATAGGACGAAGCCCTGTGTGTAGACACCTAGTCTGTCTCCTACAGCCATGTGGCACAAGATTTCTGAGAAGTCAAGCAGAATGAGGTTATAGTCTTGTGGCCTCTGCTTGTGATTCAGGAACAGGCAGTACAGCATCACTTAATAATTCACCAATTTATTACCATAAATCAGCCACAACCCATTTAATCTTTGCTTTGGAATTAAGCAAACCTTGCAGGATCTACAGGAATAAGCCGGCAGCTCTGGTTTACCAAAATACCTGCAATGTGCAACATTAATCCAGTGACACAAAATAACACGTGCAAAATAGTGAAGCAGGCATGGATTGAAACTATGTGGCCATTAAGTGCTGCCAGATGTATCAATTAGAAGTGTTGGGAGAAAAGAATAATATATGAACCAGCTCTTTCCCCGCTAATCTGTTTCATTTTAGTCAAGCTTTATGGCACAAGTAACAGTGGCAAGGCAGGGTTATAATTTTAAAAATGAGAAGAATAATGTTTATTTTATATGGATAAACCAGTCTTTAACTACACTATTTTTCCAGCCACATTCTCAACTTCAAAGCAGATAAAACTGACTGGTTGGATACAGCTCTTGAATGTTCAGGAAACACGCTGAAACTGCAGTTGTGCAAAGTTAAAACAATGCCCAGACCTCCATTTAAAACAGAAAATCCCTGGAAAGGCTTCTCAGGGGTAATTTCAAGGGCCTGTGCTACATTCCTGTGTCATGTCTGAGGAAGGAAAGCTGTGGGGGCTGTGGCAACAGAGACCAAGCAGGACCAAGCAGCTAGCTCAGTGCATTCTCCTCCGAGATCTCCTGCAGAGCACGTGGCTCCAGATGCCTTCTCCAAGTGTCTGGACACAGGGATGGCATCCACCCTTCAGAGTCTTGCTGCAAGTCCACCCTCTGCTTTTGATCTCTCCTGCAAAGACCCAGGAGCTGCAAAGCATCCCGAACAAGCAGCCCACCTCCTGCAGGCAGAACAGGTGATGCCCTTGTAGAGGGGCTCAGTACTGCATCCATAGGAAGCAGAAGTTTGGAAATGGAATCCGATTAGCACATTATTTAATTAATTTAAAACTGACATCACTTGCTCCGCCAGCAACAGTCCTGAAAGGGGCTGGAGCCCCTACCCAAGATGAGAGCAGTACCTCAGAGGAGCCCTAACCCCCAGGGAGAGGGCAGTGCTCTTTAGGCATTAAGCTTGGTGGCATTCATGTGATTTTACACAGGCAAAGGAATGGGCCAAATCCTGAACAGGAGTAAATCAGTTGAGTCTCATTTCACTGGAAAATACATATCTCAGGGTCTGACCTGCTGCTTTCCCATGCCAGATGGTATGCAGAAGGCAGTTCAAGGCTCCCACTAGTCTCCAGTAGGTAAAATATCATTGGTCTCATGCAGGCGGAAGAAAAAAAAAAAATACCAACAAAAAAAACAATCCCCAAAACAACAGCACTTCCATCACCCCACATTTTTGTCCTCTGAGGCATCAGAAAGTGCAAACTAATGGTGGCTTTATATGCATCATTTTTTCTACTGCTCATTAAAATCCCTTTGTGAAGTGCACACAAATGATATCATCTAACAATTCCTTTTTTTCCTTAAGTTTTCTCTGAAGTTGCAGGAGGCAGGATTTCCTCTCTATTACATAAGGAGAAGAGGGTGTATTTGTTCTTCTGCTGCTTAAGACATATTAGCATGGTCAGGTTACTCAAGCCAGCCCCTCTTTCCTGATCTTTCTTGCAGGGGAATTATTCTTGGCAAGGCTCCAGCCTAACACAATGGAGGGAAAACCACGTAGCTTTACAAAGAAAGAGATATAAAACAGATGCACCTCAGGGCTTTGACTGACCACTGAGAGCTTCAGCAACAGCATAGAAACAACAAATACAAGCTGGTGATGGACCTCTGAAGTGTGCAAGTACACCCATCACTACCACCATGATAAATTACCATGATGTCTGCTCTGTGGGGGTGCAATCTTTTTCCATCATCCTGACAGGAAACCCAAGACAATCCCAGAGGCAAGGTGCCACACCATACCCCTTCTCAAGCAAATTAACAAGGCCCAGTAGCAAAGAGCTGCCCCTTGTAAAATCCCATCTCTCAGCTCAGACTAAGAGACTGGAGAGGAAAGTAAAAGTCCCACCCTGTTTAGCGTAGAGGAACAATGGGAAAAGTGGTTCTCCTGCCTCCAGCCCCTAGTGCAAGGGCCTGAGCAAGATTACGTTTTCCTCATGTCTTAATAGGAAGAGACTGCTTCAGAGGTTGGCTCAGAAACTTCTCTTTTTATTAGGTGACAAGCTTAAGGTCTCCTAGGGTAGGTAAGGCTAAGAAGAGGAACTTTCAAGTATGGTGGCACAGCAAGGGTTACCCAGGGCCTGCCTGTCCACCCTGCCTCCCAGGAAGCAATTTTGGGCTGAGGTTTACCTACTGTTGCCCCAGCTGGAACACTGATTTAAGCCCCAGACACAGAAATTGAGATTAATTTCTTGCCTTTGAGAGACCTCTATGCATCTAACTAAACTGAACACAGCTCACCAGTTACAAACCTTGGGAAGAAAAAAGGACTGACATGTTCCTAAAGCTTACTGTCCATGCCAAAGAAAAAAAAAAATAACACCAGTGCTAAGTCCAAACCTTATTCTGCTATTTGTATTTGTTACTCTATAGACATGCAGGTTATAACTCTTTTTATAGTGAAAAGACTCAATCACTGGAACAACCTCCTAGAGGTTTTCAAAACTCTAGCCTGTGTGATTGGACACAGAGATAGATAATTTCATCCAGGCTCCCTTTCCCAGGAAAGGCTGGGTCAGATGATATTCTGAGGTCACTTTCAACCTGAGCTCTTCTGTGGTTCTGCAGTTTTTGCAATAAGTGTTAAGGCTTTATCACTTACACTTTTTGCATATAGAAGATGTAACCACACCAAGAAGCTGCCCAAAGAAAGCAACAGAAGAAACAACAGCTTGAACTGCTTGACATCTGAAAGGAAGCAGAGCTAGGCTCTGTGGACCTTTGGACCCACAATCATCTTGACACATGGTCCCCCTCCTTTAGACAGAGTATAAGTTCTGGCCTTCAAACCTTCCATCAATTTTCACTCAGTCAACTGCAAAGTGTGCTTCCAAGGGAAAAAAAAAAAAAGTTTAGAGGTCTTCACAAAGTTGCTGTTCAGTATTATAAAACATCGTGAAAACTAGTTGGAAAACCTCCACTGGAAGTCAGGCTGGGGAAGGTGCACAGCTGATCACTGCCCTTGGCTACTTGCAGACTTCGAAGCACAAAGCCAAACTGGAATTTGCACATCTAAGGTGCCCTGTCTGTCAGTGTTGCTCATGCCTGTGCCACACTTCTTCATGGGATCATCCAGCTGGCACCCTGACAGCCAGAGAAAGCAGTGACAGGGTGTCACAGGAGCCACGAGCTCAGTGTATGGCAAGGAGGGACAGGCCTGAGGCAGGTATGGATAAAGAGTGGCCAAAGTACCTTCCCTATGGACCTGGGGTATGGGGCAGTTCTGAGGTGCTTCCACCATCCTTGTCCAGAGGAAACATCCTCTGGGGTTGGAAACAGGGGGCTACTTATTCTCCACAAAAACACTCACTGCCTTTGACCTGAACTTGCCCTTTTAATCATGCTACTCTAACCCTACATTTTTCTTTATTTTTTTTGGTGAGAAGAAGCAGTTGGTTCCCCCATTGCCCCTGAGAATGGGGAGGACATGGAGGTCAGATAGAGAGGATGACCTGCATCCCCAGAGACAGGCCAACTCTGACTCTTTGTCAATAAATCCCAGAATTTCTGAACAACACCTGCAAGAAACACTGCAGGTTTGGGCAAACTCACCCCAGACTTGATACTTCAATCCAATTATGTGTCATGCCCGCCTCCTCGTTCATCATGTTAAGCTCTTCTAAAATTGCCCTCTAGTCCTCTGAATGAAAACACCTCACTCCTTCACTTCAAACACTGTGATAACCATAGATCCTTGTAATATGAGAAAAGAGGGTGAGGACCTTGCTGTATTTCATTATTTTCGCACTACAGCAATGAATTTCAAAATAGCTTAGTAGTAGTCATGCTTACTGATTTAGTGTACATTCCCTTCGCTGCTCTCCAGAAATTTAGCACTTCTGGGAACAAGCATGAGACTTTGAATTAAGTTCTTTTTTTTTTTTTTTTCCTCTACTCCCTTCAGCAGGTTGCAATATGACATTTTCTTGCTTTTTGTTTGGTTTGAATGAAAGTCTGGCCCTCTTTCCTTCCTACACAACTGTTCCCTCAATGCAAAGGGCTGGAAGACAGGAGGAGCACAGCCTTCTACCTCACCTGGAAAGAACCAGTACCATGGTTAACACCTGAAAGAACAGCCCCAAGGGGTTTTAAAGCTACTTGCTGTGACCATGTCATTAAAACACAAAAAAACCCCAACCAACAAATTTTTTAAAAGCAAACCCCAAAGCAAGCCTTTTAACTGGCATAAAAGACCGCAGTTCATAAAATTTAGATTCTTTGCTTCTTGTTACACAGTTTTACTGATCATCTTGACTTGCTGTTCTTTATTTCTGGACTTAAGAAACAAGGTGAGGCAGCTCCTCCAGCTGCAACAAGACAGTACTCCAGCTCCTGAGAGCATCCTGGATGACCTGAGCCCAGCCCTGGTTCCCTGTAAGGAACCAGTATGAAGGAGCACACTTATTCCTGCACATCAGGAATGGGCAGCAGCAAGCAGGTGCCCATTAGCACAGCACATGAGAGCACCTACTGTCAGGCCAAAGATCCTTCAGATCCACCTCCAGCTTGGGTCACAGCTGGAGACTTGAGCAACACACGTGGGACACCCACAGAGCACCTTGAAAACACACCCATGGATTTTGTGAGGCTGAAAGCTGGTGAGCTCTGTGCAGTGATATATTCTTGCCTGGAGAAGCAATAGGTGAATTTCTCCAGCTGACTGTCTACTGAAGTTGATTTACCTGTGCAAAGATTAGTTTGCAAGGCATTCTGTCCATTCCCAGGGTACTCAGCCTGAGCTGGGAGTGAGACCACAGAGCTCAAAAGCAGAATGCAGGCAGATTCTGGCCTCAGCTGAGGCTGTTTTACAGCTACAAAGCTCCCCTGACCCCATCAATGCTCACACAAGCAAGAGGAAATTCCTCCCTGAGTTGCTGAGTATGGCTTTTCCCAATGTATATATTTTTCCTGCATAGTGCTGCTCTTTTCTGTTCCCACATTTATTTTCCCAGCAAAGTTTTGCAGGCTTGTCTGTGGATACACATTGCTCTCATTTCTTTCCAGCTTCTCACGTTGTCACAAATTGGATCAAGTACAGAAAACAATTGCATCGCACTCACCCTGTGATTGATGACACAGATATGTGCAATAAAACAGAACAAAAACAAGCACTTCTACCAGGCTCCTTTGAAACTTCAAAGTATCCAGGAGACATTTTACAGCACCCAGCACAACTAAGTGCCTGTTGGCCAGGCTGCACAGAAACTAAGCACCATGCAGTCTCAGGGCAAAATTTAAACTAATTTCCACTCTACACACACAGTGACCAGCTTGGGCTAAGGCAGCTTTATTTTAGAAGCCACTACATCTTCCTGGTTTTTGTAATAGGTGGGTCATCTTGTCTGGAGCTTTTCCCCCCAAAATGCTGAAGTTGCAGAAGTGACAGTTATCACTTTACTGGAGGAGGTCCTTAAAAATCCCTTACTTATGTATATAAAAAATATAAATAAATCTCCAAAGTCACTTTTGCTCCAAAACTGGATTATTATAATTATTATGAGACTAGAGATAATCTGAGTTTCTATCCCCAGCAGGTCCACTCCAGCTGCTTACCAAAAAAAACCCCAAAATAAAAACAAAACAAAAAACAAACAAACAAAAAAAACCACACCAAAAAAGAGAAAAAAATAGCAAGAGAAAGTGGAGACAAAGAGGGAAGCACAGGATACCTGAACTAGTGAAGCAGAATATTGACAGATGTTAGGCTGAAGCCATCAGTGTAACATCTCAATAACCCTGCTGGTTTATCATCATTTTGGGTATCAGACAGTGGTGGCTGTGAGATGACAGATGTTTCCTACGTGGGAGCACCAGGCTCCCAAGCAGTGCACGGCAGAGGTATCCCTGGCCACAAATACTGTACTGCAGCACAGATTTCATATCACTGCCACCCTCCTGCTCGCATGCCTGACCTCTGCAACCACACCAACAAGAGCTGTTATTCAGCATGTTATTGGAAAAGGACAGAGATAACAGCTCATGAGCACTTCCCCTCCCCACAACATCCCTTTTGCAGAAGCCCAAGAGTCCCCTGCCCCTATTAATTTCCTGCTGGAAGTCTGAGTCACAGCCAGAAAGAAAAGTAACTTTACCTCTGTTGTAAACTAAATACCCGATCAGCTGGGACAGATTTGACACATGAAGAGGAAAGGGCTGGAGTTATTTCAAAACGCTTATTGCAATCTGCATTTCTGTGTCCAGCAGAAAGTTTAGTAAGACAGTCATCCCCAGCACCCTTGACCAATTACACACAAAAAAACAAAACCCAAACTCCCAGCTTTGCATTAAGACCTGAAGTACCATCCTGTTAGCCACACCACCAAGTGCTCAGTGCGGTCAGGGCACAAAGCCTGGCGCAAGGACAGCACAGCCTCCCCAGGCAGGTGCTCCATGTCTCACATCCCCAAGGATGAGCAGTCCCTCCAGCTCAGGAGATGCCCCATGACCTCTCATTAAGAAGCTGTGTCACCCTTGTGGGACGAGCTGTGGCATTCCACACCTGTTACACAGCTCTTCTCCTGCTACTGCCCCCCAGCTTCTGGCAGGAAAGGCAGCTCTCCATGACCTGTTCAAAAGGCTCTTAATGGAGAAACAATCCTTGACCAAACATTAACAGGCCTGAGGTGACTGTGACAGGCCAGTCTCCCCTGCACAGCTGTGTGTACACACACACACCCCTCCTCAGGAGCTCCACTGCCCATCGAGGGTTACAGCAGCTTTATGGAGGGACAGCCACTACAGTCCCAGCGTTATGACTCGAACACGGTTTCATGCAAGAAGTGGGAAACACTTAGTAATCCCAGGAAGGAGTCAGTCCCACTAGAATCACAACAGGACTCAACAGTGCCCAAACCTCAAAGGCATGAGCCTACAATCCTGCATGGAGCTGGGCCTGCAGGTCAGGTGCTGCCTCCTACCTGTTCTCCAGCAGCGTCATGCACACGACCTCCCGCACGCCGGGGTTGTTGGCCTTCTCCACGGAGCAGCTTTGCAGGTTCCACGTAGCCACCCTGAAGACGGGTCTGCCATCCCTCACCCCCCCAAACATCTCCACAGAGGGGCGAGTGGAAATGATCTGGGTTGGACCCCCGGGAGGAAAGTCCAAGTCCTCGCTCTGCAGGCTTAGAGAGGTGGGGCTGGGGTGAGGCTTGGCCATGAAGCTGAGGCCACCGTTGGTATTTGTTGAAGGGGGCCTGGAGCGCTCTGCAAAAATCTGGTGCCTGATTTTGTCCAGAAAGGAGGAGTTGATGCAGTCCATCCTCACCAGGTCCTCGATACTTTTGAAGGGCCCGTGCTCTTTACGGTAGTCCACAATGCTGTTGGCGATCTTCTCAGTGATGCCACGGATGCTCATGAGCTGTGCCGGGGTGGCCGTATTGATGTTGATCTTGGTGGCGGACAGGTGGTGCTCAGAGGCCGGGTCCTTGCGCACGGAGCTGGGCGAGTGCTGCGCCGAGCTGCCCTTGCTGCTCACGCAGATCTCGAACTTCACCTGCTCCAGCTTGGCCGCCCCCACCCCGCTCACCAGCGCCAGGTCCTCCACTTTCTTGAAGCCGCCGATGTACTCGCGGTACTCCACGATGTTCTGGGCCACCACTCGGGTGACCCCGGGCAGGGTCATCAGCTCCTCCTCCGTGGCCGTGTTGATGTTGAGCCTCTCCTGGTTGACGAGGATGTTGCTGAAGTTGCACGCCGCGCTGAACTTGCGGCTGTGGCACAGGTCGGCCGGATCGCGGGGGATAGAGCGGTGGCAGCCCAGGCTGCCCCCCATCTCACCGCCGCCACGGGCCGCTGCCGGAGCCGGGGAAGCGGGCGCGGGGCGCTGCCGGGGCTGCCCGCCCGCCGCTCATGGACCTCCGCGGGAGCCGGGCGGCGGCGGGGCAGCTGCGGACAGACCCCGCTCCGCCACACTCGCCCGGTCAGCGGAACCCTGCGCCCCGCCGAGGGGCCCCCACGCCTTTCCTCGTTCTTCTTTTCCTCCTCCTCCTCCCTCCTCGGGCACCGCCGCTCTCCGGCACAGGAGGAGCTGCTGCAGCCGCTGCCCGCCCGGCCCCACTCCGGCCCCGGCGCTCGCAGCCGCCGCTGCCCCGCGCCCCGCCGGCGGTAGTAGTAGCTCTGCGGGAGCCCCCGCCCCTCGGCCGGGCGAGGCGGGGCCGCCGCCGCCGTCACCGCCCCCCGGGCGTCACCCGCGCCGCGCCCGCCCCCGCCCGGGCACCGCGGGCACCGGCCCGGCCCGGCCCGGCAGCAGCGGCACCGCCGCCACTCCGCACGGAGGGATCCCGGCTCGGCCCCGGCGGGGGGATCGGAGGAGGAGGGTTGGCCTCCTCCTCCTCCTCCTTCCCGCCTGGGCACAGGGGGACTAAGAACGTCCCCAGTGCTGTCGCCTGGCCGCTGAGGGCAGGCTTTTTCCGTGCCCAGGTCTCAGGTGTTTAGACGCTGCCTGCAGCATTACTGTCCCAGAAGTTCCCTGGGCTCGTCTCTCTGCATCTGGTGGGGCATAGGTGTGTTTTCAGACCTCATGAAAGCCTCATCAGTCATCTCCACTGGTTTTGTGCTCTCGCAGGCACTATGCTTTTATACACCAGGGTAAAGTCTGCATTTTTTCCTTTCTTTTTTTTTTTTTTTTTTAAATTTAACATCTCAAGCAATTATAAGAGTGGTGAACAAACTGAAACTCCCCACCCACAGAATGATGCTTTTGGACACATTAGGTCTATATATTAGGTCTGCCTCAGCCGAGGTGTTGGTCTGCAGCATGCCTAGCCTTTCTCTGACAGTAACCACATTCTGCACCAAAATCGTGGCTGTGTATTGCCCGTGTGCCTCAACTGGATTTAACACAGTTTGTTCATGTGCTGAGAGCCACAGCAGCCCACCACAGCCCATTCTGGGGAAGCCACTGAAATATTTACCCAGTTTCTACTGCATCCAGTCCCATGCTGCACTGTCTGCAATGTTATCTGTAGCCAAATTAGCTCATTTGAAACTAGCTTGACTGTGCCCACACAGGAGTGACTGCAATGTCAATGAATCAAAATATAATCGGTGGGTGTAATTGAAAGGAAGGGGGAACTGAAAGAAAGAGCAAACATATGATTACAGATGCCAGCTATGCACCCTGATGCTGCCTTGTGCTGTCTCTCTATGTATTTCTTTTAGCTGCACAGAATATGGTACACATGTATTTTCAACATCAAGACTCTTGGTTGGCCCCCTAATGAAATGAAACTGCTTGCAGTAGCAGCTTGTACATGTATTTTTCATGGCATTTTTAATGGAAATTGGCATTTTTAATGGAAATTATTTGCTTTCACCTGAAATAAAAAGTTACATTTATTCAGCTTCTTGGCGAAGGAGAATGTGATGTGCTTAAGGGGGTGCAGGCTGCCCCAGGCTTTACCAGGCTCTCAGACTGCACAGGGGCATGGGTGCTTTAACCCTGGCTCCGGATACTCTGCTGCGCATCCCACATTTCCCTTTTGCTTGCCCCAGCAGTGGAGTTAGCAAATTACAGGAATGGCACTGGCTGCATCAGGGCACTGGCTGCATCAGGGCATTGGCTCTCTGCTGGCTGCTGGAGTGCAGAAAGTGCTCACTCAGGTGATTAAATGCTTCCATGTCTGCTGGAAAGTGCTCTGTGCGCTGCGATAGCAGCGGCCAATGCAGCAGGAGTCATGCTGGGCCTGTTCCTGCTGGGACCGTACCAGCACGGAGCTGGAAACAATTAACCATTGAAATGAGTATTCTTTGCAAGGCAGTGTTATTACAGTAATAGCTCCACAAGCTGTTATCTCAATGGAGAACACACTCTTTTGCTTTCTACAGCAGGTTGTTTTGCATTGATCCAGGCTCATTAACTAAGTTTTGAAGCTGAAAAGCCCCAAAATCCATCTGAAGCATCATCTATGTTGCAGGCAGCACTAGGTTTTCTGTGTTTCAGAAAAAAAGGCAGGAGCATCTTCAGAAAGAAAACAGATGTCCCTTTTGTCCAGCACTTTCTGTTGACAGCAACTATCCAACATTTCTTGAATCTGCAGCACCAAATTAACCTGTGAGACTGAATGCAGCTGAGGAAGCAGAGCTCAGAGGGATGTAACAAGTGTCCCATCACCTAATGCTGAGTATGACCTCATGCTAATGTGAAATGTGGGCTGGGGGGCAGGGGGAGAATGAGGGGATTGTCATCCATTAGCCCCAAACCTGTATTTTTTGTTCTTGTTGACATTTCCAGGAAGCTTGCTGAGATCTGAGTCAACCTTTAGCACATTTCAGGAAAGCACCAAAAGATGTTAAGAGGTTTTGAAAACTTAAACAGAAAACAAAGGGAAAAAAGATCAATCAATGGCCTGACATCATTGTTAGGCAATCCATTAATTTGAGGCAATCCATTAAAATGAGGTTCAGTCAGTAAATTATTGAAAAAACAATGGCAAAATTATTGACAGCCAGTGTAGGCAACAGAAAATAAATCTCGTGAAACCCAGGTAAGTACCAGATTTTACCTTTGATCCAATCCTGAGCTCAGTGTATGTAAATTTATTCAAGAAGAGATGGATTGATCATGGTCTCCTGGTGATCACTGGCTGGCAGGTAGCCTCCCTGGTCTGCTTGGCACCTATCCTGGCAAGGGGCCATGAATCCAGGATTCCTGAATCTCCGTCAACCGCAACAGGTTTAGAGGGCTCTGAGACACCATGGGTGGCTTATTCCTCAGGATCCTCAGCTTGCTGCCTACTGAGCAGCTGGCTGCTGGCCAGGGCTGGCTTAGAAACCTCTCAGTGATAGCAAAATTGAGTTTCACTGCTCTGAGGATGTGAATGGGGAGGATCTCACAGGGCCAGGCAGGCTCCAGCAGTGAGAGGTGTGGGGGGACACCCTCAAAATGCCCTGGGAGCAGCCATCACACTTCCTGCAGAGCCTTTTTGTGTTTCACTGGACAGTGCTGCAAAGCAAGGTGCTGGAGAACAATGGTTTTGCCATTTGTTGATCTTGGACTTGCTTTGCCACTGTCCACAGCCCTCCTCAACTGAACATCTCACATCCTGTCCCCCTAAACTGGTAGTGAAAGAGGTTTCTGGATGGCTGAGTGGCACCAGAGCAAGCAACTGGCCACATGAGAAACCCAGGGGAAGGGTTGTGTCACCTGCTTGCCAGCTCTGGAGGTCTCAAATGCCTCTTCCCTTCAGGAACTCTTCAAAGAAGAAAGAGCAAAACCAAACATTTTCCATCTGAAGGAGGTTCTGCAGTACTTCAGGCCTATAAATGCAATGTTTAAGGATGATATGGGAGTGCTTGAACCAGATGGAGTGAGAGCAGGTACTGGTGAACAATTTCTTTTGTCACAATTGATGCAAAAAATCTGCGTACAGGCCAATAGATTTTAAAGGCTAACTTATTAGCATTTTAAGTTCGTCCTTAAAGAATCTATTAATCTATTTTTGCATGTTTTAACATACCTCATCTACACTGCAGAGGCTCTAAACAAATAAACTGAGTTTTATGATGAGGGATAGAAGGAGACAGAAGATATTACTCAACAGAAAAAACACAGAGTTTGCCTTCAGTGTTCAGGCAGCAATTGCAGTTCCTACCAGCCCACCATGTGATAGCAGTGCCTTTTCCAGCTCTCACACAGCCTTGGGGGGCTTGGCAATCACACTTTTACACCCTGTGTTTTCAGACCTGCTGCACTGGGCTCTTAACGGGCAAGAGCTCGAAAAGGCAGCTGATTAACTGCAGTGCCTGTATTCTTATTAAAGGGAGCTATTAAAGTAATTGTTTTCTTTCTGCAAGGACATCTTCAGCAACACTTGTAACAGATGCCCGAGGGAGAAGACAGGCACTGTTTTTATGAAGACAAGTAATAACAAGTAGGAGTTAGCAATTTCATAAGCTGTGGGCCTTACAAAGGCTGAATCTTGGCGGCTCTTTCCCTCTTTGATTTTCTGGTCTTTATTAATAAAACTGAGTCTCCATTAGTGTCTCAGTGGGGTCACTAATCTGGATATCTCTGTTCTAAATGGCCATCAATATTTGTGGCTCTTTTAGAAACTCTGTATTTTTGAGACATTTCACCTTTTTCAAATTCACTTGAAATTAGCCCACTCTCTAATAAAATCCCTGGGGAAGGGATGAGGGGTAGAGCAGCAGAGCACACAATCACATGAGGTTTTTCTTGGGAATCCAGTGTCTATGATGTGAGCTCTTTTTCCTATAAGGCATTCTATACAGCTGCCAAACTTGTTGCAAAAAAAGTGATGTCACCAGTGCCGTGTTGCCAGGTTATGGGTGTCACATCCTACAGAGAAATACAGTCAGAAGGGTGAGCAGAAGTGAGTCATCCTCATACCTTGATTAGTGCTTCACTTGGCTTGGGCTTGAGTCTGAAACACAGACCTCTGCCTTCCAGAGGAGATCTCAACCAATGGCTCACCAGTAGGACAGCTCATCCTAGAGGGAAACAAAAGGAACCCAAGCTAGAGAACACAATCTCCAGCAGAGCGTGGGATGCATTTTCCAGTTTCCATAGACAGCAGTGGGGGATTTGATTCTCATGCCCCACATCTGAGGTTACTCAGATACCTCTTGGGGCACAAGGATAGAAAAGAACTAAAAAATCTAGTCCTTCCTTGACCCCAGGCAGACTCATTGAGGCCACGCTTACAGAAGCTTGCCTACTCCAGGCCTCCAGTGGTGGCATCTCCTGAACTTCCCAGATGAGAAACATGGGATGTGGTGGAGCTGTGACCCAGCTAATGTTTTCTTCGAGGCCTAGTCCATCCAGCCTCCAGTAAAAATGCCCATAAATCACTGCTGTGTGAATGTGGCACGAGGGAGAGTCAGAATTGGTGACTTGTGAGCCAGGTGCCTGAGCTCTCACCCAGGGCAAGCTGTCTGTGGTTCCACGCAAAGGCAAGCATCAAGTGGGGTTTTGTGGAAGAGACACAGGCAATGAGATTTTAGACATCTCAAGAGCCAAGCAGGAGAAGAGGAGAAATAAACCAATATGCTGGAAAGGGTTGTTAGTATAGCTTTCAGCACTTCACACAGCACTTGGGTCATCAGCAGTTGTACCGTCAGCCCCTCAACTGAATAAATACTGTTTTGCATAATTTGTAATTTTATCCTTTACCTGTAGTTACTAGGTTACCATAATTAATTTCCTTGCTAATAAATTTTAGAGAAACGTGTAAAAAATCCATATAATGTTTACCTTTTACTTTTCAAAGAGTTTAATGACCATTAGTTAACTCATGCATACAGCTTTTTAACTCAGTGATTCTGCAGTTGCCGTAGCAGCCACTGCAATTCTGCCCAGACTTATATAATACTTATAACTTCTGCTGTTTGGGGGGTTTGCTTTTGGTTTGTGTTTTGGGTTTGGTTGGGAGTCTTTTGTTATGAAAATATAAGGGATTAGTCTCTACTCCTTGAACAGTTGTGTTTCAGACCCTAAAATTATTCAGATAGGCAAAACCTGGACTCTTAGTTCTCCTAATTTCCTCATCTATAAGGAGGGGTCAGTCAGGTTTCTGTGTGGTTTACTTGTGCCACGTTTGTTTCCTGTCTTTTCCCCTTCATGTATATAATTCTGTTTGCTGAGAAGAAAATAAGCCACAAAGTAGAGTCAAACTTTCCCTTAGTTCCAAATTCTCAGAGATCTGCAGAGGATAGAGCCCCAGTATAAAACCAGAGCTCTGTTGAGGATCAGATCATTGGTTTATGAAACAGAAAATGTTTTGATTAAGACTCTTCACACAAAACATAGCACACTGCCTAAATTATCATCTCTGCAATGCTCTCCTGAGAAAATATGTCTCTCACATTTCCTGTACCAACAATTAAAATGGTTTAATGGCTTCAACCACTCCCAGCAGACTTTGAACTTCTCTGAGGAGCCTCCCTGACAAGCAGCACAAGTTGCCTTGTTGTTACAACACCTTCAGTGAAAGCTCAATCCAATTCCCATGAAGACAAAGGAAAATGTCCAGAGTGATTTAAAAGGCTGCTGTGCTGATTTGGGCAAGCAGGACGGCCTGCACCATTGCTGGAATTGACTCGTGTGGTTCTCCATCTGAGAGCCAGATTTTATTGAAATGAAAGCATGCAGGAGGAAGAACAGCAAGACAGCATAGAGGTCTTCCTCTAGGAACAGGTCCTGTAGGATGGCTGCTTGGAGGAGACAGGTGAGCTCAGGTCAGCAGCATCTGGGGAATGGGCAGCAGAGCATCTGAGCAATGCTGCACCAGTGGAGGACAAGCAAGCCCCTGAGCACTTGGAACTGAACACCACTGAGCTAATAAAAACCAAACCGAAGGACCTAGCTTTGATCACGGGAAAGACCCTGGCACAAATTACATTCCTTATGTAATGTAATTAGCTGTTCAAAAAAACCCCACCAGCATGGCTGTACCAAACTAACTTTTTTCTTTGATGGGACTACTGACTTGAAGGATAGGACAGAAAGAGCTGATTAATGACAGAGGGTGTGGGAGACCATATACTTACAAAGCTTGTGGGTGGAGTCAGAAAGCCTGCAAGGACTTAGGTGGGTAGGTTCAAAATTCAAAAGCCAGAGGGCAAAATCGACAAGATGAATTTTGGTAGAGACCTAGGGAGGAGAAATCAACATCATCCACTCAAATTGAGTATACCTGAGTCACAGATGGGTCAGGAAAGGCTCAAAAACATAAATGAGAGTCATCAGGGTGGCCCATTTAGTAGAGACCAAAGTTTATTTCTAGCTTATCTCACTAATTCCAACAGCATGATTAAGAATATAGCTGTGCATTGACTCAGCTGCACTCAAGAACATGGTGCTAAGAGCCACCATGCCAAAGTATTGGTGAATTGCTGCCAGATGTCATACACATTGCAAAAACCAGAGTTCTCCCAAAACAAACCCCACAGCCCTGAAGTGCTTACTATTCCAAGGCTAGATACTAGTCCTTGCTTATGCCCAGTAATATGTACTCTAATAATTGGAAACACAGGAACTCTGAAGTTCTGTTGGACAGGAATAAAGCTTACATATTCTGGGGAATTTGCTGCCTAAATAAAGGTTTAAAGTAGGTGTGATATTAGAGTATTCTTTTTACTGTGTGTGAAGTTTTAGCTGAGGTCACATCCACAGCTCCAAACCTTGTTCCAGCCAAATAACATGTTTTGGAGAGACTTTTTCAAAGTTTGAAGAGACATGAGGAAAAATAGCTGCCACCATGTTACACAAGCTTTTGCATTGTGTCAGAGCACGAGCTCCCCACACTCTGCAGGCCTCTCATTCCTGCTCACCTGGTGTGTGCTCACCACCATGACTCACCACAAAAACAACTCAGCGCATCTTGGTTGGCTGTCATTTCCATTCAAACACTCTGCTGGGTATTGTGGGATGTCTGTTTTTCCTGTGATGGATTCTCAGACTTTGCTGTGGTTCAGGAATGGCTCCAGCACCTCCTGCTTCAAAAGTAATCTCACCAGGTATCCTGAAATCAAGTTCTAATCCTTCTCCCAAGTGTCCCAAAGCATGCAGTTGATTACTTCTGATTTCCCACCACATGTAGCCATGTCACACAGACACATTCTTGCCAGCCAGTAAACGAGCCACATTCTTCTGTGTTAGTCATGGAGCATGTCTCCTTTAACCTGTGCACTTGCAACTATGGCATGTGGGCTGCTCCTCCCATGAGTCAGGGGATGTTCTTGTTGCCTGACACTGCAAGGTGTTGGGCATCCCTGTCCTGCTACCTACCAAGTGACATCAGGGAATGCTGGTAAGCCACCAGCATGACTCTTAAGACAGGACAGATTCAAGATGGGACACTCAGTGGAGCCAAACTCAGAGAAATGGTTAGATGAATGACTCACTTAAGCTGACTAAGGCCCATCCCAAACGTGTCTGTTGCTGACTCTGACTATTTCTGACTGTGCATGCAAACTGTGGTAATCAAACACCTTTGGGAAGACAGCTGCTGCTCCTTCAGTTTAGGTACCATACTGCCATCCCAAACTGGATGAGAACTCACTCCACACTTAGGATTGACACTGAGGGCTGACTGTATGGTGGTGTTCCATGGGCTAGTGTCTTGAGCTTCAGAGTGTCAGTACCTACTTTGGATGTGCTCATTCCCTTGGTCTGCCTGACATCCAGCATTGCCTTGGCAAAGTCATAAGGCTGCCCACACACAGTTCACCTCTTAGACCATTAGATTTGCCAGGTATGGCTTACCCTAACCAAGCAAGCAGTTGTTACATGCACTGTCACCTCCATGCTGCACAGGAATGCGGAGACTGATTTTCACCAAGCCAAGTCATCACTCCTACTATTTATTTTTTTCACCTGCAACTTTTATCATGGTGTTTCACTGCTTGCCATTGTTACTCCTACTAGTATCCATCACACCAATTGGAGTTTGCAGGTTTCTAATGGCTGCTGGTGAAACTCTGCGAGGTCTTTGGATCTGAGCCTGCCTTGCACACTGTGCACGAGGATCTGCCATCTGCACTGTCCTCGTTGAGTCCAGCCCTCTCTAGTGTGAGTGTGACTAGCTGGAGAGTGGGGGATTGCCCGCTGTGAGAAAGGGTATCAGCATGTGGCCCTCCCAGGGGCTGCTTGGAACAGGCAGCCATGCACACTGAGAGCTGGCAAGGGCCCTAAACTGCATTCACATCAATCGATCTTGACACCACCTGCTTCTGAAAGGGCTGATTCTTCCAAAGACAAACACTCGAGGTTTCTCCCCACCTTTGCCATAGGTTGAAAAGAAGTGGGGAAGGAGTTTTGCTCTGTCTGTATTCTCTTTTCTCAATACTTTTAGATAAGGTGACACAAACTTGCAGATTCCCTTTGGATTCAAGCTAGTCATTGTTTAAGGCACAATGATAACTCTGTATCACAAGAACAAGTAATGAAAGAAACATTGTTAGAGAAGAAATCCTCCGAATCAGAAAGGCACTGTGTTTTGTCCTGCATTAAGCTCTGAATTTCATTTGGTTTTGCTGGGTGGAGGCTGTGGCAGGGACAATGTTGGGTGCACTGCCCAGCAAAAACATTCCACCAACTCACTGTAGGATCATAAGTCAAAGTGGATACCAGAGACAAATTCTCTGCAGCGTTTGCAAGTCCCTCAGCGGTGGCAGGGACGTTCTTCCCCTTGGATTTCAGGAAGGGTTAGAGATTCCCAAGAGATCAGGCCAGGCGTGGTGCATGTAAACAAAAAGGCAAGACAAGAATTTGTGTTAGCATAAACCAAATAGGGGAAAAACACAACAACAACAAAACAAACAAACAACAAACAAAAAACCCCACCCAAACAGAAAACAGTAAAAACCATCTGTTTATATAAAGATCAAGACAGGTTTCTTTCACGTGATTCAGGAATTTCACAGTGCTTCCTCTAACTCACATTTTTAAATCAAAATGTTCAAAAGCATTGCATTAAGAAGTTTCAAATTCCAGAACTGGAACATGCAATAAAAAGTCAACTATAATCTTGGTTTTAAATGTTAAATTAAGCTTTTAAACAAACAAATTAGAAAATTGGAATATCCCAACAAAAATTCCTTGATTAGCATAGTTGCTCTTGCTCAAAGTTTTGGATGTTTATGATATCAAACAATTGCTCTAAGCTCATTGTTAAAAACTGCCCCCAGACTTTTAAGGATTTTTTTTTTTCAAAGCAGCATGAAAAACCTTTAATATTTGACTGATTTATGTTGCTAAAGGAATCATCTGTAAGGGTCTTCACTCATTATAGTGTGTCACTTTGTATGATCAGATATTTAATGCTCAAGTATTTTAATTTCTGGACAAAGTACAGAGGCTGCTCACAGATAAAATATCCAACACTCTCCAGAATGTCTTCCCAGTTGCCTCTGACTTGCTTTCACAGCTCCTTGACTCATATGGTGTCACCACAAGAGACTTATACTCAGGTCCATTTAATATCGAGGAGCAAATTATCCAGGAGAAACTTTGCTTCCCACCTTCTGTGCCACTAACTCACGTTTCCCTTGGCATCCACCCCTGATCCTCAGATCTGTTTATGCCCTGGAGCTGGCACTGGCAGAGGAGCAGCAGCAAACCCTGAGCTGGATGAGGAAGCATGGGATGGCACAAGGATTTCTCTGGGTATCCCAGCATGCTCCCACTTTTATCTCCTCTTCACAGCTCTGGCTATAAGGCAGTGCCAGCTCACTGCTGTGGTGTTTTTGCTCTTCCTGACAAGGAAGAGACTCCTGCCTATGCCTCTGAGGCATTAAAGCTGTGTTGAGATTCAACTTCAGTGCTTGGATTGCTGAGATGGAGGAGAGTCCCTTATGCCTGGATGCAAGAGGAGAAAATCCATTACTGCTAACCATGGCCTGGCTATTAAGAGTAATAGAACTAATTTTAATAGCATTAAACTCTTGAAATGCATTAAATTTCAGCAGAAAATTTTGAATGATCTTTCCCCTGCAGATATGCCCATGACAGAGGTGCAGCCCAAGGGCAGGAGTCCAGAGAACCTGAGGAATCACCATCCTTGGAGATATTTGAAGCACAGCTCTTTGTGGTTCCAAGTAACTTCGACCACAAGGTCAGACTAGATGATCTCCCTTTCAACCTAAATTATTCTGCAGCTTTGTAGAAAATGGTGGTGTTGGACTTGTTGGCATGATAAACAGGAGCTGGGGGAGGATTTGGTAAGCTGCAGAGAGCACAGATATTGAGAGAGAGAAAAGGGAATAGAGCAGGGGTTGTATGGCATTGATAGTTTTATATCCATTCTTTGCAGATCCGTGGGGATAACCATCCCATTTTAAACAATAAAGTGGCTTACAGCTGTATGGTTTGGGGTTTTTAGTTAAAGAAGATATGTGATCTAAGCTGGATCAAAAAAAAAAAAAAAAAAAAAAAGAAACAAGCAGAAAATCCTCATCCATCTGTTCTCAAATAATTAAGATTTGTTTCTGATTCTGCAGGAATGGATATAGTGATTTGTTAATACTGTATGAATAAAATCCACAAGTTCTGAGCCAAAGCTCTGTTGAAATGGTGCAGCAGAGAGACTCCCTAGTCAAGGGAGTCTTCTTCTGTGGGAGGAGAGGAACCTTCTCTGGAAAAGGAGAAACAAGGCAGCTTGCAACCAGTGACATCACAGAGCTCCTATTCTGCTCTCACTCTGCATGTTATATGGGGTTAATTTTAAGAGAGAGAAAAAAAAACTGCAGGGCTGCCTTAGCCAAACAGGGAGAAGTTCGATCTCTTCAGAACAATGGAAGCAAAGAGAACTCAAGGGAATTATTCATCTTGTAAATGGAATTTGATTTTCTAATGCGAACAGAAGGCTTTAATTGCAGCAAATTGAAACAATAGAACATTTCCTTACTAAAAAGTTGGAGGGCTTTTTGTTGCTATGATTACTATGTGAAGGGGATGTTTGTGATTAGAAGCCCTAGCCATTATAGGAAGGCTTTACTTCAGCCAACTACTTTGTAGGAGTTACCATAATTGACAACGGGAGTGTTTTCCCGTAACTTACTGCTCTTACAGACCAAACACAAATGCCATGATGTGTGATGTACTACACTGGAACAGAAGGGGACAGATACCTCTGGGATTGGGAAAGAAACACTTTCTTCATTGGAGAGCATGGCCCCAAAGAGAAGCAACACAAAAAGATCTCCATCTGCCACAGCAAATGGAATTTCCCATCCCTCAGAAGAAATATTTCAAACACTTAAGTCACATTATAGTTCTGTCCAGTACTGCATGAAACATCTTTGCTAGCTCATGGTCATTACATTTGTTAGTACCTAAAAAAACCCCCATTATTCTATTGTATTTATTATGACTAGTTGCATCACTAGGATAGCCCAGGGCTCAGTGGATATGATATGGTACGATATGATATGATACAAAACATTCTGGTCTGATGTTCAAGTTTAAAATGTTTATTTTAAAGTTTATGCCATAGCCACACTCCCATCATGTGCTGGGGCCACATGTACTGGTTGCTGGCATCACTTTTGGAAACAGAGGTTCCAAAGCTTGAGAAAACTGAAGGAAAAGAAGAAATTCCCACACTACTGTGAGACTTTCTGAGTATGACAAAAATGCATGCTGTGTTTCTTAGAGGCTGCAGTCACATTAGAGCTTAATTACATTAACATTTAATGCTTAAAAATGTCAGGAAAGGACTAGGGGGGGAAAATAAATCAGAACTCAGGGACAGAGACAGATGAGATGCACACAAGTTTAAATGCTGGATTTGTATTCCCAATGAGGAACTGTTACCATTATTTTTGCCTCATGCCAAATTGTAAAAAAACTTTGTGTGTTTAATCTTAAAATGCCCTCCACCTCCAGCTTGCTAAGCTAGTTGAAGCTAACCAAATTGAGCTGCCACTTGAAAATGACTTTGTTCCCTGAAATGTTGTTTCATAATGAAAATTGTGATGGGGATAAAACAGATCATGCTCTTCTGAGGTCTCAGGGCTATCAGCCACGCTCCATTTAGCCTTAGCAGTCATCTGAGCAGGAGCTTCAATCTCTTTCACAGGGAGTAGATGTGCTCAGAGCTGACTTGGCAACTGATGCTGTGCCTGAACAACAAGGAGTGAGTCTAGAAGGCTGCTGCTCATGCTCAGCACCTTGTTTCTTGAGCCATGTAGCTCAGAACCTTGTGCCTTCAAGAGACTGGCACCTGTCAGGCTGAGAGGAGACTGAGCATACAGTCAGTGCATCCAGCTGAGAGAATACAGAAGCTCTACATGGGGACAGTCCCTGCTAATGGAAGAGGTTCTATGCTGCCATTCTTTTAGTCACAAGATTTCTTGTCACCATGATATTTTCTGAAAAATCCTCTTTGCCCAGGATTTTCTCCTGGAAAGCTGAGAGGCCTCAAAAGAGAATGAAAACAATAATTATCTGATTGCTTGGGAATGTGGTCTGGAGATCATTTACCAACAGGTGGATCTTTGATTGGTTCCATGTGAATTTTTAAAATTAATTAATGACCAATCACCATCAGCTGTGTTGGACTCTGAGGAGTCAGTCACGAGCTCTCATTATCGTTCTTGTTTAGCCTTCTGATGTATCCTTTCTCTTTCTTTAGTATAGTTTTAGTATATCATGAATAGAATAGAATAGAATAGAATAGAATAGAATAGAATAGAATAGAATAGAATAGAATAGAATAGAATAATAAATCAGCCTTCTGAGAACATGGAGTCAAATTCTCATCTCTCACCTCATCCTGGGGACCTCACAACATCACAATTTCTCCTATCAGCAGCTGTACAGAAGACTGATCCTGGTTATCTACTTCATAAAAGCCAGATGGAGTGTTTTTCAAGCTCTTATTGAGGAACAACTTGGGATTTTTTGGTTTTTGTTATTGTTTCAGTTTTTTTAATTATCATCCCCTCAAATATTAGTGAGGATTCCTACAAAGTATAAGTTGTGCAGTCCTAGAAAGTCCAGTAAAAGCCTGTGCTTTGTGTTATTTGCTGAATGATTCTCCAGTGGGATCACATTGCCAAGAACTTGGGATTTCACAGCAAAGTGAAATTACACATTAGAAGAAAATGCCCATAAAATATGTTCATTTTTAATGAAGACATTAAAAAGCAACTCAGAGCTTTGTCTCCTCACTTCTGTGCCCAGATCATTACATTGCTACCGTAATGATCCCAAGGGTGGGAACCTGAAGAAGAGAGAGGCCCCAGTGTCTCTATGTTAGTGAGATTTCAGGGTTTTGATCTCTTCATTTAAGAAATTACTTTACAGTAATGGATAATAATGAAAGTAAAGTGTCTGAAAATTTTGAGCATAAATGTTTTTGAGTGGGGCCAAGGACTGTATGGCTCATGAGTCTCCTCACCATACATAAAACCCTAAGAAGGTTCTCTCTCAGACTTTGGCCAGCAGGGCAGTGGCCTGAGGTCTGAGGCAAATGAAGCAAAGGATCATGAATCTCTGAACACAGCCAGAGAGTGGTTGTAGAGCAGCACACAGAGTATTTAATCTTTCCTCTCTTCTAACAGCAAGGTTCAGACATAATATGTGGGTATCCTGTGTGTCCAGGACAGGACACGCAGGGGAAAACCCTTTAGGAAACTACCAGGGAAGGTATTTTCCTGGAGGTTTCTGATGACCTCAAGCCACATTAACAAACTCCTCAGAGGCACTTGCTCTGCATGATCCAAAAGGAGCAGGTCTGAAAAATTCAAAAACTAACCATGTGGGATTGGGAATCATTTGCTGAGGTCCTTTGCCCAATCTTTCTAATCTATGTGCTTAAGGAACATCACAGAAATGTTTTCTCATAGCACCTTTGTTGCAATGGAAGTGCCATTAAGCTCTTTTTACCACTGAAAAACAGGGGAATAAAATAAAATGCTTGAAGTCTCAGAGCTTGATCTGCCCCAGGCTTTCCCCTTGCCCCTTGGAACTAATGCAACATACAAGCAACCCTGTGAAGTCAAGCTGGGCAGGATAGAAAATTGGAACAGCAATTTGTTTTGAGAAACACCATTTGGGCACTGCATTTATCCTGCATGAGTCAAAGCAAATATTTTCTTCCTTCAGTACCCTCTCCTGCCAGCTCACCAATTTTTCAAGACAATATCCATAGAAAGGTATTTCTGTATGCATGTGAAAATTAAATGTCATTGTACTGTAATGGCTGGTGGCATGGACATATATTGTATTTGAATCCTTGCTCATTATGGCTTTATTTCTGGACTGTGAAATCTTGGCCACCTGACTCTTAGATTCATATATTAACAAGATAAAATTATATACCACAAGGCTTCTTAGATAAAAAGCTTAGCTATGCAAGAGCTTCTTATTATTCCTTTTATCCTTTGCTGTGTCAGAATGAATTATAGCATCTAACTTCAGTTAAACCCCCTATTCAATACCTAATGCTCAACAGATAGGATAACATTTATTTTGTTTTGGAGTTTAACTTTAGATGAGGTGACATGCAACAGAATGGAGCACAGACACTGCAAAACAGTCCCCTGCAGTGTGACAAATTACAGAGTGCAAAGGAGCAGTGCAGAGGCAATTAAAAATGGAATATACCCCTGGAAGCTGGCATGCTGCAAACCCATGATTAACCCATGATTAAAACTCAACCAAGCTGAGTCTTCAGTAATGTTTGAGCTCACATCTAACCATACAGCAGAGCATGAGGGGAAGAAGTCCAAACAAGGAGAACTTTGGTCTGGTTCTGTGGCAGTGGTTATTTTTCTGTAGAAGAAAAAGGGTCACCCTATACAACACCCTTCCCTTCCTGTGCCATTATTCATGCAGTCATTCAAAATCATGCAGTATAGCTGAGTAAGCTGGAAGATCTTGCCTGTGCTGAGACCTCCTTCTCCATGCAATAAAGTTTCCAAGCAGCTGCTCATTTTGCAGAGTGTGCATAACCCCACTGGCTTTAGTGGCCTGATGGTCCTGCATGCATGTTTGTGTTTCTTTAGCTGGAAAAGGGCCCCTTCACATGCCCCATTTGCCTGGCTTCTAAGAGGCTGCTTGACCTCAGGAACATGACCTACAGACTTACAGGAGCTGGGATTGTCAGCAGTGTCCTTTAAGCCTGGCAATGCATTCAGCAGTTGGCCCTGTCCTCTGGAAAAGATGATCTATGCTGCAGCTACAAAAGGCAGCGCAAGCAGGGGGACAGGTGGATTGAAATATATAAATTAAAATTTTAAATGGCCATGATAATAGAGCAGGAAAAATGTTATTCCTCCTCCTAGCTTAGACTGGGGGGTGGAAAAGACAATTGGCAAAGTCCACTTCAAAAACATGCTAAGACAAAAAGTTAAGATGGGCCTAACTCCGAGTTTCACATCTGTTACCAAGGCATTATATAGTCTTGTTCAGCAACTAAGTTATCACACCAAGGCACTGAAATTAGTCACACAACAGAACACTGTAATTCACACTGTCAAAGCTATTTTTATTCACTTGGAGCTGTTTTTATAGACTGACATAATTGGACAACAGGTATGTCAAGCCTTTACTGTGATCTTATCTTTACCAAGCCTATTTTGTTTTCTTCAACTGATCTTCACCAAAATCTCTATTTTGTTGTAGGAGAGGTTGAAACACAGGGCTCTGACAAACAACCCAGCACAAAGAAAGCCAAGGAAGCCTACCTACCTCATTCATGGAAATCAGGGGCTGCATTTTTCTTTCTCTGAAGCGAACATCCTCCCACCAGAGCTACATTATTGTTAAGACAAGACCTATAGTGATGTTTTATACTGGACTGAATATCAGTTATAAACACAAGACATGAACAATAGGGAAGAAGAAAGAGGAGAAGGGAAAAAAAAAGAACAGAAAAAATAAAACAATATACTTTTTATCTAAATATTCACCTTTCTGCAAGCTCTTGACCCAGGCAGCTGGCTTTTGTTTCCACATTCACCTTCAAAGTCCATCTGCAGACCTGACCATACACAGCCACAGATCTTCAGCGCACACATCATGTCAGTGCAATAGGATTTTTTAATTTCTTTACCTTACCACTTGTATGAGGTTGGCCCAAGAAGTTGTGGATGCCCCAACCCTGGCACTGTTCAAGGCCAGGTTGGATGGGATTTTGAGCAACCTGGTCTAATGAAAAGTATCCCTGCCCTTAGCAGGGGATTTGAGTTAGTTGATCTTTTAGGTCCCTTCCAACCCAATTCTCTGATTCTATGTTAGCCCACACAGCTCATCTTTACGGAGCCAAGCAATATCCCAAAAGAGCAAGAATTTATCTGGACTTCATCATTATTAGTATGCTCAAATGGTAAGTTTTTCACAGTGCTTCCCGACTTGCAGACAGACTGACTTCTTGCGTTGGCCTCATCATGGAAATTGTTACGATTTAGCCTCATTTCACTCAATGGGCAATTCTAGCAGAGAAATTAAGTGAGAGTTCTGCAGCCACACAAGGCCACAAACACTGCTGCTTGGCACAGTAGACTGTGCCTCAGCAAAGCTGCACCTACAGGGGCATAAAGTCACCAAAATGAAATTAAATATTTACTTCCTCCTGATTTCAGCCTGGTCTAGAAAAGCAGAAAAGGGAACCTTTGCAAACCATTCCCAGCTTTGCTCTGAGAGGTTCTGCTCAAAAGCAGCTGGCAGCTGACGCTTAAAACCCACATTGATTAGAGCTGACCTGTGCTGAGTTAGAAAACCTGATGCTTAAAGAAGGCAGCAAGTAGAAGTAGCTGCATCCCATGTCATTAGGAGATGTTTCCCCCATAGAGCGCTAATGAGCTGGCACAGCTTTGGCTTTCAGTGGGAGCTCCTCGTCTTCCTGAGACTGCCTGACAAACTTCCCCAGGCACAGGCTACTTCTTTGTCATCCTTCCTGCGGTGTTTAGCCATGGCCAGGGATAACACAGGCTGCTATAACATGAATAAGGAAAAAAGAATATCCCACTGTGCTGCTGACACCGGGAGAGCTCGCTGCTGTGGCAGACGAGGCGATAATAATTCTACCAGCCCTGATGGGGATCACCGAAATGTCAAGGCTGATAGCTGCCCTTTCCCTTCTGACATGATCATTAGCCCCTGGGAAGGAAATAAATTACCGAGCCACTTAACACCTCATTAGGAGTTAAAACTATGTATTCAGCATCTCCAAGTCGAGTTTTAAAGCAGCTTGGGTGTTTAACAGCCAGCTGTGAAGTTAGCTCTGGAAGTATACAGCTGGCTGTTTCCTTAAGGGAAGCTTCTCCTTTAAATACCTCCAAATCCCAGGCAAACAATGTTTTCCATTCTCCCTGCTTAGCTGTACTGGTTTGGGATGTATAGTCTGTCTGTATTTATAAATAACCCACTTTGTTTACCAATTCTTTTAAGTATTTTCAGGAAAGGAAGGGAAGGAAGAAAACTAGGAATATTGCAATTGCCTGTCTGCCCTCATTAACCCAGTAATTATTGCATTGTAATTCAATTATTTCTTGTACTTAGTTCCAGATAAGAAGACTGCAAAGGCAATAATAGCTTCAGAAGTTTCCTCTTCTCTTTTTTTCTTTTTTGCTTTATTCTCTAAGGCTGTTTTTCTCTGCCTCTGCATCATTCTACGCTCCTCGTTATGTTATACAGGGAGCTTGCTGCTGTGCATTGAATCAGAGCTAAAAATAATTATCTTCCTTTTTTTGTAGCTTTAGATTGTTTTAAAACCAAGATCAGTTGGCATTTGCATGGTGCATACACTTTGAAAGCTAAATAAGTTTTATCTTATTTTGTCCAAATTAATAAAATTGGCAAACATGTTGTGACCTATTACTGCAAACTATGATGCTTTAATACCCAAATCTGATGACTCAAGACAGTATCAGAGCAAATGCTGTGAAGTATAAACCAGCTTTTGATGCTCTTTGCTGTAGCAATGGAGCTAGGGGGCACAAACACAGAGTTCCCATGCATGGAACTCTTCCTACCAGAAGTATGAATGGTGCAAAATGGTCAGGTAGGGCTGGAGCTTCCAGGTGGGACCAGCTTCCTTCTGCCTGGGGCAAAAATTACCTGTCAGTCTGGGCTGCTCTGTGGAAGTGCAGTGTTTTGGGCTGAACATCACCTGTCATCCTCCTGGGTTTGTTGTGACAAGAGGTGCAACCACAGTGGCCTCTCTGAGGGTGAGGGCACAGAGCTCTTCCTCCCTGTGGTTTCACTGCCGTGTCTCATCTTCCCTCTGCTGTAACCCCAAGGCTATGGCTTGGTTATGAAAACACAGTTGTCATCCACCACAGGGTGTTTTTCTGTCACCCACAGCATTCCCTGGCTCAAGAGGGTGTCATTTGCTCTCCATTCAACTTCACATGCAAGCTGGATCATATCCAAAGGCTGCCACCAGTTCATTTGCTAAGGGGTCTTCTTTTGCTGACAGATCCAAGAACAGATTTGAGTTGAAGAAAAGCGACTCTAACCTGCTACTAGGAAGGGGGATGAGGATGTGGTATTTGAATAGAGCTCCTCCTTTTAAAAAAAAGCAAGCCTCAGGCTTAACTTGGTTGATGTAATTTCCTCAGTCAGTGTATGTTGGACCAAACTGGTTTAGAATTGTATCTTGAGCCCAGCTGTAAAGCAAAAATTATTAATCCTTCCACTGCTTGATACAGAACTGCATTTCAGAGCTTAAGAGCTTTCCTTACTTGGGGAAGAGTGGTATATTCCTCCTCCTGACACACACACCCCCACATAGCTCATCAGAGCAACTGTGTGGAGCTGATGCACCAAAATCCTGTTTTCTAAACCAAATGGCAGCCACCATCCTTCCTCTGCTTGGTGTTCGAGTCTGTATCACTTAGGTTTGGCAAGCTCCAGTGACATCTGTGTGTGCCAGATCCCACCACAACAGCCAGGTGCTGAGACTGGACCTGTGAAGGGCCATGCACCAGAGCAGATGAAGCATCATGCTCAACAGATCAGCTCCAAAAATGGGGAAAATATCTCTGGTTTCACCCTGAGGAGCTGCATGTAATCTCAATGCATTTATCTTGTTCATAAGCTGGCCTCTTCTCAGGGAAGCCAGGATGTTTTGGGACCTGCATGAGAAGGGGGAACTTCCTATCTGATCTCATTGATGTCTCTCAGATGGGAACAACCTGCATTTGGACAGCCCAGCAGGGCTTTTTGGTCAGCTAAATGGCTACTGCCTTATCTCTTGTGAGCACTCCAGAACCAAATGGATGGAGGAAGAAGAAAATGAAGAAAAAGATTTTTTATTTTTTCCAAAAATAAGCCTGGGAGAACTCTCCAGCTTCCAAGAGTGATTAAGAACTGGTTTATAACAACTGTTCTCAAAGCCAAATCTTCCATTAGCCTCCCTCTCCCCAGAGGCTTTTCTGGGGGATTATTTTTGAGTCCCACCACAGTTACAAATGGGTAACCCATGTCCTTGCAAGCAGTGTTACCTGCCCCAGCAAGAGGGTGTGGGGGAAGCATAACCCAGAAGAGGAAGAGGGGGTGGTGGATTCTGCTGAGCTTGACTTAAGTCAGGCTGAGTCACCAGCAGGGATGACAAAAAGCGGATGGAAATGTCTCCTTCAGAAAGTTTTTGGAAACTACCAGGGTCCTCTGAGACTGCCTCAGGCCTAACTCTGTGTCTGAATTCAACATCAAACTCTGTTTCAGGCAGTGCACATCTTTGGGTGCAATGTGAAGTTCTCCTCAGTGCCATGTTTTTTTTCTAAGGGACACACAGGACCATGTTAGCATACTAATAAATGTCCTTTAACATCGTGTTTCCAGAAGGTTTTAACACCCAGCATCAGGAATGGGAATGGCTTATCTTGCAAAGGAACAAGAGGGACGGATGCCTGCTGCTGTCCTTGGGGTGGGGGGGAGTCTGTTCCACTCCTTGCCTTCAGTCCTGCCTTGGCAACAGCAAAGGAAATTATTCTTCATGTTCTGAAACTGCAGACATTGACTTACTTTGCAGATTTTCCTTCATGCTTGGCAGCAAGCACCAAGGCCTGGTGTGAAGAAGAGAAACTAGGTCTGGTGGCAGCAGCCTGAGCCTTTTAAATGGTGAGAGCTGCTTTTCCCAGAAAGTCACTGGTGACTTTCTAAATGACCTTGGCATGCAGCAGTGTGACAACCCAGCTGACTGGTTTGCTATAGCAATGTAATTTCCAGGTTTACTGCAAGGAAATCAGAGAAGTCCAGCATCACATTCTTCCCAGAGAGGGGATGGCCAAACAGGACTCCAGCTGATTTTCCTGTGCATGATGGACTGTCTCCATTTAATACACCCCAGCTCCCTTATCAGTTCTGCAAGTGTGTCTGTAGCATTTGCAATATATCCAGAAATGCTGTAGAGCAGCAGGATTATCCTTAGGGATGGTAAGTTTCTCTGACCTCATTTCAGATCTCCTCAGGTATTATGGATTGGAAAGTTTGTCTTAGATTCATGCATTTCTAGGGGTGCAATAAAAAAATAGTTAATGGGAAGAAAATAATGCAGGGAGGGAATGGTAGCCAGCCTTCAAGCCAACAATATAAAAATATTATGAAATTAGAAACTGAGATGGGAAAGAGAAAGTTTAGCAAGTCCCTAGCAGGCTGTGCCTTGTAGAAAATACATTGGCTCTCGAAGGAAGAGGGAAGATTACTTCATCCTTGGATCATCATTTGTTCCCTAGTTAGAGCACACTTTCAATCTAGATTAATGGACCGCCCTAGAAACCCTAATGTAACATTTTGAAAGGTGGGTAGATTTGCAAACCTCTTCAAAAACATACTGAGCAGTTTGTAAAGCTCTGTGTTCCTCAATATCTACTTTCGGTACCAGAATTTTCAGAGACTGCAGCAAATGACACCAGGCTTTCACCATAGAAGACTCACTCCTTTTTTTCCTTTTATTAAGGTTATTTTTAGAGTAGTTCTGAGACTATTGCTTATGAATATCTGCAGTCCTGGGCCAGCTTGCTCCCTCAAGGTGTGCTGACCCATGGCAGTGCTGCCTGCCTACCTGCTCTAAAGTCACCTGTGCTTTCTGGGCACTCCTTCACCCTGACAAGGGAATGCAAAACTCAGGCAGATAGGTTTTTCAGGTGGAAAACTGAGTAGTGGGGAACTGAAACATCTTGCTTTAGGATGTTCACCTAGTCAGGGACAGAAGGGGATGTCAAATCCCAGGCTTTTCAAGACCAGGTCAGTGTTTTCTGCTCCGAAATGGAACTTGCTTCAGGAGAGCCAGATGTACTCGTTCCTCTGCTTGGGATCCTTCAGCAGCACAGCCCTTCCCATCTCACACCAATCCTGGGGCCACACAGGATGGAGAGGGACCTCAGACCTGCTCCTTTCTCCCAGTCTCTCCTCTGGTGAGTCCCTGGCCCAAAACCCTTCTCATCTACCAAAAAAAGAAAAATGCTATTTTATGTTCCTGGATAGCAGGAAATGAGCATGCTGCCAAAATCACTGGCATGGTACAGCACCATCCCAGGAGGCAGCCAGCTGCTGTCAGGGGAAATGCTCTGCAGACACAGAGGGATGTGCTGCCCAGGATTGCATGGCGGCTTTTGGCAAGGCTGCCAATGAAGGGCTTTCCAAAATGATTTCCCAAAACTCCTCCTCCGAGGAGTGAACTGAGAAATAAACTCTTATTCTGTTCAAAGACATCCATTAAATTCCCATTGAAAAATGTCTTTGGATGTAATTCAGCATTAACTGTAAACATGGATTCTTGACTATGTGAATATTTTATTATTTGGATTAGTCATCTGTATTTTTAGAAATAGAGGGCATAAATGATTGAAGCAATTTTGCTTCAGTTCTTCCATGCCAGAGATATTTTTCTCCAAAATATATTTTGTTAGAGCCTTGTGTTTCTGATGAAAGAAATTGAAGTTGAAAGGGAGATCTGTGCTCTAACACCTGCCTGAAATATGGGTCTACCTGGGCAGATGGCAGTGTGTAAAGTTTCATTTAGGCAGGTAGGAAATTCTCCTCTCCAGGTCTCTTCCCAGCACTGACTGTTTTAAATTCCTCCCTTATCATACAGTCATATCCCTAGGGCTTACCCCTTCCTAGATAAAAGCATACCTTTTAATTTTAAGCCACACAACATTTGTGCTTCACTATTTAAAGACCTACGGTGGCTTTTCTAATGACCCATGGTGCTCTGATGGCTAAATCCTGCAGAAACCCTTATCCTTATGCAGGCCCAAGGGCTCCTGATGCTGCTTTAGCCCCAAGGATCCTAGTCAAATACCATTTATCATGTTATAAAATATTCTAATTTACAGAGAGTTATAAAGTTTGGTGCCTTTTTGCCATCAGTGATCTGCTCAGTGGGATTTTAAAATTCCTTTACCCCCCCACCTCAGAGCCATTCCCCTGTAACTAGGGTTTGCTAATGTATGGCTGTACATTTTCAGTACATCCTGGTAATTTCCAGCTGGCCCCTGGGTTATAGATGAAATTTTGGAGCTGCTGGAATTCATACCATAGCTGTTCAAAAGCATGGTGACACCCCAGACAGGCTGGAACCCATTAGGCCAGGTTTTTTCACATATAATATTATTTATCACAGCTGCTAGGGGAGCACACATATTCTGACTTCTAAATATAGAGAGCTGGGTATCTTCCACCTCACCCCCATTTTTCCACAGCTTGTTTTATATCTTCCAGACATGCATTCTTCTTTGAGCTTTACATGACTTTCTGAACCCAACTGAAAGAGCCAGCAGGTCCTTGATGGAAAGTCACCACTTCTTAAGCTCAGCATGTGCAAGGTAAAGGAAGACTCAAACTACTGCCAGTTATTTCCCTGCAGTGCTCCTATTCTTTTTGTTTGCCACTGGTAGTCCAGTGAAAGTGGCTGAAAGGGAAAATGTTTAACATAGGGACAAATGGAAATAAATCTTTGGAGGCGTTGCCCAACTTGGCAGATTCTCTCCTTTTTAAAACTCTTTACAGATTACACTGTTTTAAAGAGAACCTGATCAACAAACAGTGGAATCACAGACCTTAACCTCAGGGTGCAGCATGAGGGGATGAAAGACAGCCCAGAAAAATGAGTTGTTCAAGATTTCCAACCATGCATTTTTCCCTCTTGCAGCTCCAAGAACCAGACTCAGAAATGTGCCAAAAGGTGGAAACCTCTACACTGCTCTTGTCCTTACAGCCCTTTTCCCTATGAAGCCACATCAAGTGACGTCTCAAGGGAGATATTGGTCCCTTTGTACTGCTAGGAGCCAGACAAGAAAGGGGAAAGTAATTTGGTCATTAATGTCAACACTGTGGAACAGATACTGTGGGACCAACCTCACAGCTCTGGGTGCCTATTTCAACTCTCTCTTGCTCTCCCATGTACATATCTGCAGTCACAAGGGATACAGGACAAGAAAGCTACTCTAATTTTTCTTTTTTTTTAAATATCCTGAGTACTTCCCCGTGTATCTGTGAACTAGATTTTAAAAATTCCCTTACATCTGACAGAAACTACACAAAAAATATTCCAGTGCTTAATGAGATGCCTGAATGCTGCTTTGACATCAGAACTGAAAAGTACCTGCTGGCTTTGCTGCACTGAAGTTTACGCCCCTAACTGGTGCACAAAGTCTAGTTTCAAGCCATTTAGGTTAGCTGGTTAAAGTCACAGGGTCAGTTCTTACAGCCTCTGTCACAGCCAAATCTCTGCCAAGAAAGGTCAGTGGATAACAGGGTTTCTCCATGTTGTCCTTCTTTTCATCATTGTTTTGCTGGTGGCCCAAAACATGTGCGCCAGCTTTGAATTAAAAAGAAAACACCACCAAAAATATCTCACACAGCAAAACAAACAAAACTGAGGGGCAGTCTCAGGGAAGAATTACACCAAGGGCTCATCTTTCTGAGTAAGTTTTGCCACTTCCATTAAATATGCTTAACTTTGATGATAGACATTTTACTCCTATTCCTGTGAAGGAACACACATTTTATGTGTTTCAGAACAGCCCATGATTTATTTGGGCCAATGGAGTGATCCTTCTCCCCAGATATTTTACTCCTTGAAACACTCTTCCTACATTACTTGAGACCAAGTTAAAGGACCAAGCCTGTGACATGGCAAACTGCTGCTGTTGTGAGGCTGAAAACTCAAAGCTTTTTTCCTCCAAATCTGTTCATTGGAATATTTTTGTGTATGCTGGATGTGTCCCATGCCCAGAGCCCCATATACTGGATGGGATCCTGTTTCCTACCTGGCATGAGGCTCAGGAGGGAGCAGTAAGCCCTGCAATATTTGGCCCAAGGTTGTATTTTCCAGGTGTGCATGATAGTTCTTTATGTGCCTGTGGGACTGTCCTTATTCTTACCCTTTCTTTCAATGTCTCAGAAAGCTGCACAATGGAAGCAAGAAGAATCTAACAGAGCTGTAGCTGCTTTGTTGGCCCCACTAAAATCATTTAGAGGACCCTGGTCAAAATTCATTGCCTTGTCCTGCATGAAAGGAGAAAGTATCAGAGAAAACATCTGTTCCCAATTCCTACATCTGCTCCATAACCTTAGCAAAGGCATTTCACCTTTTACTGCCTCTGTGTCCACATCTGTGAGGATAAATTGTGAAGAAACACATGGCATATGAGCAGGGAGAGCTGTAGGAAACTGGAATATCCCATCGAGAAGCACTAGTGATATCAATCAGCAAATGAAGGCTGAACAAGAACTGACTGTCTCTGCAGGACTGCTATATTCTGCAATCCTGCTATGTTATTTTTCTTCTCTTTTTCCTGCATTTTCTCTCCCAGGCAGTTCCACTTTTACAAGGGAAGTTTGCAGCTCTCCCCTCTCCTCCCCTTCCCCAGACAGAAAGTACAGATCTCCTGCCCAGAGCTGCAATGGGCAGGATGCTCATATTTCACTCTGTGCCTCTATGACCTTTAAAAATATAACTTGCCAGTGATAGGAAAAAGGTAAAGCAGGAATGTGTCCAGCTTGAAGCACAGGTTTCCACAGCAGTACAGCCTTGTGGGGCACACCTGCATGGAGGGGCTACCAAGGCAAGAGATGAGAGCAGCTGTGCTGCATGCCCAGAGCTGGAGAGACATCCTGGCACAGAGTCTGCAAGTGCAGAGTGAAGAACCCTCACTGCATTCCCCACCCTGCAGCTCCCTGGCCACCTCTGCTGTGACTGACAGCCCAGTACAAAAGAGGATCAGCCAAGGGTGGGGTGGCATTAGGCAGAAATTCCTGAGCGGGAACAGGGAACATTCAATCATGTACTGAAGTGGAGCCAGCCTGGGGACTGAGATTTACAGTTAATAACACCATATACTATTAATCCCCTGGGACAGAAATCCACTATGCTGCAGGATTTTCATCCAATGCCTTCTCCTCTGTGTTCAGCAGCAGAGGATAAAAATAGGAAGGAGGTGTAAGAGATAATTAGCACTGTTAACTTCAGCTAAATCAATTAGGATAAGCAACAGCTGCTTCATTCACTTGAAACAGTTTTTAGGAAAAGAACTCAAAGTCTGCCCAAGAAAGGAAAACAGAAGGAAAAGCAGATCGCAATGCTTCAGATGTCCTCCAAGCCACACTCAGGGAATTGGGATAAACAGCCACATGGCCCAGTGCACAATTCCAGTGGTATCATCTATTTCAGTAAAAGAAGTTATAATACTTTTGAGAATCCCAGCAGCCACTGGGATTTTTGGTAAGTGAAAGATCCTCAAACCTCAGAGAAGCTGTCCTACAATCACAGGTTCCTGGTTTTCTATTGACTCCATTGGGTGCCGTAGGAATTAATTTGGGGAAGTATGTGCCTGGACAATGCTCAAGCTGCAAAGAGCAGGGCAGCTGGATTGGCAATTTTATCCCAATGCATCATAGGAGAGGGATGTTAAAAAAAATTAGTTCCATTTTGATCTGGCTCAGTATGTACCCATTTACACAGAAATGCTGGAGAAGTTTATTTCAAGAAGAGCAACATTTTCCACATAACACAAAAATCCAATTTCACACTACAGGAAAAATTTTGGAAGAAAACTTAAAACAACTTGAGCATTTTCACAAATTATTTTGAGGGTTTTGATTTGAAAGGAGACATTTTTAAGAAGAAAGGCATTGTGTGAAAAATTCAAATCACCTGTAATTGAATCCAGCAGTGGACTGATATAAAACCCTGGAAAAAGCTTGCCAAATACTTGTATCCCATTATTTCCTTCCAGTTTATTGCTAGCACGTTTAAGAAATGGAAAGCAAGCAATTACAATGGTTGTATTTGACAAACAACACTTGTAAAATGTAAATTAACAATGCCTGTTTCTGGGATTCTGCCTCCTTCTTATGCCATTTTATAATGGAGGGGAAGTGCTGCTTGTGCAGTGCTGGCAATGAAATATTAAGATGCACCCAGCAAAAAATCGACTTGTCTCATCTTTCAGCTTTGGCTTTGACCCTACCAGGAGAAGCTAATTTTCCCATCAGGGCCAGCCTGGAGAGCAAAAGCAGAAAGCATTGCTTTGAAACCTGTTGAGCCACAGGACCCTTGCAGCCCCTTTGCTACCTTTTATTTTTTGGATATTAAGTGAAGGTGGTAGGTTTAAAATGAAGAAAAAGAAGCAACCCTTTATGCAAAGCCTCATCAAGCTTTGTCACCTCATAGTACCGACCCCGTCAGTTCACAAGGACTGCAAGGATGGCAAGATAGCCCAGAAGACAGAGCACCTGAGGGCCAGGAAGTACCCAGAAAACACCAGTGAGTACCCCATCCTTATACCTGTTGACCGGCTCTCACATGAGGGTAGGGCAGCACAAAAATGGGGACCACGCTGGTAGCCAGCCACTGGTGTGGGCACAAGGAAAGCAAGGCAAGCCCATCCCCAAAATGAACACAGCAAGATGTAAAGAGTTAAACATATGCTGAAAACAATGTGCAGATCAGCTCTGAGCTTATCAGGGGACAAGGGCTGCCAGGCAGCTGTGGCTCCAGGGTCTGTCCAGGCCACAGTGACACTGGTTGAAAAAACACTTGATTGAATTTTGCCTTGCTGACCTGATTACCTGGCTGCAGCCCAGCTTTTGACATCAGTCTTTCAAGCCAGAAGGGAAATGCTGACCCATGGCCAAAAAAAAAACCAAACAGGGGGACAGATTGAGTTGGACAGGCATTAAAACATTTTAAAAAAAATACATTAAAAGTCCTAAAGTACAAGATTAGAGAGACTAGGGTCTTTCATATTTATTTGAAACCTTATATATTTTCTTGTGATAAACAGGCAGCTGCTGGGTCAGGAGTACCTTGTGATTTCCAGTCTAATTTCAATGTTTTACTGCTGCCTTCAGCTGGTAAAGAGATAAAGGCATCAGCCAAGCACTGGGCTCCTTTTCTACAGAAGTGGGTATTGAATCAGAACTCAGGTTTGTAATAAAACAAAACAAAACAAAAGGTTTTCAATCTGAGTGTCTCTTTGCAAAGAAAAAAAGCTGACAAAGCAAAAACAATGTATTTTTTTGTGCAAACCCCACTGCAAATGATACCTCTGCATCCATACTGATTTCCCTCTCTATAGGGGATCTTGATGTGGGCATGCCCTGAGCCCCAGTCCTTGCTGTGAAACCATTAGTCCAGAAACAAGAATCCACCAAGTCCCCAAGACACATAATTTCTATACTCCAGAAAGCAGTACTTGAAGAAAACTTAGGGAAAATTTTTCCATTTCCTATAGCATTTACTCTGCACTCACTGGAATGAAACTGCTCAGGGCATTCATAGCTCTCTGCAGGTGACATTAGATATACCAATCAATTTTTGCCCCCAGATACGATCTTGATATAAGGTACAAGCCATCTTTTTTTTCTGCTTGATGAGGGCCCTGGCACAGTTCCCACATCCTACTGTGACACATGCAATACATAGTAAACCTTTGAATTTTTAAGGGGTAATTTAGTACTGGCTTGGGAGTTTCCTCAGATCCTATGAAAAGAACTCAAATCCTACTGAACTGGCAGCTGTTGGATTATGAATGGATGTCAGCTGCAGTGTAGTATGCCCATCCCATGACGATGCCTTTGCCTCTACTGTAGGGCCCTCTGTAGAGTCTGTGCCCCACACCAGTGTTGGGGCTCCTTGTCTCACCTTTTTCTAACATAACTCCTTGTCAGCAAACACCAGAGAATATCTGAAAAGTGAGTTCAGCTTGGCTAGCCCTTCTTTTTTTCCTTTTTTGCTATTTCCCCCCTGCCCAATTATTTTAATTCCTCTAATTCAAGGGTACTAGGGATGCTCAGGTGAACAAGGTGTGCTGCTAGAGAACAGACTTCAGCAGGGAAGACTAAAATAATGCCCAGCTAATGTCCCAACAGGTCCTTTTCTCACAAAGTGGTCATTGCAATTAGAAACCTCATCCTCAGAATATCCAGAGTTAAAGAGAGTTGCAAGTGTCAAGTCTCCTCCTGCACATGCCCTGGAGGACACCATTTACTTCTCTTTCTATACAATTCACTTAACATACATTACATTTTGCCTCCTGATTTTTGCAGACCTTATGCAGATTCAAAATAAGAGTCTATTTAGAGAACAATGGATCTGTTATGCTGGGTTTATAGATCAGTACTGATATGAGCAGTGAAGAGTACCAAATTCAGAAGTCAATTGTTCTTAGATGATGCACACACAGAGAACTATATTTTGCTCACATCATTTATAAACTCCTACGAGACATTTTTATCTGTGTGCATCTGCAGGTGTGTCTATATGTAGTTCTGTGCATATATTTGTCTACTTGGCACCTCCATTAGCCTCACCTTAGAAGCATGGTATGCAGCTCCAGCTTCCCCATTTTTTTTCCTTTGTTTATCCTCCTACTCACATCTCCTTCCCTTTTGCTCCACCTGCCTATCCTCATTCCCCAGTTTCTCTCATTCCTGTCCTCCCTGCCTAGGCACCTCTCATACCCCTCTGAATACAACTCCCAGGGGTGCTGTGTGTCCCAAAGCAGCTCTCTACACCTGTGGCACAGGCAGCAGCCACAGAAGAAAGGAAAAATAAAGATTTATCCTCCTGCCAGCTCACTGCAGCAGCTAACCCACTTCTCACTGCTAGGAACAAAACACAGGATCTTCCACCTGGCTCAGAACCCTTAGGGAAAACTACACTTTGTTATTATTTTTTTCTCCCTATCTACAAAGCATGTATTCACAGGAAGGCCAACAAAAGCAGACCAGGCAAGCAAGAAATTTCTAAGCCAAGCCAAAAACACAGTTGAGCCAAATAAACTCCCAAATATAACAACTACAACATAAGGAACAGTTTTTTGGGGTTTTTTTTCAATCATTATAAGTTTGAAGTGCCTTCCATAAAATTTTAATAAAAAACACAGATCAACCTGCGTGGGTGAAGTAAAGGGAAAGAACATGTCTATTATTGGCAGACAGTTTGACTTCAGCTATAGAAGAGCTTGAATCTTTTAACATCTCCCAAAAAAGTCACTGAGAGTACAGAGAAGGGGGGAGGGCAGTGAAACAGCTCTGGATTAGCTTCCTCATGACTCACTTGCCACTGAATTTCCCCCCTCCCTATCCTGCACCAGTACTGTGGGGATACACAGTCTCCCCTTCTGCCATGGGCTCCCTGTGATCCTCTTGAGACACCCAAAAAGCCACAAGCCAGGAAGAAGCAGGATGTGTAGGAGGACACCACAGCTCCAGCCTTTGCTTCTAAAACTAAAACTAAAGTTTTAAATGTAACAGGCCCTTGCTGGCAGAGAGCAGCCAGAGCCAGCTGTGTGCGAGGATGAAGTCCTGGCACTTGATGGTAACAGATAGGGCTAAAACTTCCCTGCAGCTCTCTGGGAGGCCAGCATAGCTCAGCGGGCCAGGGGAAAAGGTCTGCCTCCTGGCTATAATTAGCAAGCATTCAGCATGCTAGGAATGGATCAGTGGACCAAAGCAGCTGGCGCCCTTGCGCTATAAGCAGTTCAAAGGTTTTATTTCAGAGGAGGTCTGGTCTCCCCAACAATGTCCCTGTCACATGAAGGCAGCTTCTGGTTTGGCTTCCTTCCCAGGCACCTGGGTCAAATAAGCCAAAGTACCCTGCAGGTGCATCCAGCCTCTCATTCCAGCACACATCTGTTCTGGGTGAGCGGGAGGCCAGCAGGCACAGACTCAGACTCAGACTCTCAGACTTGCACCTCTGTGCTGGAGGAAAAGGAGGGTCGAGTACAAAGACAGCTGGCCTGGCTCTGTACTGTTGCTAATATGCAACATGGTTCCTGCAGACTTGGATCTGCCCTCTCCCAGGAGCTGGTCCCTCAGTCCCATCATCTCCCGATAGAGCAGATCTTGTTGGGATGGTTCTGCAGTTCCTTGCATGCCTGAGACCAGCTGATATCACTGGTACAGAGATGGAGATTGCTATAGACCATCACATCCTTTAAACAGAAATGTGAGAAGGAAAAAGGAAAAGCAAGCAAATTTCACACCGTGCTACAAACTGAGGACTTGCTATTGACTTCTACCAGGGAAATGTCACAGCTCTGGATAGCCTCAGACCTGAGGTGATAAATGGACACATTCATCACAGCTTGTGGCATTGCTTGACCTTTGGGGGAGGCTTCAAAGAATTTTCTTTCTTTTTTTTTCCTTCTTGCTTGGGAAGCAAGCTATCTGCATGAGAGGGTTTTAATTAGCTCAAAAATGTCATTAAGAAATAAAGCAGGCCAAGTTTGTGAAGGGAGTAAGTCTCATGAAGTCAGCCATATTGCACTCTAGGGGGTCAATGTTCTTTCTGCCTATTTTGTAACTGTGTTATGAAATATTCAAGGAAACAAGTAGATATTTTGACTGGAAATAGATTTTTCCAAAGAAGCATTTCCCCATTTTCACATGCACTTCACCCAGGACTAACCCAGCAGCAGTTGTATCTCCCCATCAGCTGCAGAGCAAATTCTTGTAGCAGTTTGCATAGCTGAGGCCCCAGATGGCCACTGCCATCCGTGGGCTATTAATAAGGACTGTTTTGGAACAAATTATCATTTCATAAGCAACCAGTCTATTTATTAGCCTTATTATCACTACTGCTAGCTGCAAGGTGTTTCGGCTCTGTCATGTGTTGCAGATGTGGCCTGACCGAGAGACACGATGGTGCCAGCACAGGTGACGAGCTGGCCTCTGTGTGCAGCTTTGGGACCTGTCTGCCTGCTTGATTCTTTACAGTAATGACCTGCAGCAGCCATTCCTTGTTGCTAGAAGCAAAAGAGATGGTGCTGTTCAAATTATCTGGGTTGTCCCCTCAGGTATTGCTCCTTCCTGGCACACACTCTGCAAACAGAGCTTGATAACTCAGAGTGGCAGAGCTGCTCCCAGCCGAGTCAAGGCTCCAACTTACTTGTTGCTTTTTATAGATTGAGCTCTCCAAAATAATGTATTCTGCATGTTGAAGAATAAAACCACATGAAACTATTAAAAAAGAGGAGAAAGCAGGAATGTATGATGAGGCAGCATCAGCCTAACACAGTACCTCAAGGGGATCCCTGCTTGGAACTCATCTTGAAACTTTTATTCTTTCAAATTCCTATCACATGAAAAGGCAGCTATAGATTGGGTGGGGTTTTTTTGCTATATGATTTTGGTTAAATGCTAATGCTGTCTTTAACTTTTGTAGAAGACACTTAATTCCCCATTTAGTGTCTTCTACAAAACGCTCTTTTGTCCCACCTGCCTCTCAATCCTCTTCACCAGCATTAGGAGGACAAAGGTAGGACAGAAAGGTTTGCTAGGAGAAAGCCCAGTTTTCAGACAAGTGTTTCTGCCATTGTGGTTCTGCACAGCGAGGGCTGTAATGTGGGACAGGTAAAATCCACCCTTCATTTCAGTGACAATAAACCTTTTCCAAGCCAAGGTGGCCAAGAGCAGCTGCTCCCCATTCCAGTGGCCACCAGGGGAGCACACACCAGGGTGATGCTCCCAATACCTGGGCTGCTCCAGACACCCTACTTCAAAATTTTCAGGAGAAAGCAAAGCAAGTCCCTTATATCTACCCCTTCATCCTAAAGGCTTCCTACCTATGGATTTTGCCTCCTTATATGAAGCCTTTCACAGTCAGGGGGAGAAGCCAGAAAGCAGACTTATAATAGAAACTCAACCGCAGCCTTTGGCATAGTTTGGCAGCTCTAATCCTGTAATAAAATCAAAGTACACGTGAGTCTGAAAAACAGCGTGGTGAATTCTCTATTCCTGTCCTCAGTATTTTTAGCAACCAGGGTAATTTTTAGCCTGTGCTTTTCTGTTGGCTTTTTTCCCCCTCCCTTTCGGTGTAAAGATGTTGTCAAAATACAGGCATTGCTCGCAGTGCAAGCTGCAGTCAGTTGATTCAGACAGACACGCCTGACATTTCAAAACACAAAATGCTCAGCAACCAAATTCCTGGCATGCTATGAAATGCAAAAATGTGAAACTGTTACCTATGGCAAACATTTCTCCATTTAATGTATCACAGGACAGTGGTGAGGAAATCAATGGAAGAAAAGAGAAAAAGTCAGAGTTTATGTTTTTCAGATAGCTTAAGGGAAAGGAATCCTAAATCTTGAGCAAATGTTTGGTTTTGCACTGTGGCAAAAATGTTTGTTTCCTTAACATGGGGTGATTACAATGCAATCTGCATTTTTGTTTAAAAATACTTCTCCTGCTGTCTGGGCTGCAGTGTAAACAGGATGCACTGAAATGTCAGCCCATCCGTGGGCTCTGCTGTGGCAGACACACATAGAGATCCAACACACTCTCACTCAAATCTGACCTGCTTCCCCAAAATAGATCTTCAACACCCTTACAGAGCCATCATTGTCTAGTTACAGATCCCCAAGCATGGAAGAACATGGGGATGGGTAACTTGGTGGTTGTAGTTAGTGTGGCCTGAGGGAAAGGCAGGGGAATGAGGTGGGGGACACATCCATAGCCAAGCTGTGCAGGAGGGGGTCCTCAGCAAGGAGCCCAAACCTCACTGTCCATGCTACCTCTTCACATCATGCCATTGGAATAAATCCATCCTGGCTGGCTACTAGCAGTTGGATTATGAATGGATGTCAGCTGCAGTGTAGTATGCCCATCCCATGACAATGCCTTTGCCTCTACTGTAGGGCCCTCTGCAGAGTCTGTGCCCCACACCAGTGTTGGGGCTCCTTGTTTCACCTTTTTCACCTTGTTGCCCACCCCTGTAAGGTTAGCTGACATGGGGCTGGATTTGCTCCTTGAACTCCCCACCATTAATGTCAGGAAGAGATCAAGATGCTTCTTTTTCACATTGGTACAAACTTAAGAAATATTAAAAAAAAAAAAAAAAAAAGTAAGACAGGGATCCTGCAAACCCCTCACAGGTCATGTCTTTGCCAGCCTCTAGGCAAAGCCAAGTTAAAGCACTAATAATTTGCTAGAATCATGGACATTAGAATCTGCACAGAGAAGTGCTGCTAGTGCTGGAACCAGCCTTTCTTTTCTGCTTTCCCCTCCATTGAAAGTTGCTCAAATCTAATCTTCTTTAAAAGACAGATATGTGAGATCAATAGGAAGCCTCAGCTAACAGACAATCAATATTGAACAGACTGCCTGTGACAAGGCCACTATCCCTTAGGGGGCACCAGCACTTGGCCTGCAAGAAATAACATTTTCCTTGCCATAATCATGATTTACATACAACACACATTGTTCAGTGAAAACAGCTTCCCCACACAGCTCCTGCAGTGGTCTTCAGTAATAAAAGTGTTCTTTCCTTTGTGTCTTCCTGAGCCCTGATCCAAGACAACACTTCAACACAAGGCTACCTTTAAGAATGCCTCTGATCAGGAGACTGTAACCAAGAGGATTGCAAGTGGCCTCCCTGTGAAAGAGACTCTGGGTTTCCAAAGTTCCATAATCAGGTTTCTTAGAAATAAATGTTTCTTGGAGCCTGGACTCTAAATACAGCCTTGCATATCTTGACTAATAAGACTTGGGTCAATGAGTATGCTCAAGTGCTTCAGTACTCCAAGACCTTATTCAGTGCAGGAATTACACTCAGGTTGAAAAACCTCAAATATTTTCCTACATCTCAAAGCTCTGACAAGAATAGCAGTAGGTAGTTCTGATGGGTGCAACCATGTTAAACTGACTCATTATCCCACAAGCTCAAGTCTGCAGAGATTCTTAAAACCACAATGACCAAACTTCTGGTCTCCAGCAGTGGTGTTCAACCAAGCTAAAGCTGGAAAAAAGGATTTGGAAAAACCCATTTCACTCAACTGCCATCTCTTCTCAAAACAAAATTCCCAGAAGACCAGCTAAGTTTTTATGGAAAAGCTATTTGCAATTTCCTTGGCTGTGGAAAAATATTTGTCAGCATGTCACAACTACAAGGGGTAAGGATGAAACTAATTGCTTAGAAAATTACTTCACAAAATTAAATAAAGGCATTTGTTTCAACTCAGTGAGCACAAACTGCCTCTTGAATGAACTATCTTCTGTTTTCTTCTTTCTGGTTAATGACTGACCAAATAGGCTTGTTTTTCAGTATGTAGTCAACAACTGTAATCATCATGGTCCCTTGAACCAAGTCTTTGCTCTCTGTATTTCAGCCTAGAAATCGATGACAAATGTAAGGCTATCACCTGATTTGCAGGTGGCTGCAAATCCTTTGACAAGAGATTTGTCACTGAGATATTCTTGGTCTCTCTATACAGCTGCCTTGGACTCTAATAGTACAAGGGTCTGCTTAACAGATTATTGTGTGCTACTTGGTTCCACATGCAAAAGTGGTTTGTAACATGCAAATGCATCTGCTAAAATACAGCACACATGGAAGAAGGTGAAAATATCCACACAGAAACAGTTATAACATCAAAAAAGGTTTACAAGTGCAAGAGAGACCCACTCCTTTTGGGAGTTGAGAACCCTCCTGACTTGTCTCTGCTGGCAGGGAGTGGGAAGGGCTGATGACAGGCACTGCTAACAACCCTGTGCTGGGGTCACAAATTTGACCATCCACGTCTCTTCCAAATGGGGAGTGCTGCAATGCTAGACTGTTCCTGAAATTACCAAGAAACCCCTTTCCTCCCAGTGGCCAACATGGGTTTAGGGGTTTTTTCTAATAATTTTAAGGTGTGCACAGATGACATAGACACTTTGTCATCAATAGAAAAAGACTTACCTGATCCAGTAAGCACTGTGTGAAAGTTGAGGAAAGCCAGCTGGGATGGCTAGGATGTTTTGGGTGGGCTGGCAAGTCAGGAAGTGCACTTGGACTTCTGCTGACAGATTTTGGCTGAGCTGACAGGTGTTAGCAACATAAGATGAGGAGGTGGCAGCAGTCAGGAACAGTTGATCAAGCAGTGTTTACTGCTTAGAAACAAAACACAATAGGATAGGTAGGCCTAAACACTTGAAAACCCAATCCTCTTCTCTTTAACTTTCGTTGAGAACAAAGACAAATTTTAATGTAAAAACAAACCCACAATCCAGTCATAACTTGTGTTGGTGTTACTAACACAGAAGTGAGGCCACATTTCTCCCACTCAATCCCTGCTTGGAGTACATCTATACATGACAGGTGTTTTACCATGCCAGACTTTTTGAGTTGGGGTCATCCAAACCCAAAACATCCACACAAAGTGTGAGGGATCTGGACACTGATGGAACACAAACTGCCTGAAATTTCTGCTGCCTCCACAGCTGACAGGCAGCATCCCAGCAGTGGCAGCTCAGTCCCCATGACCAGTGTGGGAGGGCATCAGTTCTCACTCATCAGCCCTGCATTTCTGGCCTACCTGCTTGCAGAGCAGTGCTTGAAAACATGCTCTTACCCCCACCCCAAAAAGAGCCAGGCATTTAGTTTTGTTTTCTTGCTGAGGAGATGAGGATGTTTTTATGGAGTAAAAACAACTCATAGTTTCAGGCAAAGGATGGGCTGCCTCACGACTTTGAACTCCGGGAGCTGGCAAGGTGGCGAGGGTGAGGAAGCTGGCAGCTAACTCTGAGAAATCAGGCTGCCTTTTTCCCTCCTCTCCTCCCACTCATTCCCTGCACCAGATGTCAACTGCTACATGCTGAAATGCTTGCCATCCTCCCAACTGCCTGCCTGCTGGCTTATGGCACAGCCTTCCCAGCTTCCCAGCACTACCTGCCAGCAGGTCTTCTCCAGAGACAGCACTTGGTGCATACTGAAAAGGCATCTGTGCTCATTCCTCTCCATCCTCCTCCTCCACCTGCCTGTTATATATTGCAGAGGTGACTTTCAGATGTGATAGCAGATATGCAAAGAGTGCATTAAAAACATGCTAAATGAAAATCCTGACAGGGAGGAAGAGCCCCAGAGGAGCTATAGCAACAAGGGAATATTAATCATTTCCAATTAAATAAAGCCCAGTGAAAGCCTGCCTTCCTTGCAAAGCAGCAGGGCTTCCCCTTTTCTCTTACCTGCTTTAAACATTGCACAGTTGGGTTGCTTCCCTACCAATTGAAGTGCCGTGCTCAAGGACACCTTCAAATCATCCCCAGCCCATGTGAAGATGTGCATGTTCAACAACCTTATAGAGCAACCCATGACAGCCTGGTGTTAATTGAAAATATTGCAGCCAAACAGCGAGTCTTCCATGCTCTTTTAGACACAGAGAGCCTCAGCAACAGTTTTGGGCTTTCAGAGCCCATTCAGCCCCACCAGCCTTGCAGCATCCAGGGCTGAGCACATGTCATGCTTCATGGAGAGGAGCACATGACCCACCAGCCTCAAGCATTCCTGTACCATGGGACCACAGACTCCTCACTGCTCTTAGACTGGGAAGGCTTGGAGGATTTTGCATGATGAACAGAGATACCCACAACTGAGATAGTTTTAAAGGAGTGGGATTTTTCCAAAACTGCTGGGGACTGACCTAGCACTGTCTCCAGAAAGTTCAGCTGGAGTTACACACCTGACTCTGGTGGAGCCTACTGATGGTTTGTGCTTTCCAAACTCTTTCTTTGATGTTAGAAACATGCTATCCTCCTGCCTTAACACCCCAAATATGGGGAACTGCACAGCATGGCACTCAAGAGGATGGGATTTATTCCTTCCCTCCAAGGCAGGGAGAAGTTTAACTGCTGAATTCCTCTGGGACCAAAGCCTAGATTGAAGCTTTGGCTTGTGAACCAGCCCAAACCCAGTACTAGAAATACCAGCAAGGGAAAAGCGGAGTTTGACAGACACTATCCATGGTCTGTGGCTGAGGAACTTCAGTTCCTTTGTCCTTTTGTCTTAAGGATCCTTTTATCCAGACTGTAGTGCACAGCTCTGAAGGGATAAGGGAAGAAAGCAACCTGAGCACGCTTCATAACAGTGTTCTTCACACAGGGAATGCAAAAAAAAAAAAAACCAAACAAACCAGCAAGCAGAGCAGGGAGAGAAAGTCCATCTCTGATCTTACCTGTGATGGGTGTTCTGCTAAGGCACCTCTCTGGATTTTGTCTAGGTTTCCTACTCACTCTGAATTAAGTTGGAAGTCCAAGCCTGGATAGCAACATAGAATGAAGAAATAGCTTTCCCATCAGATGTCAGAGGGTGACAGAATTGCAGAGAAAGTCCAGCACTTTCTCTCCAGTTGTCATCACTGCCTAAAACCAAAACTTCCCTGCGCTCTATAGTTTTCAGAGTTTACTCCCATACAACCTGTATCTCCACCTAAAGCTTCTTCAGCCTTTCTTGCCATGCAGTTCTACAGCAAGGCAATTATTTAATCATTCTTGTTATAGATTGGTTTTAATAATTGTATTTATTAAAGATTATAATTTCTGAAGAGAAAATAGACCAGAATGTGACTTTGAGCAGGAATCATGTTCAGTAGGAACATTTCTCCATCAGCTGCTGAAGTCACCTCGGTATACCCTGTACCTGAAGGCAGCCTGAGACAAAAACATTTGTCTGGCAAATGCTTGCATGGAATGAGGAGCAGCTCAATTCACTCACACACCTAAAGGGTCAACATCTGCCAGCCACAAAGCACCACCACACTGAAGGAATGCCATATGTACTGTTGGTTATCTAAATCCCTCACAAGGGAAAAATAACAGAGAGGGAGGGAGAAGGCCTCTTTGTGTTTTGCCATTCTGCTCAGAAATAAGTAGCACAGCCTTGCTGGGGTTGGTTTTCCCCACAAGCAGCAACTTAAGGGTTTTGCAGCACCCTGTGCCCAGCAAAAGCCCAGTTCTATCCATGCTGGATAGGGTGCAGGGGTGTGGGACAGGGACATGGAGCATGGACAGAAAGGCCTTGCATTGCACAGCTCTTCCTTTGGCCGGGAGCAAATTGTCACTTCAGAGAGTCACTCTGAGCAAGGACAAAATATTAAATGGATCCCATCCAATTCTGCCTGCCTCCAGCCCATCCTGCAGAAGCTGGTGGAGAAGAGCAAGGAGAAAGTGGGAGAAGCAGAGGGGCTCTGGAGGAAGGTTGGTGTGCCTGCTGTCTCTGCCAACCACCACAGATTGGCCTTCTTTTTTCAAAGCTGTGATTTAAGATGATGCCATTTTGGGGGGTGCCCAGCATAAACACTGCAAAAAGATCAAAGTTTCAGGGGGTTCTTAATGTTTTGAGAAAGCCTCCAGATGGCTGCCCAAATGAGAAACTGGAGTGTTTTCTATTTTCTTACTTCATCTTCACTCCTGGCTACCCAGAAGATCATGCAAGGAACAGATGCACAGAAAAATGAAAAACAGTTGGGAAAATGCATATAAAAATAGCAGCAGTGTCCATTTTGCAATGCAGAGAGCACAGCTATGTGAGGAATACATTTTGATGCCAGCAAAGAAACTCAGACAATCCTGTTAATTAAGAAACATCAATACCCAACTCTGCTCTCTTGCTCCCATGACAGGCAACAGCTGTTCTGGCTCTAGAGCAGCAGCCAGCAGAAGAGCCCACCCAGTGGAGCAGAGAGACACAGGAGGGATGAGTTTAGTGGCCCTTGAGCACCAGCACTGCTGCCTGCTTCAGCTTTCCCACCTGTTAGATGCTCCTCTTTGCTGCAGCATCTCTGAGCTCAGCTGCTGCAGAGCTACACACAGCTAGTAACTCTGGAGGATCACTGTAGTAGCAGCAGCAACAATACAGGTAGGTCTGGTGAGTTCCTAGCTTATTTCTGGGACAGCATACAATTTTTGAAATAAGGACTCCTGAAACACAATTTTGCTAAACTTTACCACAGGCATCTGGCTTCTTTCGTAGCTATGTCAGCTCAGAAGGGCCTTTGCTTCCCTGCGTCATGTTTGTAGATCCAGTATCTCACTGCTTCTGATCCAGTCTGTTGGGAAGCACAAGCTGTCCCAGCTCTGCCAGCTGTGCTCACAAAGAAACCTCCTACAGGCAAAGGCAGCAGCTCTGCCTTTTGGGTCTGGCTGTCCCTGCACTTTTGGTAATGCCAGTCATGCACCACCTTGTGCAGTCCTGAGCATAAATGGTAAATAATGCTCTGGCCAGTCACCAAATGGCACATTTATCTCCCTAACAGCTCATTCATCAGCTGCAGCTGAACACTGGCAGTGCTCCAGACCAAGGACAACAACCTCCCTGCAAGAGGTACTGCAAGAGCACCAGTCCTCTGTTCACTTAGGGTACCTCAAGTGTGGATATGTAGGAGCTAGGAAGCACATCCCTGGCAAGCTCTGGGGTGCTCATGATGGCGTGAGCAATCACCTCCATGGTCCCTGCCTCAGCCATTGATGGGGAACAAGGCCCAACACCTGGAGAGAGGGGACAGCATAGGCTAGCTTTTGCTGCTATCTCTGCAGGAACCAGACCCCCCAGATGAATCATTGCATTTCTTTTATTACTCTCTTAAAATCATGCAAGTTTTTCCTCTCTGAAGCAGCACTTTGGGATGCTGTTCCCTTTCCTACTCTGCAGAAGAAGTAAACCACGCCGCAGTGCTGGCTGGACACGAGCAGCTCCGCTCATGAAGAGGGGTTGGAATACTCCCTTGAGAAATGCCTCATTCCTCTTCCCAAATCACATCATAGCTTGGGTTTGCCGTATCCTTACACACAGGAAAATGTGAAGGATGAAATAAAAGTTCATTTCACCACCATAGCCGAGGAAGTGACAAGGGCAGCAGGTGGAAGCAAAAAAAGCAAGTTTTCCTCAGCACAGCAAGCCTGGTGATGGCTGCTACTAAACCCCACACAATCAAAGCAGCCTTGCTGACAGCCCTGCCAGTGCACTGCCCCACACATCCCCCCACGCCCCCTGCCACGACTGCCTGGGGTTGTGTGTGTCCCTGCATGGGGCAGGAGGTAGACAAGTGCACTCCAGCTTCCTCTCTCCTTTCCTAGAAAGGGTTTTAGAAGCCCTCAAATTTAGTTTTGTCTGGAATGATTTAGGGTATGATGTGAGTGAAACAAGTAAATGAGGTTTGTCAAGGAAAAGACAAACTGGGACAACAGGAACAAAGGTCTTGGTGGGAATAAAGGGAAAGCCTCAGATCAAGAAATAAATTGGTAAATGAGGCACAAAGGATATGGGAGAACAACAACAACTAGCCTATTGCTGCTAATCCACCCATAGTTTTCAAAGCAGGATCATGAGTCACCAGCCCCATCTAAGCTGGAACAGAAAGCCCAGCTTACCGCATGCAAGAGCAGAACATCCTTTCTTTGGCAAAGCCAAGGGTACCTCAAGTGTGGTCCTGTTCTTGGCATGTGGGAGGCTGAAGGTCTGGAGTCAAGTGCTGCAGGTACATGCATGTGCTATGGAGACAGCAGGAGGGCTGGCTGGGCTAACTTGCATGGAGGGATGCTCTGGGGAATAGGGGCTCCACTGCCAGTTCAGTGCTGGGCAATGTGCCAGGCTGGGGCTGTGCTATGCTTGTTAGGGTTTCAGTCTTACTAGAAAAAAATCCGGGGCTTTTTCTGGGGTTTTCAATGAGGTGAGTGTTCACGTTGCTTCCTTCTTGCCCCAGCAAGACCCAGCACAGCCTGAGCTCCCACCCAGCCAGTGGTTTGGACCCTTTCCACAGCCCCAAGTCATGCTGGAGGCTCTGATCCTGCCACTGGTGGCATGGGGAGATCTGTAGCACACCTGCTCTGTCAAGGCCAGCCCACAGGAGCCAGCAACACCTCCCACATTCTTCTTTGCCCATCACAGGCATCTTACAGGCACTTCCAGGGACCAAAGGGGGTGCAGTTTCTATCCTGTTTTGACACATCCTTAAGGAAGTCTTGCCCCTGCTTTTGTGTTGCACCATGTGGAAAATCTAAAAACACAAAGGTCATACCACTGCAGATGGTACAAAGAGGTGCCTGCAAAGATGTTGCCATTCCACTGCTTCATGAACCCAAAAGGAAGCTGTGAGCAGAGCGTTGGCCAGGCAGGAGGGTTGTACAGGCTTTGGGTTTGTTTCTCCCCTGCTGCGCACTGCACATTTTGGGTGGGAGCAGGACATGGGAACAGTGCTACCTGGCACAGTGCAAAGCAGAAATTTTGGCTTGCTCCAACAAAAGCCAGAGGTCTGGCTCCATGCCTCAAGAGCCCAGCCTGCTGGGGGGCTCGCTGTTGCAGCAGATGTGTTCGTGTGCAAGTGGAAGCGTAGGCGTCTGAGAAAGCAGCCACCACAAGGAAATGAAACCTTAGAGATGCACTGAAGATAATTTTGGGAAGCCCAATATCCTCTTGTCACACAAATCAGTTGAGCAGCCTGGCAGTGGTCAGGGCAGGTAGTCTCTCACTTTTCATCCATGGAGCACAACTCCCAATTTGGGCTCTGCAGTGTGGCTGGGGTGCACAGGGGCTGCCAACCTGGCAAACACCTCTTGTCAGCCACCAAGCTGTACTGCACCAGCAAAGCTCTGGGGATGGCTGCCCAGCAGAGCTGACCAGTTTCAGGTGAATCCCTTTTATTTTAAGCCCAGAAGTCATCATCATCAGGGCTCTGCTGGTTATAAACTAGAAGCAAACAGAAGTCTTGACTGTGTGCTTTGAGAGATGCCTTTGCGCTCTTTTCGGGGTGAAGCAGCAGGACACCTCACCAGTCCTAAAGCTGCCTGACCCCTAGCAAGTAGCAAGAGTTCTCAGCCACATTATACACCTATAAAGAGTGAACACCCACCTGCTGGACATTTCCATTGCATGGATAAAGATGTTTCATTTGGTGTCTCATCCTGTGTCTCAGAAAAAGCCCTGAATCAAGTATCCCTACATACCAGGCAGAGGTTTTATTTCTGTCTTGGAGAATGGGATAAGAGAGACTTCCTCCAGATTTTAAAGGCTGCTGAGTGAGACAAGGAGAGCCACAAGACCCAGAAGGAATCAGAAGTCTCAGCTAGGGAACAAGGAGAGAGATCCTCCAGTCATGGTTCTGGCACAAGCCTCTCCTGCCTGCAAGTTCCCAATGGTGCTGTTGGTCACCATCTCTAAAGCACCTTTATTTAGGATAAAAGCACCCAACTGTTACAGAGCCTCTGGAGACAGGGCACCACCACAAAACCATGTCCTTCCCCAGCACCCCAGGGCCAAACTCTCTGCCCTATTGCAGCAGGGTGGGCATGGAGGCACAGCTCCTGATGCCTGGGGAATGGGCAGGACAGAAACCAGCTTTCTCTTTAGAAGTCACCCTGTATGTCAGGAGAGATACAGGGTTCATTGACTCATTAAACAGGGTGAAGCTAAGCCCATCTTGCATCACCCACAGCTGGCCAATACCCTGTGGAGGCAAGAGTGGGGAGACTGATGTTTATTCTCCAGCCCCGCAGCTATTCAGCTTTGAACAAATGACCCCTCTGAGCGACAAGGCAGTAAATTGCTTAAACAAATGCAAAGTTCAGATAGTTGCAAAGAACTCGTCCCAGTTGCCAAAAAAATTACAAAACACCAGTGTTTTCTGAAAAGCAAGGCTGTGCAGCTCGCTCGTGAGAGAGGCAACAAGATGCCAGGAGCCAGTGGGCAGGGCAGATGTGGAAGGTCTCTGGTTCTTGCCCAGACAAGAACTTTTGGAGTGGGGGCTGATTTTGCTGTTATTGCTCCTAAGAGCAGGTGCAAGGTCCCCTGGAGCCCTGCACGTGTTTGTAGGGAGCAGGGCAGCAGAAGTCGTGTGGGCACAGAAGGTGAGGCAATGTTTGATCAGAGTCTCCCTGAGCAGATTTGAGGAAGCTCATTTCATCACCCTATCAAGTCAGGAACTGACTCACCTCAGCACAGGGTCTTTCAAAGTCCCTTGTCCTCAAATCAGTAACAACTTTCCGTACAGTGATCCCAAACCACTTGAAGGAAAGGGCCAGTAACCTGGCCAGCATCTCCAAACTGTATGAAACAACCTGTATGTGCCCTTGTTCCCCATGGGCAGGCACATGGGCATCTCCTACTGCAGCAGCAAGCTCTGCCATGGCAATGTTTGAATAGAGAAACTCCTGCTCCCTTTTCTTTCCACGGAGACGGGACTTTTTCCCCCCTGTGCACAACACCCCAAGCAGCTGGTAGCTGTGGGTGCTCCAAAAGCAGCTTAAAACCGTCACCCCAAGCCAGAGTCTAGGAGCTGCGCTGTGCACAAGCCTAGTAAGCAAAAACTTCAGTAGTCAGAGAGTCACAGCCATCAGCACAACTGCTTGTATTCAAAGGCTCAAACCAGTAAGAGAATTGCACCCCAAAATCTCACCCACCCTTCACCATTCAGACTGTTATGCTGGAAGATGTCCTTTTACTGGTTTCATGTGAGGAAAGAAACAAAGAAGGGAATAACGAAGCCTCCAGAGAGGCCAAAAGGCCACCAAGAGTTTGCACAGCTGCATGAATCAGCTGATCCAGATTCAGGTAGCTTCCTGAGTTCAGCTGCACAGAATTAAGAATCCAGGTACACAGCTCTTGCACAGCCCTCACTCAGGAGTGCTGCACTCTTCAAGTGCTCCTCCAGTCAAACTGTGTTCCTAGGGTTCCATACATCTCCCAAGGCTGTTTTCTGAAAAGTTATTTTCAGCCTCTTTTGCATGCAGAAAATTGTCACCCTTTACATCTTTCTGAAATGGTTTCCAGATGAGCCACAAAGCATCTCATCCCATCATCCTGCCCTCCCTCCCAATATCTGCCCAGACAAACTTCTAAGCCATGTGCCAGCTAACCCACAGCAGAGGAGATTTAAAACCTTAACTCTCACTGCTTCATTTTTCCACCAGATTTCATAATCTTCTTCTTTTTTGGTTTCCACTGCAGTGGAACCCACAGGCATATTTAGAAGGTAAAGCATGCTGTGAGAGGAGCTCTAACACAACATCTTACAGCCCAAATCTTTCACAAATAAGCATTTACAGTTAAGAGCATGAGCACCTAAAATTTTAGGGTTTAATCTATAGGAAATAAAAATGGGAAATAGTATGCTTTGTTTAAAACCTTACTTTTCTTTCCTCTCTGGAGCCTGACTTACATGCCTGCTCTCAGATGCTGAAATGGCTTCTGAGGTCCCTGGCACAACAGCACATGAAACAGCCCAGAACCACATCCACAGCAACAAAAACAACCTCAAACTCCTAACCTGGGAAAAGGCCTTCAGTTCCCTATATAACTTGGCCCCACAACTGGCAGCTGCTGGGGATTAAGCCCCAGCTGAAGGAAATCAGCAGTAACTCACTATTACCACTCCAGGAGGGGCCTGGGATCTCTGTGCCAGGAGAGGATGGATGCACTAAGCCAGAAGACAGCAGCAGAACACCCTGGCCCCACCAGGATGGAATGGGGCTGGGTTTCACTATGCCCTAAGTCTGTCTGTTCCCTCTGTAGCCCCCAGAGCAAAGCCCACCAGGAGGAAAGGTCAGCCCTGCTTGATCAGTAAAACCAGGTAGATGGTAAAAGAGCAAATCATGACTGACATCATATTCTGAAAGGTGTGTGAGCTAGGCTGGGAGCCTGGCTGCCCTACTGCTGCCCTCATGGGATGAGGAGGGATTGCAATGTCCTGTTGTGCCAGGGATGGGTATGCATGGGTTTTCTAAGCCCTGCCAGAAAGGGAGAAGGGAAGCAGAAAGGGCTGGTAGGGGAGGAAGGCAAGGCCTGCCAGTGTAGGGAAAGCAGGAACATCATCCTGCTGCCTGGTGTGCTCCCTGCCAGCTCTTGGGTGTAAAGGCTTTGTTGAGCCCAGAAGAGGTGATGTGCAAGGCTTGTGAATGCCATCCCTTCCCACTGCTGAGCAGGCTGTGCTGCTAAATGGTACTGAAGTTGCACAATCTGGATCAGCGTGGCAGACACCCAGCAGGGCCCAACGCATCATAAAATTGTGATTGCTTTTCCACTTCTGCCTGGAAATAGCATCTTCATGGAGCATCCCCTGTGGACACCTGCTACGAGTGACTGAGGGCCAGTGCACGAGCAGCTCCTGCCACCAGCACTGCTTTGGCCCACTCCCCCTTACAGGCAGGTGGGGATGGAGATTTGGGAACATTTCCTGTTCCAGAGGGATGATTTGAACTCTTATCAATGTCTGACTTAAGGAAAGCATCACCAAGGATTGAGCTATTCAGGCTAAGCATGGGTACATAAAAGATGGAAGCATCCCACACCAGCAACCATGGCAGAGCCCCTCATCCCACACCTCCCCACAGCCAGAAAGGACTTGCTGATTGCTTTGCATCTGTTGTAGGTCATTCTGACTGAAGCTGTAACACCACTGAGAAGGAAATCAACAGGAACACAGAGGACGAGGCGGAAATTCCCATAAACACCACTGATACTGCTGCTAAAAATAGATGGGAAGGGTGCTGGTTCCTGATTTACTATTCCTTCCTGTGACTTCCCATCCACCAGGCTCATTCCTGCACTGTGAGACCTGGGATGGACAACTTTCCATAGCAGCTGTTCCAGGCCAGCAGCCAGCTGACATCGCACAGCCTGTAGATGGATGTTTTTAAAGCCATTTGGCTTCCCCTGTCCATGCATGCTAGTTAGGATAACCAGGGTGAGCACTGCTGAGAAACTTCATATCTAAGCACAGAGCAAGGCTGTGGTGCTCTCAGCCATGATGGTATCTCAGCTGTCTCCACTGGGCAAGAGACCCTTTTCCCTACATGAGGAGCAGGAAGCTGGGCTCCCAACAAGGTGATGGAGAGTAAAAGCAGCGCTGCTGGGAGCTGGACACTCTGCAGCAGTGTCCCCAGCTCATTGGAAAGGGAGCTGTGCACCTGCTGGGTGAGGATGAGCAGTGGAGAGCAGTTCTGGTACTCAGCCGAAAGCTGCATCTTGCTTCACCCGATGACTATCTAGCAACTGGTTTTCAAATACATTTTTCACAGGCTGTTTCCTCCCTGAGGTAGCAACTCAGCATTCAGAGTTGCCAAGAAAATGGCATTCACCACAGTATTCCTTTGGCTGCAGCCCTGCTGGCTGGGGAGAGGGACACACTCCTCTTCCAGGATTTGATGAGAAGCTGCCTACTAATAGCTCAGCCTTCCAATACTTCTCACTGCTCTGTGCTGCCTGTCAGGCCTGGGAAGTGACCATAGCAGGGCTTCAGCCATCACTGGTGTGGGGCAGCACTGTCAAGAGGCATCTCTTGCCCATGTCCCAGCCACTGGGATCTCAGCACAACCCATCTCCTTCAGGGCTTATTTGGCTGCACACCTACCAAATCTGCTTGCATTTATACTGTGGGGAAGCCCAGCTGCAGGGCTCTGAGCAGCCACAGGCAGGGTCTTCAGGGCTGTGGAGAAAAACCCCAGCTTTTCCCCCATTATGTTATGTCCTTGAGAATTCCCTTTGCTACATGCATGGGGCAAATCTGTTCAGCCCATGTCTGACCATTACAATGCCTTTTCTCCTATGATGTTCTAAACCAGTATGGGATGGTCCAGCCCTGCCTCTGTTCTGCTCCAGCTAGCCTTATGATTTCAGGGCATCAATTTTTTGGCCATGAAAGTCTTCTGTCAGAGTGTATTAAGGCAAAAAGAAAGTTGGGAAAAGGCTGCTCCACCCATGCATCCTCCAGCACGCAACACCAGGGCAGCACTGCTTTCTCCAACCCTAATCCCCCACACCTCCATTTCGGTGCAAAGCCAGGAGGAAGACTAATTGCTGACAGCATTGCCAAGAAACCCACCATGTCCACAACCATTGTGCTGTTTTTAGCATCCTCCATCCAAGAATCTCGCTAGCGTGTGACTGAGGAGGTATTTTTACCTTCCTCCCTCAGCATTCCAGGCAGGACAGCTGGTGCCTCTGCAGTGTGAGCCAGTCAATGGTGGCTGCTGTGAGCCAGGACCAGCAGCTGCCAGGATTGCCAGCTTCCAGCTCCCAGCGGTCTGGGACCCCACAGCTGAACCAACCACCCCATTTCCATTTTCCCATGGAAATGGGGTCAGAGGCACAGCAGTGTGCTTGAAATCCTCCCCCAGTGCTTCTGTAAACAACACCAGAGAAGATTAGGAACAGCAAATGTGAATTAAGGACCAAAACAGTGCAAAATTGGGGGGGGGGGGGGGGGGGGGGGGGGGTTCTGATACAGGAGGTGAAGGCTGGGCACAGCTCTACTGCTGTGCAGAGCCCTTTCCCATACATGCCCAAGCTCCTGTACCCAGAGCTGGGCTCTTATGGACCCCTCCAGATGTAGAGCTGGCCAATAAAACAGCAAGTGAGAGGCAGGGGGTCAGACCTCAACCACCACCCCAAATCCTCCAAATCCAGCCTTCCTGTCCCCATGCCGCTGCCCTTGGTGTGACAGAGAAAGGCATGCATTGCAAGCGTCCCTGCAAGGCTAATTCCTCACAGAAAAATCGGAATGGTGAGGCTGGCAGGAGCAGGGCAGTGACCACGGCCTGTACTCGGCACCGGTGAGGCCTCACCTTGAGCGTTGTGTCCATGCCTGGGCCTCGCACTTTACAAAGGACACTGAAGGGCTGGAGCGTGTCCAGTGAGGGCAACAAGACTCTGAAAGGTTTAGAAAACACGTCTGTGAGAAATAGCTGAGCCAGCTGGGCTTCTTCAGTCTCACAAAGAAGCTCTGGGGGCTCCTCATCGCTCTCTACGAGCACCTGAAAGGAGGCTGTGGCCATGTGGGGCCGGTCTCTTCTACCGGGCCTGCAGTGAGAGGGCGAGAGGGAATGGTCTTAGGATGAGACAGGGGAGATTCAGATCAGAAAAAAAATCACTGTTGGGGTGGTCAGGCTTTGAACTACACCACCTCCCCCTGCCCAGGAAGGTGGTGGAGTCTCCATCCCTGGGGTGTTTACAGAGTACCTGGATCTGGCTCTGGGTGATGTGGGTTAGGTGTTACAGTGGCAGTGCTGGGTGGACACATAGACTGGATGATCTTCCAACTCAATGATGGTCTCTTCCAACCCAATGATGATTCTGTGAGAGTCTCTAGGCACACCTATTCCTTGGTAGGTACTGCCCTGCCCATGCTGGATGCTAGTTCATTCAGGCTGATGGGTAGGGGAACAGAGGGGTATATATCACTGGATTCCTTGAGAGGCATCAAAATAAAGCCAAGGTCTGTGAAAACCCCTGGGGTTTCTATCAGCCCAAACCCTTCTTTGACAAAGCTATGATCCTGAGGAAAAGGATGCAGTCTCCTGACTCTCATTTGGACAAAGCCAAAGGCCAGCAAGGAAGGATGGGCTTCTTTCTTTCCTTAAGGCAGGAAGGATGATGCTTGATGCAAGAGTGACTACATATTTTGCTGGAGAACAAGAACCTTTTCCCTCTTTGGGATATATTAATAAGGATATCTCTATTTTTAAGACATCAGCGAGAGCCACTCAAAGCACTCAGCTTGAAGCAGCAGGGAGTTAATATCCCTGACAGAAATCCCTCCTCTGGGAAATCAGCCTTCAATGAAAGCCCAGCACGCCATCCATCCTTTCACGGCGCGCAGCAAATCGGCTCAGGGCGCTGGAAACCACGGCGTGTGCCATCCTCCGGGGCCGGGCACGGCTGTCCCCGCAGCCGGGATGCTGCCGGCGGCACAGTCCAGGGCTCAGCAGCGGTGCCCCGGGACAAGGTGCCCTGCAGGGACCTGAACCTGCGGTGATTGCTCCTGCTCTGGCAGCTGCTGCCCCGGGGAGCTGGGAGATGTGGCAGGAAGGGCAGGCGCCAGCGCCCAGATGCCGAATTAGGTCAATGGAGTTGGAACATCTGGCCCCGTAGCTGCCTCTCTGCGGGGATTAGGCACAGGCGCCACGCAGGCACTGCGACATAAACACCCCGAGATGCAGCTTGTGGGGGTCGGACATCTGTGCTCTCCCTGTGGCCGAGGGGCCCGGGGCTCCCTCCCGGCAGGGACACGGCGTTCCCGTGTCCCATGGTGCTGTCCCGGCCAGGCTGCTCGGAGGGCACTGCCCTTCCCCTGGCCGGCAGCTGGGTCAGTCACCTGTGAGCCACTGCAGCACCTCGGGAGGAGTCGCAAACGTGAGCAAACATTCCCGGGAAACGGGGAGAAACTGCCAGAAATGAGGCATTGTCCAAAAGAGCTACCCAGGAACTCAGGAAACCCGACTTAGTCATGGGACAAGGCCATGGGCAGGGGGGACACCAGCTGCTGAGGGACATTCCCATTCACCATGCAAAACCAGGGCCAACTTTTTACATCCCGTATATAAACACAGTGTCTCTATATAAACTCACATAAATAAAGACATACAGGACATTGCCCTTGATTAGCATTTCAAGCAGCTCAAATTTCCTCGTTTCTCAGTCATGAGAATGCAATTAGGTTTTTTGTGTGGTTTTGGGGTTTTTTGTTTGGTTTTTTTGGGGTTTTTTTTTGGTTTTTTTGGTTTTTTTTGTTGTTGGGTTTTTTTGTTTGTTTGTTTTTGGGGGGTTTTGTGGTTTTTTTTTTTTTTGTTTTGGTTTGGGGTTTTGGGGGGGTTTTTTTGGTGTTTGTTTGTCTTTTTTTTTTTTTGTGTGTGTTTGGTTTTTTCTTGACTGCAGAGCAGCAGCAAGCAACACTGCCAGGTGGACCCTTCCTGACATTCTGCAATGCTCTTGCCAGCTTGGGCTGCTCTGTGTGGCTGTGGATTTCAGGCCAGTTTAGTTCAGGGTTTTGTCTTTGCCACTTCCATTGGAGCAACCCAAGGGGCACAGAGTAAAACAAGCAGAAGGATCATGATTGTGTTTCAACCCCCTGCTCAAATCTCAGAGCAGAGTGCTTGGGATGCTGTATCCAGCTGGGCTGTAAAACCTCCAGGGATGGAGCCCTCCCAACCCCCTGGGCACCTGCACAGCCACCGTGGGGCCTCTCTGAACTCACTGCAGTTCCTTGGCATCCATCAGGTATCAGTAAAATGTGAAATGTGGAATGCGGCATCCACATGTGGTCTAACAAAGGGCCAAGTGGAGGCAGACAACTCTTTCCCTTGACCTACAGGCCGTGTTTCTGACCACAGGGGTGGGAGGTGCCACTCTCCAAGCTGGGAGCTCACACTCAGCTCCTGTCCCACTCCCAGGACTTTCCACAGCGCTGCTCTCTGGCCAGTCCCGCCCCAGCTGTGGTCTCAGGAATTAGTCCTTCCCCCTTGCTGCAAGTAGGAAGGAGCAGGTTAACACCTGCTCCTGCCTTTTATGAATGTGAAAAATTAAATTTCTAAGTACACAAGACCACTTTTTTGGCATGCTTTCTCCATGCAACTGCGTTTCTCTAGCTTCATGTGGCTAGGGATTGTCCCTGTAAATAGAACGACAGGAAGACATATAAACCTGGAATTTATATGAACAATGGTTAGAGGAGGTTTCAAAAAGGAAAAGTTTAAAGCAAATGGAAAAGAGCAGTATGAATCACACACCAGAAATACAACCACAACAAGAGCAGAAGGTGAAATAGAAAGTGGAAGCAGGTCTGTTGCCAATGCCCCCAGCAATCCTCATTGCTTACAGTCACTTTGTGACTTCATAAGCTGGCCTCCTCACCCAGATCAAATGAAATCCCCTGAGCTTCCAGGCATTTATTGTTGATCATCTGTCTTTACAGACAGAAATATTTTAGTATCTCTTAAATCAGTGTCATGTGTGTCTCTTCTGCAATTTCCAGGAATTTCTGGGCTGCCTTTACTGTCTGCACAGTTACAGACATAATCTTTGTTGTACCACAATCTTGTGATCTGACATAATTTTTTGGCTGCTTCTTTCTCCATAATAGACTCACTTCATTTGTTAGTCCCTCTGTGTTTAAAACAATATATAACCTTAGCTCTGGCCCTCACGATTCTCTGTCAATAAGAAGAGTTTGAGAACATAGACCAAATATGCTTCATAAGAACACAGATGTAGGATGAAGACAGCACATAGAAGAAATTACTGAAGTTGTCTTTGATTCATCAGAAATCATACAATTAAACCACTTAGTCTGGACTCTGGGCCCTCCTATGCCCAGAATATCATAATTTTAGGCTTCTTCAAGCAGCTTTCATGTGAAAATTAGCTTTAGCCTTCCCCGCTTGGAGATAAACCCCAAATGTCTTTCCCCATCCCATCAGACTGAGACTGAGCAGTGGTGGATGAAGCACACAGAAACAGTGAATTGGGTCAGTGGGTCTACAAAAGTTTTTTTGAGAAGCTGAGGTTCAAAGATGCCTGAATTAGGCTGTGGACTATTTATGAGTTGGTGGTTGCAAGGATTGCAATAAAGCCACCATAGCTCAGGCCTTACCACTGTGATATCAGAGTGGGGCCAGGGTATTTCAAGCTAGGGCTTGAATTCATATTTACAAGTGTTTTGTTTGTGGCCCACTAAGGCCCACACAAGGCTTCAGGAGCATACTGAGATTTAGCAGTGGGAGCAGAAAGAACAGCAGCAGCAACACCCTTTAAACAAGAGACTTGATGCTTCATTAAAGGTAGGATGAACAAGGCACATGGAGTCATGCTTTAAAACATCATCCAGAATGGGTGCCCAGCTTGCAATCAGATGCATTCCAGACACATGGGACTGCAGCTCTGCTACCTCCCATCTCAGCTTCAGGACACCTCTCCCTGCAGGCCAGAGCCAGCCTTGGGACAGCTGAGCTGTCCCTGTGCCCAGCAGTGGGAAAAAGAAGGTGGCGAGCTGGAGCACAGGAGGGCTGAGCACTGCTTGTCCAGCACAGCAATCCATTCCCAAGTGGCTTTCCCTCATTATCCCCTTGCTCACTGGAGCAGCAAACCCCTCAGTACAAGGAGCTCTTGGAGGCACAGTGTGGAGAAGAAAGATGAGGTAATGGCAGGAGAGGACAGTGGGGAGGTGGAGGAGAAGAGCAGCAGTGGGGAGGAGGCAGCTCAGTGGGGTCTTTTTCCACAGACACATCAGTCACTGTAGGAGCAGCAGAAGAAGAGGCTGGGGCAGGAGAATCAGGGCATGACCACTGGGAAGGCAGCAGGAGGCTGAGGAAACAAGGGCAGGATGAGGAAAGTCCTGGGGCTCAAAGCTGCTCTGCAGGAAATGCTAAGAAGAGGAAAGCGGAGATGTTTTTCTCAATTGCCGATTTGAGAAGCCACTAAAACACATCCCTGCTCACATCCTTGTATTTAGGGAAATCTTTTTTTCTGCATCTTTCCCAAACCAACTAAAGTCAGCATGTAGGGAAAGCATTTGTCAGTACACATGGAGGCATTCCTCTGTGCTCTTGCACACATCACTGATCGACTGCAGGTTACGCTCAGTGAAGACCATTCAACCCACAGGGCAAGAAACACCTCTTCTAAACAGGAACTAGAGCACAAAAGTCAAGACACTTTCCTACGGTGCTTCTGCAGACTTTCCTTTGGAGGTACTGGCAAGGTGCTCTCAAGAAAGGCAGAGGCTGCAAGCAGAGCCTGAGGTTTCTCTTGTTCCAAAAGAAGGAAAAATAAACCCTTCATAAAAACCTAAGATGAATTTCATCAGGCAGAGGATGTTGCCACCTGCTGCTTAAATAGGGAGAGACATCACTTCCCTATGGTTTGGGTCATTCCTGGGATTTGAATTTTTGTGCAGGGACTAATGGGTTATTTTTTTTCTGCTCATAACTCAGGTGCTCACTGTACTGCTGACAAACACAACAGACCACAAACCACTCTTTTCTCTGCACTCTTCACTGTAATCAGGTTCGCACATCAGGTGGGCTAACACAGCAAGCAAACATCACCTGAAAAGCCTTCAGATGAGCCCAGCTGTGTACTTAGCTGCCACTTTTTCCCTGGTGCAAATCTTGAGCACCCAAAAGCAAATTAAAGACAGAAGGGACTTTTAAAATTATTTTCAAAGAACTGTTGAAAAGTGTATGGCCTACACACACTAGGAATAGGAGTGAAACTGCTGCTATTTGCAATTCAAAGAATTGGGTTCTAACGTTGAGAATTAGAGCATATATTCTTTGTGCAGGATTAAATAAAAATGCTGATGTTTCTGTGAGACAGTAGCTTGGCAGACAATGAGAAGTGAAATAAAATGAGCCTGGGTTGCTCTGCAGTCAGAGCTGATGAAACAGCAGCACTGAATTTCTATTCCTCCTGGTAAAATGCCTCTGGGGAAAAATCTATTAATCACAACCATCTGGAAAGGAGCCTCAGCTGCAGATGCAGTTTAGATACTGGGGACAGTGGCTGTGGCCAGGAAGGAACAGCAGGGACTGTGCTACACCATCTGTGGGGACAGGGGAGGAACCTCACCAGGGTCCGGTGCACAGGAATGGAAATGCAAAGCCTTGGGAATCCCACTGATTTAATCTGAATTTAATTCCTGTAAGGTCTTCAGACATGATGAAATTACTCTGCAACTGGTTCATTTTCTAGGGGCTCAACCAGTTCCACGCAGGGTATAAAATCACCAACATAGCAGCAGAAAGGGAAGGGAAGGGAGCTCATGCCATGCCAGGTGACCCAACACTCATTGACTGGAGCTGGCTAAATTAGCTTCATCTACTTTGCCAAGACCCCACTGCCCTGCCTACATCTCCTGTAAGTAAAGAAAACTTTGCTTCTGCAAGGAGGCACAAATCTTTGTTTCCAGAGGGAAAACTGAAGAAAACAACAATTTTAGGTGACCTTCCAAAGTTCTCAGAGGCCTTTACTAGTCGTGTGAAGGCCTGAATGCTGTCAACACAGCTCTCAGGCATGGCACATATAAAGTAAGCATTCCTCTTCACCAGGAACCATAGAATGGTTTGGGTTGGAAGGGAACTTAAAGCCCATCTAGCCCCACCCCCCTTCCACAGGAAGGGCCACCTTCCACTAGGCCAGGTTGCTCAGAGCCCCATCCAGCCTGGCCTTGAACACTTCCAGAGATGAAGTACTTTTCTGGGCAACCTGTGACAGTGCCTCACCACCCTCACAGCAAAGAATTTCTTCCTAATCTAAACCTACTGTCTGTCAGTTAAAAAACATTATTCTCCCTTCTCCTATCACTCCATGCCCTTGTTAAAAACCCCTCTCCAGCTCTCTTGTAGGGCCCCTATGGGTACTGGAAGTTGACCTTAAGGTGTCCCTGGAACCTTCTTCAGGCTGAGCATCCCAAATTCCCTCAGCCTGTCTTGACAGGAGAGGTGCTCCATCCCTCTGATAATCTTTGTGGCATCCTCTGGACTTCCTCCAGCACGTCCATTTCCTTCCTGTGCTGGCATCCCAGAACTGGATGCAACACTGCAGGTGGGGTCTCATCAGAGCTAAGGGCCAGAATCCTCTCCCTCTCCCTGCTGGTCATGCTGCTTTGGATGCAGCCCAGGACTCATTTGTTTTCTGGGTTGCAAAGGCACATTGCTGGATCACACCCAGCTTCTCACCCATCAGCACCCCCAAATCCTTCTCCTTAGGGCTGCTCCTCTGCCCAGCCTGAATTTTGCTTGGGACTGCTGCAACACATGCAGGACCTCAGATGAGTCAAGTTTGGGGAGAAGTAATTCAGCAGCTCCCCAAGGAGAGAAGGAAATTCTTAATGTTTCCAAATGAGAAAGTCTTGAGAGCAGAAAAAGGATTCCTCTTGCCTCTCTATAATCTTGCTGCACTACAAAAATCTGGTCACTGTGACATGACTGCTTTTTCCATTTCCCTTCATTGTGAAAGGCAGACTGGGGTAGGGGTATCTGAGAAGCCAGAAGAATTATATTCCCTTAGTAAAGCAAAAGCACAAGTTTTATCTCAACCTATGTGGTCGAGCTGTCCCAGGGCAAGCTGAAATATGATCACCTTCATTAAAAAACTGCCCAGTCTGCACAAAGCAAACATCTTGGCTGCCTCAGAAACCTCCCCAGATGACAGTGCAGAAGTGATATGTTACAGAACCAGAGCTGCTTTTTCAACCAGGAGGGGAATGGATAAAAATTTTGGACTTGTTTTCCTGTCAGTCAGCAGTTCCTTATGATACTGCTCAAAAATCTGTTCCAGTGGTCATCCCCTTTTAATAGTGCAAGGGAGGAGAACAGGGTGCAGCATGCAGGAATTATTTGCAGCTGCAGCCACCACAGCAGCACTGTCTGGCACCCCAGGCCACTTGCAGGTCCCCCAGTGCTGCTGCTGTAGTCCCAGATGCCCTCCTGCTCATGCAGAGACACCCCAGGCAGCTGTGGATACCCAGTGAAAGGATCAAACTCTCCAGGCTCACAGCTATGTATTCCAGGGACCACAGCAAGGGACAGCCTTCTGTTCACTGGGCTTCCTTCCTGCTGCCCAGAGCCCAGAACAGCCAATAACCTCCATCAAGCCAATAGGATGGGAACAGTGCTTTTTTCCAGCACCAGCAGGCATTTAGATGTGGGTGTGGGGGAGGAATCCAATTGGCACCCCCTGAAGGTGACCTGTGCCATTTTTACCAGGATATAACATACACTTCTAACAAGGAACACTTGTGACTAGTTAGAAGCAAGGGAAGCTGCCAAGAGGAACAAGCTGAGTAGTTCCTGGGAGAAGTAACCATGTAGCAACAGGAGGTCAGGCTGGGCAAACCCACAGCATGGAGCAAAGCTCCCAGAAATGCTCCATTCCTGAGGGTGCTGGCAGGAGCAGCCCATTTTCAGGAAGAGTAACACAGCAGAACCTGGTGTGAAAAGCAGGCTATCCTGATGGCTTGCCACCAAACCCACCAGGCACCCAGCAGAACAGGATACTCACCAGAATGTGGGATGAGGCAGGTGTGGGTTGTGGGGAAGAGAGTGACTGCCTTTGCTGAGCCTTGAACAGCTTAATGTCAGGAAACACAGATGTTGGCAGTGGAGAAACATCAACTGCATTGAGAGAGGCTTGGAAACCCAAGAACTGTGTGCAAAACAACCTCATCAGGTAGTCTGCAGGGAAAAGTACATCCTTTCCTTGGGCACTAACACAGCCTGCCCTCACCACCCACAGACAAATCAGCCTGCCAATGCTGTACAGACAGGAAAATGAACCCTCCATGTATTGGCTTGCTCCACAACTTCAGCTACACTTTCTGCTTATTGTCAAAGCATGAACCAGGGATCCAGCCCACTTCTTGACACCTACATTGATTTATCTGTATTGAAACATTTGAAAGCATTATTTTAAGCCATCTATATTTAAATCACATTGAGGGGTTTCTTGAATCAATGAAGACAAAAGCAATCCTTTAACAATTAAGAATCTCTTAAGCTTACTGTGGAAATTATGAAGGGGAAATGTAGATTTGCCTCATTCCCTGAGGTGCCCAATTGAGGAATGGTTTTGGCAGCCTGACCACAAAAGTACTCTGGTGTCACCTGAACCAAAGAGGTCCAACATGTGGCCTTTCAAGGAGTCAGGGCATCAGCAGCTCACTGCCTATCAAATGGGAAAACTGCAGTGAGAGCCAAAAGAACTACATCACTCTCTCAAAACTTTCTATTTTATGCTGGAAGCAGCAATTTCAGCATCCTGGCTATCAGGATGCTGAATCTTCATTGCAGTCAACCAGATAAGCTACCCAATGTGGGAATGTATTTTATACCAGAAGAAAATCCCAAGTCTGCAGTCTTTACTCACTTCTTCATATATAAAAATATAAATGCATTTTCACACCTATATCTATCTAAAATGGAATATACCTATCCCCCATATTTAAGTGCAATTGCACATTCAACAGGGCTGTTTGCAGTGCCACATTTGGCAGGAACAGGATTAGTTTCTCTCCCTCACTACCTCTTTCACAGAACATACACTAAGCTGAATGGAGATCTTCATTCTCACATGAAAGCAGCAAAATTTCCAGCCCCACAAGTACCTGGGACTATGTTATTGGAGCAAGTCCTGGTACAGAAACACCCAACAGATGCTCAGAACTGCTCCTTAACAGCTCTTGTCCTGTGCCTCTGCAGTTGGTGGTGTTTCCTGCACACTTTAAAAGAAACAGCAGACAAGTCCAGTACTATCCAGTGGCACCTGGATACAACAGGTTTCTGGCTGATCCTCAAAAACACCACAAAACCTCTGCTGCACATGCTCAGAGTTCTGACACTAATTCAGGGAAATTTTAGTACCCAGATATTAGCAAGTGAAATGAGTTTTGGCTTTGCAGAAATAACACATTTAAATGATTTGTCAGTGGAAGAAGAAAAAAAATACAAACCTGGGCTGACTCATAGTTTTTCTTTAGCTTACAGATTTTGTACTGGCTACACAGCTACTATTGCAGAGGTTCACACATCATTCTCAATTTTACTTTTTTAATACAAAAGCCCTAGTGCAGCCCAAACTCACCATGAAAAGCCAAAGCATTTAAAAAAAAGCTGAGGTGACAGAAGTCTTCCCCAAAAGGACAATACTTCAGAAGAGAAATCCAAACACATATACAAATCAAATGCCATGTAATAGATTACATTGCCTAGAGGAGCTGTGGATGCTCCATCCCTGGCAGTGTTCAAGGCCAGGCTGGATGGGGTTTTGAGCATAGTGGTATAGTGGAAGGTGTCCCTATCCATGATGTGGGAGCTGGAACTAAACTTACAGAAGCCTTCCAACCCAAACTATTCCATGATTCTATGATTAATACAGGAGACCTAACAAGCTTACACAAGTTTCTGATCACCCTGAGTGTGTGTGAGAGGCCAGAGTGTAACAGTGAGGAGAATGAAGACCAGCACAGTGAAACCAAGTTTCCTGATGAATGACATCTCTACTGCAGAGCAATGGGGATGCTAAAGTACCAGCATATACCCACATAGAGTGCATCCTCAGTTTTGGTGAGTCCAAAAAGCAGTTCAGAATTCTGTCCTACATGGTGACTGTTGCCTGGTTATTAAATTATTCAATTTACTGAATTAAAATGAAACTTGAGGGGCAGATGCAGGCAGTGTACATCCTCTGAGACTCATCACAGACCAGATTTTGCAATTCTATTTACCTGCAAGGGAAAGAAATGTTCACTTACTGATACTCAGTGTCTTCTCTGAAAAAGAGACAGGCAGAATATCTGAAATTAGTTACAAGGAGGCCTTTATGCAGGCTACTGAAAATGCAATTTCTTTGAGAAGCAAGCTGAATAAATATTTCTGTAATCATAATTCATGTTAAAAAATGAGCAGAAACAGAGTGATAACAGGGATAATACAGGGAACATTGCAAAAAAACGAGATATTCTTCATTATTCCATAGTCAAATAGACATAAGAAATCCCCATCAATTTTTAACAACTTACAAATGTGTTGTTTCCCACCCATCCACCAGATCCTCCTAAAAACTTGCAGAAGGCAGTAAGGACAGCAGGAAAAGCAGGACTGGCCAGAAGGGGAGCTGGTAGGACACAGCACAGGGTGTGCGGGCACTTGGTGCCCTCTCCTGGGCACGACAGAAAGATCCTTGTTTAGCCAATTCACAGCATGGCCATGGAAACTGGAATCTTCTACATCTTAAACTGATTCCTCAGATGAAATAAAAGGCACAGGTAATCAGAGAGAAAGTTCACACATTTCCAGAGAAGTACTCAGCTGTTCAACTCCATAACAACTCCTGACAAAGCAGCGTGTTACATCACAACATTGTTTATTATGTAACTTTTTACAATACAAACAAAAATACAGAAATGCAGTATATGAATACAGCTAAATGCAAAATGGTGATGTTTTTCTCGAGGCCATATTCCCATTTCTAGTAAAATAAAGAAAGACTGCACACAGGTAGAAACAGGTTGGTAGTTAACTCCACAATTTTGCCTAGAAATGACCTATAAATGCGTTTTCCTGCTACTTACCATAAAATGTAAAAAGGGAGTTAAAGGAAAGTTTTACTCACTGGTTCCTACCATATGAAAGAAGCTATATTCTATTTAGGAGGGCCAATATATGGAAAATATCTAAATTAAATGTTATTACAAAAAATGAAGCAGTAATGAGATCCTTCTGGCTAAAGAAGTTACTAAATGAGAATAGCATATATTTAAAGAATCCAAAACATAAAAGGGTTGTTATAAAAAGCTTAGGTGCACTGTAAGCTTACAACTTTTGTTTTTCCATGTGTCCTTTTAAACAATGGAAGTGTCAAAAATAGGGTCAACTGTGTTAGACTAAATTACATTATTGTATATGCTGCACTGAATGGAATTTTTATTATAATAATAGAGAAGCATTGTTTGCATCATATTATGGCAATTTATCCTCACTAAAAACCGTCTAGAGTCCTGCATTTTTTGATATCCTGTAAACCGTTAAACCACCAGAACATGATTGTACAACAGTAAAATGTTTTCTTTTGCATTAAAATGACACCTGTTTAAAAAAAAAGAATGAAAAAAGGTACTTAGAGCTGTTATTTTTCCAAGTACACAACACCCTAGACAATTCAAGGCATCTCATTCTCCATCAAAATTAACAAAAATTTGTCATGCTGTTAAATCCATTACTATGGATACGACTGGTGCAAAATTGGTCAAATGGATCCAACAAACACTGATGTCCAGGCGGGCATATTGGCAACTAATACATAACTGGTGGTCAAAATGATGCATTTAAAATATCTTCCCTTTCTTCTTATTCTTTTCCAAGGTTCTAAAATGACATTAAAAAAAAAGTTTGTTAAATAATGCATTTAAGTTCTGTTTTTAAAAAAAAAATATACAACTTTTACAACAGGCATTTTAATAAGGCTTTTAGTGGTTACAACACAATGGATGAAACTTACTGAGTACACAGAACTTGTGTGAATCAAGCAGTGCAGTTATCATCAGATTTCCCCTCCCAAGGACTTAAGGAATTAAACATTTTAATTCTCAGAACTTTAATTCCTCATCTCCCCAGAAATCTGATGCAATCTATCAATATAAACATTTATTTATTTATTTACATAGATACATTTATACCATGTTTTTGCAGGCTAAAATCTGTTTTAGAAGCTAATAATTTTCCCACTATTGCTGAAATAGGGTCATTTGTAACTAAAAGCAGTTCAAATTTTTTCTTGGCTTTTAAGTGAGACCTCCATAGTGGTCTACAACCATGGGTGGACCATTACTGTGTCAGAAAGCTCCAGAACTTTTACTGCAGGACAAGACTCCAGTTTACCTGGAAGAGTTCTGTTGTTCCAAAATACGTTGTTGAGCCTCCCAGTTTGCTTTCTCATCCTCAAACTGACGACGCTTTTCCTCCAGTTCTTTGTGTTGTGCCTCCAAATTCTTTTTCATTTGCTCATGGCGTCGCTGCAGCTGTAGGAGATTATGAACAGAGTCAGTAGGTGCAGAAAACACAGCAACTTTTGGAACTAACAAATATCACAACTAAACTTACTAATGCGACAAAATTATGTGTTTTATTTTTCTTCAGAGAAAGTAGCTCAGACTAAAACATTAAGGTGATAGGTACAGCCAGTAACAGAAACCAAAAGGTTATTAATCCAACAGCTTCATTTTACAGGTAACAGAAAATGCCCCAAATGCTACCCAGTTTACAAACAGAATTTGTAAGCAGCTATGTTTGGTAAATAAAAGGAAATTAAAAATACTTTGGTATTTGATGCAAACACTAAGCAGCAAGTTTCAGAACATTTGAGTATCACTAATGCATAAAAGAGCAACATCTTTGTTTTTCTGTGGGGGAAAAAAACCCCCAAAATATTGATTTAATCCTATAGCATTAACTATATTGTGGATCTATTTGGAAAAAAATATTAAGGGGATTAATTTATTCACTAATTAAATGAATTACCATTATTGAGAAAGTGAATTGTCTACATTCCAAAAGAGAACAGGAATTCTCTCCTGCAAGTTGATGGGACAGACTGATAATCAAATGTGTTGTATATAAGGATGGAAATACTTGTCAGGAGACATGATTGCTTTCATGTGGTATACTGCTTTTTAAAATTGATTTAAGTCATAGAATGGTTTGGGTTGGAAGGGACCTTAAAGATCATTTAATTCCATCCCTCCTGCCAAGGGGCAGGGATGTGGATGCTCAAAATCCCATCCAGCCTGGCCTTGAACATGTCCAGGGCTGGGGTTCCTACAACTTCTCTGGACAACCTGTTCCAGTGCCTCATCACTCTCATAATAAAGAACTTTCTCCTAATATCTGACCTAAACCTACTTTCTTTCTGTTTAGAGCCATTCCCCTTGTCCTGTCACTCCATACCCCTGTAAATAGTCCCTTCTCCATCTTTCTTGTTGGGTCCCTCCAGTACTGGGAGGTCACCATGAAGCCTCCTCTTTTCCAGGCTGAACCATCCCAAGTCTCTTAGCCTTCACTCATGCAAGAGCTGCTCCATCCCTCTAATTGCCTTGGTGGCCTCCTCTGGACTCAACATTCCCATGTCCTTCCTGTGCTGGGACCCCAGGGCTGGATGCAGCACTGCAGGCAGGATCTCACCACAGAGAAGTAAAGGGGTAGAATCCCCTCCCTTGACCTGAAGTCCACACTTCAGAGAAAGTGATATAAAACTCCCTCTTGCCTTATTCTCTTGCATAATCCCATTCTACACAGCCTTTGAAAACCTATTTCCTTTTACACATTTTTACATGGCACTGTCTGTTGCCTACTTTTCTACATTTACATAAATACAACAGAAGCTTACAAAGCCATGAATGGTGAAGAAAAAAGAAGAATTAATTGCAATGAACATAAAAAACTGGTATCACAGGATACAGTCAAAAAGTCATGAGATAGTACATGAAAACCAGAAGTATTTCTGTATTTCACATAACAAGGAAAATGTGGACACCAGAAGTATTAAAGGGTTCAAAAAGATTCAAGACAGAAATTGAAAAAAGGATAAATCAAGTGGCTACAAAAACCATGATCCAGATAGAGCATATAGCTTTAAAATCCTCAAACTACTGACTGGCATAGCTTACTATTCATATCCTTGTCTATTCAGTTCTCAAAAAAAAAAAAAATCTAGATTAATTTTTTTCCATTTGATCCAGTATGCCTTGGCACCTTACAGAGCCTAGGCTGCCAAGCATTTCAACTACTCTTCCAAGTTTCCTCATTTTTCCTCAAATTTGGAGACGAACTTTCTTAAGGAACTTTGACAGTTCTGAACTTCTCTATTAGGCTTCTTGTGAGAAACTGTTTTCCCAAAACGTTAAAAATTACTTAATTTTTTACTTTTATTTCAGAAGTTTTAAGTAAAACTTCTAATTATAATAGTCCCTTAAAAAGATCATTTTCAGAGCCCCTTGAAGCCTGTAAAAAACTGGTTTCAACTGTGAGGACTTCACCTGGAGATGACAGAAATTAGAGTTAAGTATCCATAAAATTTGTTTAAATGGTACCAGAACACTGACAAAAACAAATCCCTGACTCTTCCTTAGCCTCGTAATTCTCATTTAGGTGAGATCCCTATAGGCATTGTGTCCAGTTCCTGAAATGCTTTTTCAATACACACAACAAATGATCACTATTGCATTAGCTTATTATGTAAGCCATAAAAGTCACAAGAACTTTTAAAATCACATGGAAGAATAAGCACAAAATATTCCAAAGAAAAGGGAGAAGAAGACGGTAAGGATGTTATGGAGTATTTTAACATGCTATGACTAAAAATAAAAATAGAATACATGTGAACATTTAAATTCCATTTTAAGTTTAGATTTATACCATTCCAGCAAAGGCAACAAGCTGAGGAAGAAGAACGGTGCTGTCTTTACACATATAAACCAACTATGGAGTCAATTATGCTGCAAAGTCTTGGCAAAAAGTCCCACCTCTACACTTGTTGAGCCTCAAGTTATATTGGTGTTTAGAACATTTTGATTACCTCAGCTTCAGAGTCCTTCAGTTTCTGCACTTTTTCTTTGACTTTCATCTCAAACACCTGTTCCATTTCCATTTCCATTTTCTTCATTTTGGCTACATGCTCCCTCCTTTCCTCCTCCATCTGTGCCAATGGGCTCCTGCCAGAAATCCAGAAGAAGCAGTTAGCTAGTAAGAACTTTTTCTCTGTCTGTTACATTAGGACATCTGGAAAAAGCAAGATAAAAATGCTGAAGCAGTAACATAAACACACTGCTGTAGGCACTGCTAGCTTAAATTCAATTTACATTATTATATTAACTGTTTAGATAAGCTTTACTCAAAAAGATATTTCATACAATATCTTTTCCTCCCCCCGTAGAATTGATTTATACTACTTTTAAGTTAACAGAAACTCTTGACTTTCTATATGTAGAACCACCTGGTCATGGAAAGAGAGAAAATGTTAAAACAAGAAAAAGAAAATTAGCATCTTCCAAGTGATCTTCAGGCATCTTTTTCTTCCCCATAATTCAAATATATTAAAAAAATAATGGACATAATAAGAAAATTAGAAGCACTGCAGACTAAAGTTCTATTTTCTCTCTAAATCTTCATTGTTCCCAAGTGAGCCCAAAGAGACACTTAACATTGCAACTGTGTTGAAAGCTCTGGTCATAGTTTTAAAGAGAGATCAGCTTTGAAAAAAAGGTCTGGGCAACTGAACATCAATATTTCAAGTGTCAGTAGGAAGGTTTTCCTTTAGAAAGCTATTAATAAATGTAATGTATAAAAATAATGTACATTATTTTTAATTTTTTCCATATACTTTATGGTATACTTCCCTGGATTGTACTGAATTTTTAAAGCTGTATAAGCCTGCTATCCATGTTATGGTGATATGGGTTTTAAATAGTAAGTTTCACTGTAAACATATAATAAAACAGGATGATTGAGATCTAGTGATGATTGCTACAGAGTTTTGTTAACACTCTGCTGTTCCACAAGGAGCAATCAAACCAAATCACTGGCCTCTTATTTCAGTTTTGAGTATCTAAGGCTTAAAAGGACAAAGTTTTAACTATTGTGTTGGCAAAAATGAAGAACTGATTATATTTGGAATTGTTACAATCAATCAGCAGAGGACATCTAATCTATATATTAAACCAAATCTGAATTAATAGCTGCAATGCTTGGACTTGTGAGTAAAATGCTGTATAATATACAGAGCTGAAATGCATCTTCAGTTTAATTTTTACTTTAGTCCTTCAAAAGGCCAACTGCTAGCAATCTTTTACAAGGAAAAAATTAATGGTTAAACACAGGTGAGATAATAATGCAGAAAAATACTAAAGAAGTGAAAGAAGAGGTAAGTAGCAGTACTTGTGGAAGCTAAGCAGCTGTCAAAACAATACTATTTTATTCTAGAGATGTAAAGCTCTCAAATGCATCTGCTCTTCAAAAACTAATCTACAAAGGAGAATAAATATTGAGGAATCATATTTTGACTGCAGTTTTGACTTGAAAGGGGTGCAGAACTGTCCTTTGATTGAAAACTTAGTAAATCCAATGGGGATGCCATGCAAGCTGTATTTGAGAAAGTGGTACAAATCAGTCTGCACAGAAGATCAGATTAACTGACAGGTGAGCATTTACAGCTGAGAGCTTTACAACATAGGTCACAACTGGTTTTATTAGGTCCTAAGTATGTGACACGGGTAAAAGCACATCACTCTCTATTTCAGGACAAAATGATACAAGGATTTAAACAAAAACAAACAAACAAAAAATCAGACACAAACACACAAAAAAAAAAAAGAGCTGAAGAGGGAAAAAAACCCCCACAAACCACTAAACAAAGATGTAAAACATTTAACTGATTTCAGAAGACATGCTCTAATAACAGTCCTCTAAGTTATTCTGCAAAAATTAAAAATTATTCTAGATATGTGCAAAGTAGAATCTCTGCAAGCAGGTAATGAGATAAAATCATGGTCAGAAATTACTGAAGTTACTAAATCCCCAATTCAATGAAGAACTGTAAATTTACAGGTAAGGATAAAAATTGCACTAATTCTTTATAAGCGTCTATATAAAGATGCCTCAGTCATGGATAGAAATGGGGGGAATTCCATAATTTATGCACTTCTACTAATTTCTGAAATTTGACCAAATTTGACTTGAATCTTAGCCAAAAGTTTTCTAAAGAGATGGGTTTTTACAGAGGTATTTGTCACTGTAAGCATTTACAAATGCCTAAAATTTACAGTAGCACAGCTTTAGGAAAAAAAAAATGAAACCAACTGCTAGTGGAAAAAACAATGCCAAGAGCAGGATACCAGGAAACTGTTTTAAATTTGAAACATCAAACAGTGAAATCCTTTTTGTGCTTATAGAATTTTTGTCTTAAGTTTTTTGGAAAAATTTAAATCACCACTTACATGCCTTCAACTGTGTCAAATCTAAAAAACAAAAAATACAGAGGCTTAGCTTAGCATGCTTAAATAAAACCACAAAACCAAAAAGCAATAATTTAAAAAAGTAAATTCAATATTATTAGATTCCTAAAGCTAATTATGTGCTCCCCCAAAAGCAAATTTTTCATACTAAAAGGAAGAAATTGTTAGTTCAAGCTTGTTATATTTATTTCAAATTCAGTTAGTTGATCACTACATCATGTCAATACTAACGCAGGTTTGATGTGCAGATGCTTTCAGGAACAGTTTTCCTACAACACATATGCTTTTAAAATATTTTAGTGACACCAAGCACCACTTGCTCTATACAAGTTTTTGGAAACCAATGCCACCTGGAGGCTTTATCTCCTGGGTTAGAATTTGTCAGCCGGCAGAGAGCCGCGTATGGAGCAGCCGGGAATGTTCTGACACTGCGGGAAGAGCACTCGGCTCCCACGGCCACCAGGGGTCTCAGCGGCGGCAGCGTCACCCCCCGGGCCCCGGGATGCTGCAGCAGCGCCCGGCTCAGCGGAACAGGGGCTGCAAACAGGCTCTGATCCCACCGAGCTCTCACACGGGCTCCAGGTTCATGGCACAGAACCCGCCAACAACACAGGCAAGAGGAGATGCAAGTGGTCGGGCTTAGCAGTGTGTATTTTGTTATCCTGGATAAGACCCATCTTCACGAGGTACAGTATGACTCGCAATAAAAATAAGATTTGACTTTTAAATTCACTAAAGATAGCAGCTTCATACAGCAAATCAAAAAGATTTCTCTAATTACAACATCACAATTTCAGAGCAAATGCCAATTTTCTCACATGTCACAGAGGACACATGTGAAACTACCATTACCACATGATTTAAAGAGACAAGTTATTTACATATGCGAAGATTACCTTGACATTTAATTTTTTCAATGGTTAGGATGATATTGAAAATTTGACAAATCAGACTAAACCTAAAATACAAAAAACCCCTCCATAACCATGGAAAATACATGCTTTGGATTGCTCCTAAGTTAACAAGTTACTTACAGAACAGTCAAGTTTCACCAAATCAGCGTTAAGATTATTAACTGGACAGAAAAATGCTTCAATTAATCTGCACAGTATTACTAAAACTTGTAGCACATACTTCTATTTGTTTTCACATGAGCATTTTTGTCTAAAGAAATATGTTAACAGCTGCATGAAAAACTGAGATCTGCTAGGATCATAAAAATACAGCTGTTTTAAAGCTACAAAAGGTCAGTCCAACAGCTCCAACAGCTGCCAGCAGGAGATACTTTTGGCAAAGTACAAGCACCACTGCATGTCTCCTGGTATGTCTGCCCCCCAGTCTCTCAAAAAACAGCAGCTTAGGAGTTTCCAGAGCCAGGGGGTGTTTCTGTGTTTAACCATGTGCTTGTAATACCACCAGACAGCATCAGAGCACGTCTCCATTCTCACACAGAGATACAGGATCTGTCTCCCATGCAAGAATCAATATTGTCCCAATTTGAGACACAGACGCTGCTTTCAAAAGCCCAGCAGGCAAGCATAAAATTCCTAAGGGGAGGCACAGATAAACTGTTAATATCTGTTCCTCCCCCTCAGTTTCCAGGAGGCACATGGTTATTAGGAAGATTCCTTCTATGCTGCTTCAACTATACTAGATTAAAAAACCAAAAGCTACAAAACCACACTGAAGTAAAAAAATGCATGTTAAAGCATAAAAAAACACCCAAAAAACTGCAACTCAACATATGGTTAAGGTAAAAACAGAAAAATAGCATCAGCTGCTTCATAACCAGCACATGTTCAAGAATTTAATGTATTTACTTATTAAGTCACCCTGTGCTCTGGGGAACAAACTCTTACAAAATGTTCAAATAGTCTTCCTAAGTTTGCAATAGACTTTGCCATCTTTCAGATGGCTGAATCAAACTGCATTTACTCATTCTCTTGAACAAAAAAAACCCTGATAGCAAAGAGCACCAACTGTATTTATTCATCTCTGAGCTCCAGTACTGCAGTGCTCCAAGCAACAGATTTCTAGAGGAGAAAATAGTTCCAGAAAGCACATTCACCTGGAAATATTCAGGTGGGACAGCACAGTGATCTGAAGTGACAGGAGAGGCAAAGTGAGCATGCTTCAGAAAGCAAAGTAACTCCACACCCTGGTAGTGTATGTAAGTTCTGGCTCAAAAAGAAGTATCAGGAATGCTATCAGAAACTGAGTGGGGTGGAGGGGTGAATGAAGGTCACAAAGAGTTCTAAAATCTACTCATAGATGTATTTTTGTATAAAGTAACATCTTATTGTGTCTGCAATATGGGAAAAAAAATTTAAATAGTGACTCTGTTGCTATTTTAAAGAATGCAGAATAACCAGCCCTCTTACATGGATGAGGTAACAGACTGAGTTTGTAGGTGGAGACTAACACAAATCTAAGCAGACACAAAACAAAAATGGTAAAACTACTGTCACTAAAATTCAGATTTTCCAAAATCTAAGAAAAACATACTAAGATTTTGAAAGGTATATAAGAAACCCCAGTATTTAATAACACACACAGGAAAATGTAAACAACTTCCTTTGATATCCCAAATAACAATGAGGGGGGGAAAAAAGTTTCACTTTTCAGTATAGTAATAGCAAATAATAATACAGTAAAAAGCACAGTAATAGCAAGTTAGAAGTCCTGGAGAAAATGCAGGATTTTCTCTTCTGCACTCCTATTACTACATTTTCATCTGACATACTTGCTATGTGCACTCAGAAGCCTTGAGCTACAAGTCAGGAATAAGATGATGGCAGAAACATGACAGTGATAAGAAACCACAGTGTGATGGACACATATATTTGAAAACTAGTATTTTTAAGACTTGACCTCATTAGAAATGCTACTTAAGTGCAAGTACACTTCTGAAGAGTTGCTATAACTGTCATAAACTATTACATTTTTTGTCAGTGCCATGCAGGGAAGTCTCATGCAGACTCACAATAGATGAAACGAAATCACGTCCATTTAAATCATTCCCTCACAACTTTTAAAGCATTAAGAGAGTGTAGAATAGACATTTCTTTAGTAAAAAATGGCTTTGTAACTGTCATATGGGTGCAAATAGCAGGTATTTCCAACTATTTTCAGGGATCTTTTTCAGGAAGAACAGCTGTAACTTTGCATACCATTAGCTGAAAAGAACAGTACCCTCTATTTTGATTGAGAAATTTGTACTTAAATATAGTACTAAATAAGAGCACCATTAATTAATAATTATTTAATCACTAATTACTGTTGATGCAGTTACTACATGCAGAGCAGAATATTTGAATGTAGCTATTCGCAAATAGCATTATACAATTCAGTATACAGTAGAGCCTACTTTTAAATCTTTGACTAACTTCATCTGGTTGGCAAGTAACTTCTTGTCACAGGTAATAAAAATGAGTTTGAAAAAACAGCTACAGAAGCCCCCAAACACTGCATTGCAACTCCCTTCTCACAAGAGATAATGATGTTGCAATAATTCCCCTGCCATGATAGGCAGCCATATGAGTTGCTAGAGCAGCATTTCAAAGATGACAGTAGCAGGTCTGCTTTTTCAGAGTTTCTAAATAAATATTAACCCATTCTTCTCAAAAACATCCCTGACACACTAGTATTGATCATTCACGCAGAAGAACCAAAAATTCCACAAGTAACATGTAAACCAAAATAGAAATTAATGCACCAGAACTTTGTGGTATCAGTGTAAAACTCTGAGTAAATGTAACAATTCTCTTCAAAACTGAATCTACTATTTAGCATGTTCAGTGAAACTAGTGTCAGTCTTAGTGAAAGAGGAAAAAACTCCAAATTACAAGTAAACAAGAGGCTGTCTCTTTCCAAACACAGCAAAGAGACAACTGACTGAAGGCTATAGCATACAAACCCACCAGCACCCCTCCCCAAGAAACCCAAAACACCACCACACACTCATAAAACCAGCCAGCCAACCAAAAAAAAAAAAAAAAAAAAAAAAAAAAAAAAAAAAAAAAAAAAAAAAAAATTAAAGTGCAATTCAGCCTTAACAGGAACTTACTTTGTTAGCTGCCCTTTATTTTTGTTGTTGTCAACACCGTTGTATGTAACAGCTGCCAGTTTTCTGCTTCTGTAGTTCTCATAATGTACATTGTTAGTAACATCCTTCAGGTCCTGCATATGAGTTCTGTCAATAAGTGTAATTTATCAGCTTAGTGCACAAATACAAAATACTACCTGAAAAATCAGTCCCTGTTCATTTTGCAGATTGACTTGAATTAAATTATATCCCTCCAATAATGTCCCATTTCTCACAATATTTTTACTCTACCACTTAAACTGGAGCTCTCAAGACAGCAGAGGCACAGAAATATCAGGTTATTTTGCACCAAACTATCTAAAGCTTGCAATATCCCAAACACTAACTTACAGGACCAGTCTTTGGAAAGTTTGAGTTCTGTGGATAAACTTGCAGGTAATTTGACAGGCAGATAAGAAAAGTGTATATTACTACTGTAGTAGGTGGGAAAAATAATGTCAGGCAAGAAACAACAAGCCAAAATTTCGTGGTTTCCATCTTTTAATTCTACAAAAGCTAAATGTTAACGTCAAGACTAAGCTGAAAGAATTCACTTCTTTTCATAATTTTCCATTGTCAGCCAGGAGAAAAGCAAAGCTTAGGAATCAAACTAACAGTTTTTACAGCAGATGTCACCTAGTGGACTGCTGGGAGCACAGGACTCAGCACCTAACATAAAGCACAGGCAGTCTTGTTTTAGGTAAGTTTTCAGTGCTAAAGTTTTTAGAAAATGCCTACAACTACGTACACATCAGCACTAAGAGATAATCAGGCTCCTCTGGACTAGTAACAGAATAAACTAGTAACAGAAAAAGCAATCACAAAAAAATCACTATCAACACCACTGCTTGCTAAGTATGTGGTTAAACAAATTATCATAAAATGTAAGATAACTGTTTACAATTAAAAAATATGGAAATTCATATGAACTCACTGTCTCAAATTCATTTTTCTCCAATATATGACTTTCCAATCTCTCAGATATACCAGAAAACTTAATGTTACCTATCAGTTACTCACCTTATCAACATGTTCCTCAGAATTGTGAAGTCACAGTGTTCACCATTTTCAACTGCAAGAAGAAGTAAGCTTTTGTTGAGATGTCAACCAAAATCTGTGCTTTACACAGAGGTAAAATGTCACCCGTCTTCATTCACTCCAACAACAAATTACTCCCACAGCCTTTCCTTACTCAAACAACATGTGTGTTAGCAGAAGGAAAGCATTAACATAACTATAATAATGTGTCTTACCAGCAGAGTTCCTATGCTCCCCTAAGCCTTACTGGCAAACTGTTCTGAGTCAGTGCAGCAGAATAAGCTGCTGATCACAACAGAAGCACAGTTTTGCCAGTTTAACTGTTTCATCCTTTGGCTGCCTCACAGCACAGTTGTGTAAGGATCAGACACTAAGGGAAGACTTCAGTCTAGATCCAGCTATATCCAAAAACCTTTAAAAGACAGACTCAACCGGTTTGTCCCTGCCCAATAAGTTGCAGAAGTCTCCATTTTAATTTTAATATGGATTTAGTTCTTCATTACTGAAGCAAAGGTTGTGTACTGAATTTGATGCACCAACCTACAGATGAAGAGTGAGCTGGCAGCTGCCATTATGATGTCATTACAGATGCCACCTATTCCACTGTGCCCATCACCCCACTGAAGTAGAAGAGGCTGATTCTGTGAGTGGCATTTCCCTGAGAGATCATGAAATGACACTGGAGAAAAATGCACAGCCCAGAACTCTCAAATGTGCAGACAGAGAAGGCAACACACAAAGCTCTTAGCACACACGAAAGAAAGGCATAGGGCAGCTTCCAATGTGCTTCTGAAGTAAAGACAGACATTATCATGGCAAGGAGGGAAAAAACCAAGATGAAGGAATTAAAATAGCTCAAGTAAATTCAGTGAATCCTACAGAAAAATGCAGAACATTGCCACTTTGTGTGTTCATTCTTGTATCTGCACTCCTGCATTATTTTATTCCATGGTTTTACACAGACTGGTAAATTCCACTCAGATGGTACATGAAATCATACTCCCAAAAAAGCATCATCTCTGTCCTGACAGACTGAAAGCCACTCCAAGAGGCTCCTTTTAGTTAGGCTAGCTCTTCCTTTCCAAAAGTCATACCACTGTGAACACGAAACCTTTCAGAAATTTGTTTTAAAATAAAGAAAAGCAGCACAATTTTGCACATCTCCAAATGCCAACAGAAGAGCCTGAAATAAAGCTTGATCTTCTCTGATGCAGCTGGTTTTTACTTTCTGCCAAACCTCATTTCCTGCCAGACATGCACTTCAAAGTGCTGCAGCATTCCTTTTTAAATATTGGTCCATACACTGCTTGTTGGCTGGGGCTTTTTTGTCTGTTTTACACTGCATCCAATTTATAGTCCATTGCCCTTGGAAGGCAGAAATAGTGAGAGAAAAAAAATTCTGCTTTATTCAACACATGCACACCAAAGGAAAAAACTCAATGATCATGGAAAAACAGTCTAATAGTGATTGTTTTACTACAGAGTGTGGTGCAAGTCATGCCATGTGGCATTTGAAATATATGAACAGCATTAAAGCACAAGAAATGGCTGCCAGAAGAACGTGCAATTATCTTCAAGTCTCTATAGTAGAAAGTAAGTTTTAAACAAATTTTTAAACAAAGTACTCTATTCATTACCAGGTAACTTTCTGTTGCTACAACCCAGTACTTAAGAATCAGATGTTTTGGGAAAAATTTTATTTATAGCAATTGAACTGATCAAATTAATATTTATAATGTGAATGCTCTAGAAAGAAGAATTTAATACACAGGTTTTAGATGAAGATAATTAAGGTAAAAAAGTTAGAAAACAACTGTAATTTAAGTCACATCATCACCTGCAATAAATTAATACAGGTTTTACAATTTCTCACTGAGGCTTCAAGAGAAATCTGCTAGCAAAGTTACATGTTGTTGAAACCTTTACCTTGTTCCAACATTGTCAGAATAACAAAATAGTATATTCCAATAATTTCCAGACCAAAGATCATTGAAATTAAGCATTTCAAACATGTCAAATACAGACTCATGTCTAGTAAGTTTTAAATGGATTTAAAAAATCACAAGAAAGCCTTACCTTCTGCAACACCCCATGGGTACTGCCTTCCTCTAACTCTCTTGCCATTGACTTCAATGATCGTATTACTACCTACCACAGCAAGAGGTAAACGGTCCTACAAGATAAAGTATGACTTTAAAAATCAAAATCTGCTGCCAAAAGATACTGAAAGCATGCCCATGTATCAACTTAACATAAGCTAGGTCAGTGCTGTAACACTGCAATGCAGCTAACCCAGAAGTGCAAGAATAGTGATGTTTATTGACCTCTGCCCAGTTTAATGACTTATATATACACACACTCCTTCTGAATTCCTTATGCTGCTGCATTCTGTGAATCTAGTTAAGGAACAGACACTACTGTTACTCAGTAAGCTATGCAAGAGGCAAACCATTTCCTATTTATATAACTGCACAATTATTTACCAAGTCATATACCCACTGGCTACAAGGGCTGTTACTTTGACTGGATCTTGTACCCAGTTTTCAAAGGTTTGGCAAAGAACCACGTCAAGTTCTTGTTTTCAGCTGAACTGAGAATGCCTCCAGTGTAACAAGCAACAAAGGAGCCAAGAGCAGCTTCCAGGGGCAGAAAGGGACAGAGTACTACGCTCAGTATTTTGCACTTTTGTCTTTGCCTTTATTCTGCTCTTCTCTAGGCTTAGTCCCAGAATATCTTCCATTTTTTGTCCTGTTCGTGTTTATCTATCCTAGATTTCCCCAGTAACAAAAAAATTTAAAAGCTCTTACAAGCCGTTACAGCTACTGAACAAACAGAAGCAAGGCTCAAGAAACATACACAAGATGGACTCCAACATGAAAGAACAAACTGAAAACAGGAGTAAACTAAGAAAAGGCCTTTCAAAAGCCTGACAGTCCTTTTGATTTTCTTTAGTCATTTATCTCCATTAAGGTTTCAGTGTATCAATCAGCCAGAGAGCTATTAGCTGTAATGCACACACTTTATGCCACTGCACATGTCTGTCTGAAAGAAAACCCTTGCCTCCTTCAAAGCTCAGAACCAAAAAAAAAAGTGGTAAGCTGTGGAGGGTGGACAGAAGTCAAATAAGGATGAATTTTAAAAAGTGATCTTTAAGAGTTCATTAATGAACATGTGATCTAGTGCTCTCATTCTGAATTTTAGCTATTGAAGGACATAGATGACTTAATAATGTCATTCATTGCTTCTGATAAGGAACACTGACCCTCAGGACAGCTTTACATGTGATTTCTATATTCTAAACACTTTAGTGGGCTCTTCATTAATGACAGAATGCTTTTCAAACTCGACCCCCCCTTGCCCCTCCATAAGCACTTTTTCAAAAGAAAATTAGTTTACCTTAATCTTTTTAACAATCTTATTTTCTTCTTCATCATCTGTTTCTGGAAATTCATATATTTTAATTTTGTGTTCTTGGATTTCTTTCATTATCTAGAAACAAAATTATTATATTTTTGAGGATTTCATACTTCTAACAGCCTGATTTTTTGCTGATTCTCCTCCTTTTGTTAGATACATAAAATCCTTTCGATTACCCTGACTTAAATTACAACATAACATTTAACACCCTCAGGTGACCTCAGGTTAATAGTGTTATCATCTCTCCTTAGCCAAGAGAAGACACAATCAGAGCTAGAGCTCCCAGCTACCAAAATATTATCCACTAACACAAGACAGCAAAAATTAATATCAGTTTTCTACAACAGGACAAATAAGAGGTTTACTCTAAAGGAAATTCTGTCTACATAGAGTTAGGTGCAAAACCTAATACAACAAACTTTCAGACTAGTTTTGCAATTGGGTTCTTTAAAAACCAGATACTTGAATAGATAATTGCAGGCACACTTTATCCCTTTGAGTTCCCACAACAGCTACTGCTGTCACTCCTATTCTTTTCTGTTTCCATCATACCTGAGCAGCACTTGCTTGAAGCAGGATCACCTGCCTATTTTAATAGAGCTTGTGACTGATGGACTAACTCTAGCAGTTAGTACTGTTGAAAAACATTCACAAGCAATAATAAAGTGACTGTCCTGTTTTGAAGCTATATTTGTCTGAAGGATATTTTTAAAAACAAGCTGATTAGTTTTGCAGAATTTTAGGATGGAAAAATATTAGACCACTTAGCTGACAGCTGCACTGCAGAGCCCTGGGGAATATTTCTGGCTCATGGGTTTGCAGCCTTAGGAGAAGTTAAGTTTCCAAATCATGCAAGGACTTATTTTCATAGTTTGGTTTGGGAAAGTCCCCCCTGTTTAACATCCACTCATTCATAAAGCTACTTATATATTTAGAAATCTACCATTTTTTCCTTTCTGTCATCTAATTTTTAATCTTGTCTATTTAAATCAAGAGTTTCACACACAACACCTCTTAATGCCACCTTTTTAGAACTCTGTTCTTCTAAACTGGGACTGGACAGAGTTCAATAAAAAAAAAACTTTATGTCTTGTCTTGTTCTGGCTCCTCCTTGTCCTCTTCATACAATACTACAAAGCTTAACTGTTCTACTCTGATAATGTAGCTGAAAATAAAACATAAACCACTTGTAGACACTCACAGCAAATACATTCTACAAATACAAAGACATAGTATCAGTTGTATCAATGCTAGAATTATCTCAACATCTTTAAAATGCATTACCACACCCAAGAGTAAACGAGTTTACTGATTCTCATATAATACCTGAGGTATCTTTAATAATTACGGTGCATCAACATAGAAGTGGTGCACACAGTGTTGAATACCTTATTTTTTTTAACACACTTCTGTCAGGCACCTAAATCCTGAAAGCTTCTTTCCTCCCTTACTGATTTTTATCTCAGCAGTGAATTATTTTACTTGCCAAGAAACATACTATACTTGAAACCTTTTCCCCTGAGGACAGAAACAAGATTATTTCACCAAGAATTATAATTAAATCTAGAGATATAAATTACTTAGCTTTGCTGTCTCAAGTTATTGCTTCAGGGTTTAAACTCTGCATGTAAGTTAAATCTCACCATTTCCATAGGGACCAACTTACTAAATTATCCTATGTTGTAAATATTAATTTTTCAACTCACCTGTTTTTTAAATTGTTGGCATTCCTCGGGTGTAAGTGTGTCTGCTTTGGCAATAAGTGGAATAATATTCACTTTTTCATGCAGGCGCTTCATAAACTCTATATCCAAAGGCTTAAGTCTGAAATACAGCATTAGAGCTTTGCAATTTACATTAATTAAACAAGACTGTACAAATGATGAGATTCGTCCTGACAACTACTCTTAAGACACTGAACTATGAGTGACAGATGACTGAAAATGAAAAGGTTACCTGCAATTATTACAGCAAATCCCCTAAATTATATAATACAAGAGCAATAAGTGGTAAGTTAGTATTACTAGCTGTCATAAGTCTTCTGCTAGCTGAAAGTACACTCATTTAAGCAAGATGTAAGAACTCTATGAAGGTAGTAAAGTTTGTGTTATTAGCTGGAAGATAATCCCACTTAAAGCCTGACTGATAAGAGCTCACAGTTGTGAATTATGCTCTGTTCACACAGAGTTGCAGGTTCTGAAAGTCTCCATATACTTCCTCTTGAGAGTGGGCTAGGAGACTTTTTATTTAACCCCTGTGGCCTATGTACAAACGAATTAGAAATATCTCACCTCTAAACTGGTATGTAAAACAAAAAGACAGTTATGAAAGTGGATGACAGTGATAAAAACTAAACCATCATATGGGTATAGGGTGGCAGTGTGGTTGTATATTCACCGTCTATGTGGATCAAAGTGGTCAGTATTTCCTGTTTCCTGAAGTAAAACTAGAGAGGTTTTGATGCATTAATGACAGCAAGTTTAGTCAGGCTTAAAGGATTCACTTAGAGGATTTAACAAGATTATTTTTCATCCTAAAAAAATTAGTATTAGGAACATTAAAACCAGATTAATTTGGTACTGAAATTTCTGAAAACCATACATAAAAAAAGAATGAAGAAAATGTTCAAGAACGCATATTTAGCTTCATTTTTACATTTTCTACCTGTCACTGATTTCACCAGTTCTCAACATGTGCCCATTAAATAGCTAACATTAAAGCACATCTACATTATAAGCACTCTTTTGGTTATCCATTCACCTTAATATGCTTTCCTCCTACTTGCTTCAAAAAGCTACCTAGGGCAGCAACACTGGGTTGAAGAGCAGCTGCCAAAGCACAGTTGTTCAAGAGGTCTGCTGAACTAAGGACTTCAGTGTTTACAGAGGAGACTGAAGCAGGAAAGCTTTATATAAAGATTCCAAAATTGCAGAAAGATTGTGAATTCTGTCATCATCCCATTCACTTACCTGGAAGGCTCCTCCAGCCCCTCCACTCTCTCCCCCTGTTTCCACAGAAACCAATTCAATCATTTTAGGTGTTTATGGGAATACTAGCTAAAATGGTGGGATGTATTAAATAGGACTTTAACTGTTGTTTTTTATAATTTCTAAATTTCTAAAGCAGGTTTTTACAGCTGTATTAAAATGACAAGCAGAAGCAAGCTCACCCACAAACGCTTAAATTCAACATAAATATAATCATGCATTAAGAGTAAAGAGGACACTACTTGGTGGGTTAGATGTGCTGCTGTCTGCAGAGGGAACAGGAGTAAAGACTGCATCACCACAAAAACCAGGTAGGAAGTGAGCTCTGTCCTTTCAGAGAGGGCAGCATCTTAAAAGAGGAAACGAATGCTAAAAGCAGCACCAATTTTCTTCATTAACTTCCTTACTGAGATGACAATTTTAAGCATTTATTCCAGGAACTGAAAAATAGTATGAAAACCTAGCATAATTGTACACCTTTTTCTCCCCTAAAAATAACATTAAATACCTGTACAAGGAATATAATTTTACAGCTTTTAGCCTCACAAATTTAGTGACTAAATTTTAATCCATTGGAAACATTACTTTTCTTTTTGCTTAAGAACAACTTGTACCTCCCACTGATTTAGGAAGTGCTAACAGACATGGGGGTGTGCAGGGAAGACATGCGTTTTGAAGAATGTGAAAATTAGCTCAGAAATAACTGACTAACACAAGGGATCATCTTCTTGTTATTTAAATTACATTTTGGATTTTGCACACTACTAAAACAGCATGTCAAGAATTCAAGTGTTTGCATTTAAAACTGACATGCATGTTGAGCAAAACTGGCATTACAAACATGCCTGTTGAACAACAACAAAATACTTAATAAAGGCAAGTCTACCTAAAAAAACCTCCACCCTCTGGCATTTCTTTCCATATTTGGAAGTATCTGTACAGTTCAAAATTATTAGACCCATTCCAGTGCTAGCTACAGAAGCTAAGTATAATAGCTGGCAGTTTTTACTGCCTGAGGAATACTCTTTAAATTCCTTCATCACTCCCTTCAACAGGTTTTACTACTTTTGACCAACACAATAGAATAGGCTTAAACTTATCTTCGCCTCCTTCTGGTTTTGAAGGTGTAACTCAAGAGTCTGACAAATTTAATAATGATACCATGATAAAAAGATAAACAACCAGTTTCAGATAGTTAATCTGTACCTAATACACTCTGGAAATGCAATTCTCCCTGTCTACCACTAGATAGAAGTCTGATCTAGTAAAAACTGTGCAGGGGTGGAAGATCACATTATAACTGAAAAATAATCTGCAATGCCTATACTGGAAGTGCCACTAGACAAAATACTACACACCAAGTGAATTATTGGTGTGCTTACAAGGAGGCATTAAACTTTCCATCTTCAATTTACACTAATGGGAGGGAGGAAGAATGGAAAGGAAAAATCCTTTTGCTTGACATGTGAACCACTTTCTCCTAATGTGATCTAAGGACATACAGATCACAAACAGACCTGGCACCTGTGAACATCTTTATATTTTTCATTGCTAGAATTCTATCTCTCTTGTTATGCAATTAATGTGCAATTGTACTGTCTGGTGTTTGGCTTGCTAATGTTTGACAAGCCAAAGTAAACTCATCTTTGAAATTAAGCATGATCTGCAGGCCATTGAGAAAGTTCGATTTAGAACTCAGATTGACAAATTTTTATCTGAGATAAGAGAATGAAAACATAAAATACACTAATACAAACCCATGTCCTGAAGGAGCAATGAAGTATAAACAACACTGCACTCTATTATCTGGCATCTGGCGTCTGTTCACTCGAGATTCTGCATTCAGGTAGTCCTCAAATTTACTGTCAATGTAGTCAATAACTGGCTGCCAGCTGCAGAGATTACATGAATAAAAACCCGTAAGTTACATTACTCACATAAAGAAACCTCTTTTTGCTAAGAAATAGATGTTCACAATTTCTCCACAGCTTGGGGTGGGTTTTTTTGCTTTTCATTTGCTTTTTTTTAATTAAGGTACTTCAACACTGCAACTGATCAACTCTTCAACCTAAAATTGAGTTACATAGTTCTGAAGATACAATGTGTGAGTCCACTGAAAAAAACCTTTCAAACACAATCACCTTCATTGTAAAAGCATAAAAAGAGAATACTTAAGAACTGTAGCTAAAGGAATATGCTTCACTGATCACATCTTGTGACAGCACAGAAGGTGGTTCTGCACACTGCATGTGTGGATAAAGAGCCAAATGCACCATTCAGTTTAATGGGAAAGGCTGACTGCACTTCAGTCAAGTTATAAAGGCACTTGGAATTACAGTAGTTAGAAGTTTTCAGCTAAATGAAAAGTTTAGAAGTGTTAGTATTTTAACTGAATACTGAAACCTGCATTTTAAAATATGTCACAAGGTATTCTTACACACACAAAATGCAATGCAGAATTATCATGGGAGAACATACAAAGAATGCCTTACCAATTACTATTATCCACAGCATCTCCAAATCCTGGTGTGTCAACTATTGTAAGTAGTAACTGAACACCACCTTCTTTGATTAAAACTTTTGACTGCTCAACCTGTAAAATGAATACAGTAAGATTAAATTTTTAGCAGTTTAGTCAACTATCTTAAACACTGGGAAAAGCATTCAATGAATAAGAAGCCTGACAAAGAATTGCTAACTTTTCTGCTTCAGAGGTATGCTGTGTCTGTGTTCTGCTTATAAAATCCCAATAATTTTACAATAATGAATATTTTTTAAAAGAAAAAGATCATTATTTAAATAAAGTCAGTGATAAAAGAATTCTCTAAGTATACGGGATATCTTAATACTTAAATTCCTGATAAACAGGAAAAACCTTAACCAGGCATTAAATTTGATAAAGTTTTCAAAGAAAATGACACTTTTCAAAACTAATCTTCCACACAAGCACCTTAGACACTTCTAGTCCTGTTAATGTATTTTTAAGAATACATTTATTTTTCAGCTAGCATAATGGCTGGGAACCATCTCAAAGTGATGGTTTCCTATTACCTACAGAATTATACTGGAAAGTAATACAATCTGGCTGCAATCTGCTGAGCTAGACCTCATGTGACTGTAATGCATTGGGTTCCTGTTAGCTCAAGCCACTGATGGAAACCCTCCTCAGAAGGCAACTGCATCAGCACAAGGAATGATGCAAGATCGGGGTGTGGGAGTTCATGCCTCCAGTTGTGACCACCCACCCACAGCACAGCTCAGGCAGCTTGCACTGAACATGTCACCCAACAGATTAGGCATGTCATGACAGAGAAGAACGAGGCTAAGCAGCACATGGACTGCTACCCTCTTCTCCCTACTAATATTTCAGTAATTATTGATATTGCCAATGTCAGTCCATCTGAGAAAGTGCTGTACCCCACTGTACTATCAGTGAGATGCATAGCAGTATGAAATGACAAACCCATGTTGGCTTCTTTCCAATTTCTCAAACATTTAATCATCATTTTTTTCCCCCTGATATTAAAACAATTCCTATTAAATCACACCATTTTCTAGATATGATTCAAGAAATCAGCCATGTAAGCCATTTATCCAGAAACACATGAGAGCTGGAAAACTCAAGGTAATGCCATCTTGTTGCTCATTGCTTAACATTCCTTAAGCCTCACAAACCCTAACTGGGGAGAGAAAACAAAGTTCTATTTATAATAAACCCTATCTGGATGGTCTCTTGACCAGTTCAAGATTTGAGAAATATCATATTAATGCTTCGTAAGCTCTTGCACATCTCTGATTGTTATGCAAGTGAAGCAGACTCCCAAGACTCCCACAGCCACACCTGAACATTATTGCAAATGCTCTGCAGTCACTGCTTATGTGACACGCTGTAAACCCACAAGATAAACTACCACTGCACAAAGTCAAACTAAATCCCTCTTGCACAAGTGTAACACTGATTCCAATTCAGAAGAGAATATCCAGAATCACAAAAAACAGTAACTACCTGCAAAGAAAGCTTCCTATTTCATCTCTGAGTATGCAGGATGCTGTTTTTACCTACTCATCAGTAGGGATCCTACCCAAGTTGGATCAGTCCCTTTCGCTGCTAGTTCTCAAACAGTTAATGGCTACCAGGATACTGGTCAGAGAAGTATCCAGGTTGGGCTGGACTTCAAGACCACCCAATTCAACTCCAACATGAACAGGCCTTAGTACAAGGTTAGGAAGGTGTAAAAAAAAAACAAAAACCAGGAATTAAAACCAACCAAACAAAACAGTACACACACCAGCCTATGCCACCACCAAGTTACTCTTTGACAAACTATACAACTCTCATCCTTCCAAGAGCATGCAGCTGAAAGCCATGAGAACCTAGGAATACATGCACTGCTTCAGAAACGTACATTTTAACTACGGTGAGTGTATTTCCTCCATCCTCTAGAGTTCTATCAAGAAAATTTTATTGTACTCAATTGATACCAGAACTCGAGACAGTAATCCCCTGCCATAGTCAACTCAGCCAAGAGTTTACTACTCTCAAGCTTTGGCACACAAGAGATTAACTTCTGATTCCTTGCATTCTTTTGGCTATCTTGCATATAGTAACCACACAGCCCTCCTATTACCAAGCTCTCTGCAAGTATACAAAATCCACAACACTTGCAAAATACTAGAGATGATAATGTTAAGAGATGCACTCTTGCCAAGAGCTACAAGGTATCAGCTTTATTCTCCAGCACAAAAATTCCCAGCAAGAACCATTAAATTATTATGGGCTCACAGTGGAATGCTTTTACAAAAGAAGCAATTAATAAAACATTATCTTGAACATATGTTCATAACAAAGGAAAAGAAAGGTCAGGAGATCTCAGAAATGTCACGCCAAGCATTTTCCCTGATTCTGCATGCTTGTAAAATCTAAGTGCGGCTGAATTTGTGAAGTCACCTTCTGACAAATGGTCTGCAGCAACTGAATCTCTGCAGACAGTGCTAATACATTACTGGGTTGTGAGGATTTAAATTTTTTTCTTACTTTTCATAAATTCATGTAGGTATCTCGCTATCAGAGCAGGATTTTCACAAACCTACAGAACAAGAGACATTAGCTGATGAATTAAAAGTCCTGTGCTTGTGCTGTGGACAATCAAACCACATCCAGGATATATTGTAAGCAGTAGATTCTACTGGTAGGAAACAGTAGACGAAGACCCTGCCACAAAGCCTCTGCAAAGCTGCATTTTTCTAACCTAAATGGATGTGTCCGTACATGGTCAAAGTCAAAGAAAGCAGCAACATCTGGAAAAGATCCAGAAAATCACTGTAAACTAGTGTCATTCACAGTTAAGCATCCAACTGCATCCCATCATCTGATTTACAAGTATTCCCAAGGGATTCATGGAAAACATTAGTTCAAGTCTTGGAATTTAAGACTTTTAAAGAAAAGTCTCCTCCAAAGACACATTTTCCCATGCACTCCAGTCAGCTGGGTCACACGGGTCTCCTTGGCAGCTACTACACAGCGTTCATCACTTGGTGCTTGTTACAGCTTGATTGCTTTTTATTGGATGAAACATGCCTTTGCCATCCTGCAGTTAAAGCAGTCAGATAATGATCAGAGAAAACACATTTAATACCCTCTCATTTCTCAGTGTGTTTCCTTTGAATTCATCTGACACCAAATCACTTACTCTTAACAGTTTTTCTGCATTTTCTATGAGATTAATGCAAAGGAGCTGCCAACAACTCCAAACTGCAAAAGCCCAAACCACAGTTTGTGTTTATCTATGTGAGAGCCTCATACACAATTCTTGATCAGTAAGTTGTTCCCACCATATAACAACAGATGATTATTACAACCAAGATCTGAGGACGCTCAAGTGAGGTGGTTTCTCTCATCCCTACCCTACAAAACCCTTTTATCAGTCCTCAACTTAAAAAGGTTTTCGCTGGCAGAGTACAAATCCAGTGGATCCAAACAGCAACTCCCACTGCTTATTCTTTAATATTTGACAGGAAACACCTCCACATCATAGACACTGCTACCACACACGATTTTCAAGCTTGTGGGGGGAAACAATTTTATCCTCACTTACACTGACAATGAAATAAGATAGTTTCACTTTCTTTCTTAAAATGCTACACTGGCTTTTCATTCATTCCAAGAAACTGAAAGCAAAGCTGCACTGTAAGTATATTAAAAAAAAAAAAAAAGTACTTATTAGATGAAGCCAAAATATTAATTTATGGAGGGGAAGACAGTCTTTAAATCGGTTTCATTCCCACCATATTATTTTCTAAGTCATGTCAGACTCCAATTCACTACTGAAAATAGCTTTGGCAAGCTCTTACCCTCAAGAAAGCTTTGGCAAGCTTTAGCCCACATAGTGGAAGTAAGAAGAAAATGCAATGACTTTTCAGCCTGAGCTCTGTTCAAACCCTTTTCTTCCCCTCTCCAGCTTTACATACAAAAAAAAAAATCATCAAGTGAGGCTTTCTGGAAAGTATGTTTCTTTTACTTAAACCAGTAAATCAATACAAATCAAACCATCTCGATGGTCAGAATGAACAACAGATCATCTAATCCTGCCCCCTAACAGATGAAAGTACTTAACTCAAATTCCAGAAATTCCACACAGATTTTCGTATTTTTTCTTACACTGATGTATCTTGAACTAGGGGGGGAGTGAGTTCTCTGGAAGATGTCTTGGTTTGGCTTTTTTTGTTAGCTTAAGTACAAATTCTTCCAAAGATTTTTCCCATCTGAAAAAACCAAAAATCTTCCAATGACAGGGAATCCATCCCACAGTTATTTAAACTAAAATTCAATGAATATAACCTGAATTGGTTTAGCTTCTGCTAACCTAAGATGTAATCATCAGTAATGAAATCATGCTACATCTCTCTTCCAATAAAAAAGTCACCCATCTATTCAGTTTTCCAGCAGTCTCTGATTGGCTCAGTAATAAGTACGTTATATGAGAGTTTAACTCTCTGCACACCTCTTCCATCCCACTTAACATCTCTTTGAAACAAGTAAGCTGTTTCAAGACCTTATTCAAATAATGGTCTGATGCCCCTCATAACAAGCTTTGAAGTCCATTCTGTCAGTCACTATGGTTTTACATTAAACTGATAAAGCAGCATAACAGATATGAACAAAGCTAAGAAACTATTAATATATTGTTAATCAAACCCTGGATGTTCAAAAGCTTTTCTCAAATAAGACAAAAATTATATTCTGCAATGAATTCATTTTGTAATAGTATTCAAGCTTTAATGTTGAGCTAACTGACAAGCAATGCAATTTAAACGTCTCAATATGGACATAATAACTAACTTTTTCCTTCTACTGTGGTAATGATTCTGTGTTCTGATACTGGATTTTAAAATGTCTTACCCAAAACCCCAAACAAAAAAACCCCTGAGGTCTCACAGAGCAATAAGGACAGTGGTTCATGACACTGGAGCCTAATTACTTGATTCCAATCCGTAAAAAAGCACTCTATTTTACAGCTTCTGTTTAGCACCTTGCATACCCTCCTAACACAACAAAGGGCTTAATCGCTTTATGACAACTCTACAATTGCCCAGTCCCTTCAGCCACAGTTGAATTTTGCAGCTGGAGGAACTCTGCTGGACAACAGCAGCAATGGTGAGCACCTATGGCCCTCACCTGAAGAAAGTCAGATTATCACAAGCTATCTTCACCAAAGTCTTAGGCAAGTGCACATCAAGAGAGGTGAGCAGAGCTCATTCATCCTTACTCAGCTGCTCAGCTGCGGAGGCAGAAAGTACCTCACAAACACAATAATTCCTAAACTACCCATAGCATTATTACTTCTTAGCATTAGGTAGCTGTCATTTTTAGTAATCTTTTTATAAGACAGAAAACATACTCCTTTTCTTAAGGGAAAGTAGCAAGTAACAAGTTATTACACAAAAAAAAAAATGGATCAGCTTCAGTTTTCCAGTCTTTGGCTTAATATTTTATGTGGATCATGCACTTGCCTAGGTCTAGTGCTTAAAGTCAGGTAGGTTCGCACTAGTCCCTGATGTTTTACAGTAACAACTTGTAACAGGTAAACAAACAAGGTACCATTATGCCACTAAAGATACAGTCTGCACAAGACTCACAGATACTTTTATACCCAGGTCGCCGCCCTTCTGTCAAATCATTTACCATTTGGTCTCTAAAAGCCTGTCTTTAACAGTCAGGTTTTACTGCAGATCTGTGTGTTTCTACAGATTTCCTCACTATTTTAATTGATAATAAAAAATACATTTTCAAAGAGTTCTGCACATATATGTGCATTTTAATCTACAGGCAAAACACAAAACACTTCAGGGCTCCCACATTTCTACAGGCTACAGATTTGAGAACCTGAAATTTTTGCTGTTCAGAGACACTGAATATTTCTTAGTGGTTCATATAACGACTAAATGTATCTTGAAACTCAGGTGCTAGTGTGACAACTTGTATCACCTTACATTACTAAATTGAAAGTTAAAATATTCAGGCTGTACCATTTTTCCCCCAGACATACCTGTACAGTCTTTTTAATTCTGTGTGAAGGACCTGGATACTCTGGGGAATACAATTCTGTTAAGAATAATGAGTTGATTAATGTTGATTTTCCCAGTCCAGATTCACCTAGAAGAAAACAGAACAGTTTCAGTAAAACCAGGAGTATAATGTCAAATATAAACATTTAGATCCACATTTCAAACGCTCTTTAAACATAGTACCTGAAAACATGCACTGCACTCTTAAGACCTTGAGAATCTATAATATTTTCCAATTTCAAGGGAAACCTTTCAAATCCAACTGCCACTGTTGGGCTCTATAGACATTAATTTTTCTGATCATATTAAGTGTATTGAGCACTTTTGTCCATTTCTCCCATTACAAGATACAGAGATGATATTACATTGAATTTTATACACAAGCTATCTTCCTGGTATAACTCATCATAATGCCAAAGCAGATTAAGTTGTCTCCTTTATTTCAAATATTATTTATTTGAGAGTCTTTATTATCAGGGTGAGGGTGGGAGTAGGGGTGGAGGGAGAAAGACTGAGATTAGCTGGCTATAACTATTAAAGCCACAAGAGATAAAATGAAGTTTCAAACTACATGGTTTGCCTGGAAATTTTGTTGTTGTTGGGGTACAGAAGGGGGCTGGATTTTATTAGGCCTTTTTTGATAATTTCTTCATGACCAACAGTAAATCAGCCTTGCTAAACAATGAACTGCCATGACAATCCAAGCAAATACAGCTAAGGACACCACAGCAAAGGTTATCCTCTATTTACAGCTCTACAGAGACAAGGGCAGGAATTTCAGATCAACTATTTAGTATTCTAAAAGAAAAGTCTTTTGTTTAGGTTTTTTTTTTTTTGTTAAGAAACTGCTTCAACTCAACAATTCACAATGGCATTAGAGCTAATGAGAAAGGTATAAAAAAATGGGTTTTTTCTGTTTAAATTTCATATGCAGTCTGTCAGTTCATTGACCTAAACAGAAACAGTCACAGAAAAATTTGCTTTCAAGCTAACAAATTTGATGGTAAACCATGTACTTTCACTACAGTAAAGGGGAGGGGGAAAATTAGCTGAACTGGGCCCATAATTGAAAAGTAATACTTAGCTAAAGGACTAATCACTCCAGCCCCAAACAACATTGTGCTGATTTAGAGACTGAACTGAGAAAACCTCCAACCCTGTCTTGAGGTAAGTGTCCTGGGTTAATGCAAGAGAGTTCTGTAACAGGGAGCAGTCAGGAGCTGTCTCCCCTGTAATGGGTATCTGGGTTTCCTACAGGAGCTGGCTCACACACAGCAGCCATCTCGATTACCGCGGTGCAGCACAGAGTGTCTGCAGCACGGAGCAGAGGATCTCATTAGCTACCCTGTAAAGGGATTAGCAGCTGATGAGACGCTGCAAGCAGAGCTCCTGCCGGCTGTCTGCGCTCTCAGCAGCGCCTGCTCCTCAAACCCCACCCTCTCGGACAGACGAGCTAAGCCGTGCTGCGACAGAGCAGCGGCTGCCCACGGCCAGGCTGATGGAAAGGGAGATAGGTACTCCAGGTATGGGTGTCAAAAGAGCAATGAACACTAACCCCACCAGGACAAGTTTAGGCAAGCCAGCAGGGACATGCTTGCTGACAAGATTTCATCACTGCCCTGCACATTTTGCCTTTTTCCGTGGTCAGATGCATGAGACACCTATGAACTCTGCCTCCAAGCCTGGTTATAAAAGACACCCGTTTGCTGCTCTGTATCTGCAAGACTTAAAGGGCAGGGACAGCTGCAGCCGAGGGGCCTCCCCACCAATTCTGCAACAGAAAGAAGCTTCTGAAATGCCCAACTTCCCATTCTCATAGATACATCCTGGTTAAAGCTTAACCTCCATCTCACAACCCCACTCAAGAGACAGACATCATTCCAGTTAAACTGAAGGTTTTTATCCACCCTACTGAAGCCCTCAAGAGGGTGGTCTGGTTTTCAAATGTACAATTCATATCCTTTCAGTAACCTTTGCTTTTTAACTTGACCATAATCTTGTAAAAGGCATCCTACTACAGTATTGAAGAAAGATTTTAGCATCAGATTCCACTCGAGTATACAACAAGGGCTGCTCCTTCTTTCTCCCTTCTATTAGGGTTACTGCCAATCTTAATATGCTGAAGAATTTCAGGTGAAAAACACTGACAACTACCACTTCTCCTGAAAATGAGTGCCTGTCAAGTTGTCATTGAAATTCAACATACAGAAATAAGATTTTCAGTTTCAAAAGAGTGTAATGGAAAACCAGCAGCTTGCCCTAGACGGCTTGGGCAGCTGTGGCACGCCATACCAAGCAGTCTCTGAACTGCTGAAGCATTACACCCTGAGAGAGCTGAGGTTTGTTCCCCTCTTGCACTGCCCTCGCAGCTGCAAGGATGTGAAGACAATTTTGAGGTGAAATTAGTGAAAAGAAAGTATGCTAAAGATATTTATGCTCAGTCTTGTTCCCAAAGGTGCCCAGCATCCTGGATATCCTTACCCATCATGCTAACTTTAATCAGCCAGTGCAGATTATAACAGTTTAAACTGCTTAACTGCTAGCAGTAATTGAGGTATCACATGTAAGAGTCTGCATCAATGCACCATTCCTGGATGCAGTTGTGCCTTAGACCATGTAAAGGGTCAACATCTGCAACAGCAGTAAGAGGCTATAACATCAAATAAAGCAATTGCACTGAAACTGTAGGTAAAAACACTAACTGGACCATTTAAAATTGTATTATAGGAAGTTGTACTGCTTCCACTGTAATAAAAACAAGAGTTTCTCTGATAACTGCAATGAAAACAGAATTAGAGAGACCAACTGTAAGTGAACATTCTATCAGCCTTTCTGGACACACTAAAATATTGTAATTTTCATTAGAAATACAGTAAAAAAAAAAATTCAAACCCCAACCAAAACAACCTCCACAAATTCCCCAAACACACACACACAAAACACCCTGAGCTCCACAGCCAAACAAAACCCTCTGTCCTTCCTAAAATTACCTAAAAGGATTGTTTACTGGAAAGGCTGGGAAATCGGCTTCCACGGATGGAACAGGCTTTGAATATGACTAACAATACCACAAGGGAGAAGGGAAAACAAGTGAAATTTAATTTGCCTTTACAGAAAAAAAATTATACATCCCAAATAAAATGCATCTTCCCACTTTCAGTGGGCATGTCTGATGAGATTTTGCCCTTTAACCATTGCATGAACGGGCAAAAAAATGCAATGTAATAGAAACTTTTCAACAGCAATAACTTCCAATCACTTAATGAATTATGATGTGGTTAGACCTAGGTAACTAATTTAGAGTGAGCAATTTTTAGAAATTTGTTTTAAAAAGAAGAAAAAAAGGAAAACATTTATTTTGCGGGGTAATCCCGAATACACAATGTTAATTATTTCTGGTATCCAGGTACTGCTTTAACCTTGCCTTCACTCTCCCATTAAATATTTCACATAGGCTTCAAATTCTTCTGAATATTGTTCTTTTTCTTCATTATTTTGTGTCCCATATTTATGAACAGCTTAGTGTTTCCAAATGTTAACATTTTATCAGGCTGTTTTTATAGCCACATTCAAAGACATGAAGCTGGCCACTCTTGTTGGCAGAAATAAGCACATACTTGTACTAACATACTTTTGTGAAGGAATACCTTTTGTGAGTCCTCACAGGACTAGCAGAAGTTCCAACTCTTCTCAAGTCCATGAATTTCTAAATGGCTGTACAAATAGAGTGGAACTCTTCTTATACATGTGGGTTAACAATTACCTCTTGACCATTAGCATATTTCTAAAGATGGCTCATAGCACATCACTTTACTAACCCTGGATAGCAAAACTTTTTCTCCTGTGAACAGAACACTGACCAAGTACCTTCCTTTTTTCCTACACATATAAGACCAGCTGTTAACATGAGAAAACAGACCAAGGAAAAAACCCAAAAAACAACACATTCAGTCTCCTCTTTTATATCTGAAGCATAGAGATCTCAAACATTCTGCTAGGGATCAGAGAAGACCACTAGGAAACCACTGGGATGGTTTGCGAACCGTGTAATTATTGTCCAGAAGAGTACTAAAGCAAGTTAGCAAAGGCAATGAATAATAAAAATACTGGAACAACAGTGTACAATCCCTGTGAATAGAGGAAAGCAGTGCTCAGGTAAAAATACAAGTAACTAGCTCAACTGAACTACATAAATCTTTCATCTTCATTTCCAAATCCCTCCTCATAAATGAAGCAGAAATCCTAATCTGTGACAATCAGCTAGAAAATCTACTCAGAGCTAACTTGTTTCCATCAGTTCTTGCTATGACTTTATTACTACAAAAAGCCTCAAACTGCCAGCATCTGCTCCCTATGATAACAGAAGTGAATTGTTACCTTTAATGATGCTTTTTCACTGTTCATTGCTGTGGCACATTGAGCACGTAGCATATTTTCAACCTCCTCCAACTTTCTAACCTGTGTCATTCACACTCAAATATATATGAGAAAAATGGACAACAAGTCCAACCTAGGTTTCTTTCTTCCAGCTTTATTTGTAACTTCTGATGGAGACTGCAGTTTTCTCATTCATATATTGCCCCTCTCAATAGTGCATCACACTACATTTTCTAGATACCACATCATTCTAAAAATCCAGGATAGGTTTTCTTCTATATCTTTAGAATCTTGTTTCTAAAACTCAAACACCAAAAAAAAGAATGACTTTCATTCTTAGATTTATGACCTCACTCACATGAGAGCTCATTAAACATATCAAGTGATCAAGCTGAGTAACCAATCTTTAACATTCTCAGCTCATTCTCTGCATGACTTCCTACCTCTTCATTTTAAGTTACTCTTGCAGAAACAACCAGAAGTTTTCTACTCTTCACTGACAATTACTTGGCTATCTACCATTGAAACAGTATTTCATGCTTATGACCTGTGACAGTCAACTGCACCACTGGGAACATGACCACAAGTGCTACGTGTATTTAGGAATTTCAAGTTGCTTTCCCAGGCTCCAGGTGGGACTACAAGACTGCCAAGGAACCACCCACCAGCAAGAAAAATCTTTTGCAGCACGGGAAGCTGAGACTTCAGTTAAACTGTTCAAAGTGATTTGCTTCATATATCACCACCAAGAAGATGGCCCAGTCTCTCTGTCACTGTCTCTATTAACCAGACACAGCAAGAACTGCAGATTGAAAAGAGCATTAACTGCTAGTTCTGATGGCTGAGAGGAGGTAACTCATCTCAGTGGCACTTGTAGCTCATTAGAGAAAAGCTGCCAGTAAGTCCCATGGTAACCAGGTTTCCACAAATTGCACAGGGTTTTTGGAAGCTTCCACGGCATTTTAAGTAGACATCTGTATTTCGAGTTCCTTGATACAGTCAAGCATAATCTGCAGTTACTTCACTGCTTTTTCAGAATGAAGATATCCAACAACATGTTTCTTCTGTGATGAAGTGCATTTGATAGCACATTTGACAGCCACAAAGAGTTATCCCAAGGGGATCAAATTCAGCAGAAAAATGCTGTACTTCTCCACAACCTACTTACACAGAATGTTTACGCCAAAGTATATTTTCTTTTTAGCTGGTGAGCAAGTTTTTTCCTGGAATCTTTCAATTTTATAAATTCTAATTATTGTGACAGTTTTTGCTTAAAATATAATCTCATCAGTTTGATGCTGGTGACTCAAAGAAGGGCAAAAAGCTTGTCAGAAGGCATAAAAAATAATGCATTTCATCTTCTTTCATCCTTGTATATTCACAGTTTATGTGCACGACAGCACCTGCAGCTTTATGCAAATGCGCAATGGCTTTGATGGCACTCTAACATGCAGGCTTTTGCTTTCATACAGAAGGCAAGCTACAGGAATAATCAGAGAGCCTGAACTACAGCAAGTGGTATGACAGAACTCTCCTCTTGCCAGGGGGAAATGATGCTCTGCCATGTCATTATAGACAACCACAAAAATGGAGACTACAAGATGCTTTTCATTTCAAGTCTGATTTTAGAAGCTTTTGTAAAAGCTAGTTCCTGCCTTAAGTGCTATACAAAATACAAACATGTAAGAACATCCAAATGAAACCTGTCAGGAGGAGGATGGGAGCAGGACCATGCTGCTACCACATATCTGCTTTTCCATGTAGGATGGTGTCATGTGAAATCTTGCAAATTATCAACTCTGTCTTTTACAGACATTTATAAGGGGAAGAAAGTCAAAGCTCCACCATTTAACAACTTGAATGTGAAGCATAAATTATGGAAGCAACATATGTTAGAGCCACAAAGATGCTCCTAACAAAACAGAAGAACAAGGAAGTCTAGCAGCAATAAATCCATTTCTGCCTGTCAGCAACTGCATCAACAGCAGCATAATTTCAGCATTTAGGATACAGCAAGACAATTTAATCAATTTTCTTAGAGCAGAATTTAAAGTGCAATAACTGAGGGCAGACTCTTAGTATATCATTCTTGTCAGAGATGACATTTAAACAACTCAGAAAAGCCATTAGCAGAGATGGGAAATACCTCAGAAGAATATCGCAACAGATCCTACACAGCATTTTCCAAGTACTATTGTTTCTTCTCAAAGCAGAAGCAGGACTAGCTTTCTACAACTGACAGATTAAAGCTGCCATGAAACAGTGGTTCAACTTCACAGGTGAAATTTTGACTACTGCCAAGAAAAATGGTCCCCTACTCCCAGTCCAACTCTTGCACTAGAATTCACAATGCAGCATCAGAAACAAGAAGCAATCCAGCAAACTAGGGCACACAGGGCTTCAGTATGGAAAAAATGAGGGGGAGATGACACCAGACAGATGAGCTAAGTCAAATACTCTCCTCTCTTTCTGGAAACAAGGATAAGTGTAAAAATCTGCATTTAAAACTAGATCTCTTCTCTGTCACAAAAGAATTACCAGCAATTCACAAGTCAAAGAATTTGTGGCACTTCCTGAAGAAAGTCTTATTTCCTCTAATTGCATATACAGACTTTGCTCCTGATAAGCAGCATGTCTGCAAAGTAGTCATTTAAAATAGGACATGTTACCTAATTTAACATGAGGCATGGAAAGAAATATTTCAGCATTTTGGACAAAAATTTACAGCTCAGTAAAAACCAAGGAACCAAAACCACAAGTTTCTCTTCACTTCCAGTTCTCCAACTTTACTGCAGATGACAAAAACACTGCATAGTATTAGTCCCCTCTTACCTAGTACCTACAACAGCTGAAATGTAACAATCTGAGCTTCAGAGTTCCAAGCCCAACATTAGCAGTCCAGGCTTGCCATAGCTTACCTTGCTTTGTTTTCTGTGTTAGGTGAAATAAAACTCCCATGACTGATTAAGCTGTAGTCATACTGCAATGCAGCTTTAGAGACATTACAAGCAGCAAGAAGTTGTAAAAACTGACCTACATGGGCAATCTCAATGCACAAGCTCTTTGTGAAGTAATTGGGTTAAAGAATTCAATTGGAAATGACAGAAGCTGAAGAGTTCCAGGACAAATTTTCTATGGTGAAATCTCACAACCAGGATATACCTTCAATTTTCACAGGCTTTGACAAGGCAAAAATAAAGAGCCTTCATAAGAGAAGAAAAAAAACCTTATTGCTTCAAAAATCAAATCAAGAGGAACAGAAACTGCTGTGAAAAATGATAAAGCAGGATGGTCTGTTTAAGGCAAGAGTGCAAACATCTGAGACCACCACTGCTGCAGAGCTGGACTTATTCTCTGGAGGAAAATACAGGGATAAATAGAATTGAATTCCCTGATTATACAAATTATTCATTAAAAAAAAAGAGGAGAAGATTATAGGAACGTGAGATTTGTCATCTCCACATTACTGCTGACAGCCAATTGTACAGCATTTCCAGTACATAACTGCTAACATTTGCTAACTAAGGAATAAAAAATATATTAATGAACAGAGATTGCAGATTAGTCACATTAGGCTCCTTCTATACTTGGACAGAAACAAAACTGACACTGCCATCAAAATGATAATGAAGATATAAGCAAGAGTGATGGGGTTTACTTAATCTTTAAGATTAAAACACTTGGTACAGATACAGGGTCAACATCTGAATGTGACATGCATGTAACTCAAGAACAAGAAGCTCTAGACATCAACCTCAGCAAAAGGAGAGAAATGTGAAGCACTTTAGGCAGCATCTTCCTCAAAACACCAAACTGATACATCTAAGGCATAAGCATCACAGAAAATTTCAGAAGGACAAAAACAAAAATTGTTTTTATTTACATGGAACCTAGTAAGTCTCTACAGAACAGTACAAAGAGCACTTATACTGACTTACTCAAATCATCATCATATCTTCCCTTGAAAATTTACACTATAACAGAAAAAAAGCTACTGGAAGTATATCGAGTGCTCTCAAAATACCCCAGATGAGACACTGTACTATTAAGCAAATCCACCAAACTTTGTCAGAGGACTTAGAATATTTCTTGTGGTAGAATATTTAGAATATTTTCTTTCACTACCTTCTACCCTCCCTCTTACTGCCTTCTCTCTTTAATATGCTTGGAAGGATATGTATAACAGGAAACTATGTTATGACAAACCCCCTAACTTGCACAAGTGGCAAGAGGAAGATACAGACAGCTAGACAGAATTCTGAAAATACACCCCAGTGATACGATTCTAGTGGCAATAAGGAACAGGAAATTAGGGCAATGTTGCTTGCAAATTAGGATAATTCTGCTTCTTTGGTCTGGTGTTAGCCAACCAAGGAGCAAGAGGATCACAGAGATGTGCTCTCCTGGATACACTGCTGCCACTTCTAAGCAACCTTGGCAAAACATGCTTTTGTTTCCCTAAGACAGCCTCCACTGTCATATTTTTACTGGAATTCTAAAAATGGGTATTTTAGCTCTAAAAAAGGGTGTGGAATAAGCTTGTGTTGTCAAGGCTACACCCTTTTTAATATGGTAACAACTGTTCTGCTTAAGTGCTAAACCATTGTTTCCAAACTGCTGCCACCACTGCTCAGTTTTCTAATAATGATTTAGAAGAAAACTGAGCTGCTTTTGTAGTCAACAGAAGCATCCATTTACAAAGGGGAAAGGAAAACAGCCAGGTCTGATAAGGTCATGTCCTAAGACCTGTCTAGAACACTTGCTATGTTTTGCAGTGGATAAGTCTGAAGGACAGACATGGGAGGTGGACCAGGAATCCTTCTGGAATTCCTGCCAGCTACAGAGGACACAGCCCAGAGCCAAGGACGCTGAATCTGGTAAGCAATAGGCTTGTCCTTTACAGAAGGTGAGAATGATACTCTCTTTTGAGTTTAGTCAAAAGTGATACAAATGATAATTCTTAAAATATTTTTCACATAAATTCTTATATAAATCACATAAATTCTTAAATCATTCAGTCAAATAAAATGCAAAAAAACCCCTAACATGTAAGTAGAGTGAAAATGTGACATACTTTTTTCTGTCTCAATGCCTGCTGAGTTGCAGCTATTGTTTTCTGCTCTGCCTGGCACTGATGTAGCAGAAAAGTGGTGAACAAATACTTGTCAATAGCCAATTTCCTTAAAGTTAGCAACTTCATATATATTCCACACTTTTGCCAGCAGTGTATATCTCTAAAACCTCAAAAATAAAAAAATCTTGCAATTTCTTCTCCACAACAATGTCATGGTATCTCTCTAAATTAACCTCTTTTATACAAAACATCGGTTTCACCTCATCTTTTATTTCAATATTTATGCTACGCTAAGGCCAAGTTGCACTGTAGATCTCAAAGCTATTTGCCTCTACAGGGCTAGAAGGACATGAAACAGCCTTATAATTTCTATATTCCATAAATTAGAATACAACAATACCAGTTTTGCAGCACTATGTATTTTTGTTTTATCCAGACTTCAAAATCTGAATTGAAGAAGTCTAATGTTGCTCTCCCATAGCAAAAATCTTCCCACACCTCAGGTGCCATCCTTAATTTGTGCAATTATCATATTCCTATTCAAGTTTGTTGTCCAAAATTATATCAGATACACATTTCTCCTGAAACAGTCATTTTAGTAATAAGACTTTAAAAAATAAAGGAAATTAAATTAAACTTCAGTGAGGCATGGAAGTCCAAGTGAGATAGACCTGATTAACATGTAGTTACTTATTTATAGTTTATATGTGAAAGCTCCCCATTTGGGGAGCCATCTGAAAATGCATACTACTAAGATTTCCATATTCCACAAATGTTTAATTTGGAAACAGACATCCTGATTTGGAAACATGCAACTAATTTAAAGCCAAGACTGCACTATGCTAAAGGATGTGTCATTTACAAACATTTAAGTTGTACTTTTAAAACCAAGAACAAATATTTGCCTTCATCCTACACCACACCGAGCAGCAGCTGCAGCAACCAGTGCTTAAAAGAAGGGTCAACTCAAAAGGATGATGCCAAAGTTATGTACATCCACTAATATCAGCTGATCTGATGTGTGACTTAAGCTGAACAGTGCTACAGGTTGTGCTCTTCCCGAGCTCTCAAAAATTTCAGATGCATACAGAATTCAAAAAATACAGTTTTTAAACATTTATCTAGTAATATTTTTCAATTCCACCCTACAGACTTCTGCATAGCCTCATTTAGTATTTTTAGTAGGAAGATTATCCATAGGATACAGTACTCTTCCAATTAGAGAAGTCAAAATTCTTCAAGGAAAAAAATCTCAGACATAAACACAGACCCTTTGTTACAACCACAACACTACATAATGCTCAAGATTTTTAGCCAAAACATTAGTTCAATTCAACCAAGGCTCAGTTTGACAACTTTCTGAAACAAATGCCTCATATGACTATTATATCAACCAGTACTGCCACTGAAAAAAAAATTAAATCCCAGCCTCGAAGCCATTCCTCCTTTGTGCTGACCCAAGATTTTCCTTTGCTGTGCTGCAAGCAGACTGAAGACTAACGTTCCTTGCAGCTCCCAGAAAACACTCCAGCTGGATTTGCACACTAATCCAATTCAGGCCAAGTGCTATTAGTTCTTCCAGCAGCAGCACAGACTTAGGCCAGGTTAAAATCTGAACTTCAGCCTAGAGGAACAGCTGCTATCGCTGGATCACAGCTTTTCTAATTAAACCAGAAGGACATTTTATAAATGCCACTGAAGATATTATGATTTTTCCAGTACTTAAAAATTATGAAGAATCATTTCCATTCTCTTACTCATGCCACTGACACCCTCTACATCAACTCAATTTTCCCATCCAGGCATCTTTAAACAGTTGTCCACTGCATTAATAAACAGCATAAAAAGAGAATTCCAGCATCTGTAAAAAAGATCGGGGACTTGAAAAAAAAAGCTCTACAGAAGAACTAGTCAAAAGGAGGCTGACCACATATGGCATGTATAGTATAATTTTTCCCCCCTTCATTTTGTTCTGGTTTTCATTAAACAAGCAAACCTTTTATGTTTTGGGGTGGTTTTATGTGGGTTTGTTTTTGTTTTGTGTGTGGTGTTTGTATTTTTTGTTGTTTTGTTTTGGTTTTGTAGTTCTTTTGGCAAGGAAAGTACACAAGTCTCATTTTCCTAAAAGCCACCATAACGTGGTCTAGGAAAAGCAGCTGACAAGCACATGATACTTAAATGAAAATATGCATCCAAGTTTTATAGTTTTTTAAGATGTGCAATTATTGAAAAGCTAGAAGAAACTGAGAAGAACACAGACCTTGAAATAGACAAGTCTAACAGTGAGCCCAGTGCCACAATAAAAAAGTGGTTTTGTTTCTTCACAGTGTTTTATCCATTAACATCTGTGATGCTCAACATCCTTGCCACGTTCTGATGGGAAACCTCTCAAAGGACCCAGCAGCTCTGGTTGTTTTATTTTCCAGTGGTAACTTCATGCTGGTCACATTACAGATTTACCAACATTGAAGTGATTGAAGGAGGCCTTTGCCACCATCCCATTAGTTGGTGGAAAAAACAGCCATGCCAAAGAAATCCACAGGTATTGATACTAAAAAGAAAAAAGCAGCCAGATGGCACAGAGAACTTCCAAACAGAGTTGCACCTAAAGCACTGACTGACAAGGACTTTCTGCTGAATTTAATATTTTTGAAAAGGAAAATCCAGTTCTGAAGTTTTCCTAGTCACTTCCAAATGCTATCAACTAGTAGTATAACAGCCTTATAAAAAGAGTGGGGAATAGGGAGGCTTTTACCATTTCAGTAACATCAGGTATTGTTCAAATTTACTATGATAAAAAAAACAGCATAGTTTCTTGTACTTGAATACCTATAGTGCTATTGGGAACTCCATTCTCAAAAGTACAGGCAAAACAACAGCCAAGTCAGCATCACAAAAATGAAAATGTAACTAAGCACCCTAAAGGATAGGGAATTAAAAGGATGAAGCCAGTAGATTCAGTCATTGTGCTGCACTGTAAGGTGCCTCAAACATAGATACCCATCCAAAGGTAAACCAGCATGCAGGCAAATACCAGAATCAACAGAAAACCTGGGGCTGGAATGAGGAGAATGGTGAGAAAAAAAAGTTGCTAAGTGTTCAAAAAGTACAAGACAGTTTGAATAAAACTGAAAAATAAACTGCTAACTATATCTGAAAACAGTAGTTACACATAGGCAGCCCAAACCTATCTGCTTCTGAACAAGACTTCTCAACAGTGAAGCATCTAAGTCATGCACAGTGGTCAGAGAAAAAACATGGACAGAGTCCCAAATTGAATATAATACTGGGAGATCAGCATCAGTCACACCAGCATCCAGTTACATGCTGCAGCGAGACAGTCCTGCAGAAAAATCAATTGGAAAGCTGTGGAAAATGGTTTTAGGCAAGATTCAAACTTCAGCAAAAATATGTTGTGCTGAGCTGTGTACATCAGTGTGCAACAATAACCCCTCTCCTCCCAAAAGCATTCTTTCCAAAAATAAACTCACCATAAACAACCTCAACAAATTTCCTCTTTCTATAATGCGTTTCAGGTTAACTACTTTTTACAGTTTGAACGTAATTCTCCTAGTCTATAAAATAAAGACCAAGGTTGGCACTATGACCCCTGCAAAACATAGTATTTTCTTCCCAATTTCCATTAGGATTTACTTTTTCCTCCCCACTAATCTGCAATAATGCTTCATTTGAATTATAGGCCTAAATTGCTCCAGAAGTACTTGAGGCACTGAAGTGACTGACAGAAGTTATCTGTAATTGGCCCCAACTTGCTACTTGTACACCAGAGTTACATTTCACAACCTGTTCTACCCCCTCAGTCAGAGAGGCAGGGCTGTCATCTCTATCAGGATGCTGCATTGTTTCTTCCAAACATACCAGTTAACTCAAAAAGAAGTAAAAACTATCCTTCTCTGCTATTTGACTGCCCAATTACTGGAAAAAGAACATCCAGGGGGTCCCTAGCTCCCTACAAAAACAATATGAGATGTGCATTCCTGTCCTCCCCATCATGACCACAAGCTGTGCCTCTTCTGCTGCTCGAAACAATTTTGAAGGACTGGATGCAATGCTGGCGTATTCCTGCATCAAATTTTTTCCTAAAACTTACCCAGCTCTGACTCTGAAAGCAGCCTTTTAAAAGATAAGCAATGAAGATTTAAACTGAAATATTTCTTGAAAAATAAAGTACTTCAATTACTACTTCTGAAGTCCTTGTACCAAGTGTACTAAAGGTACTCCAACAAAATCATTTCCCCAGGTTGGGTATATTTTGGGTTTGTTTTTTCTTGGTGAGAGGGGCCCACAGTGTTAACTTGAAAAGCTTCATTTCAATGATTAAAAGAGATAATTACCATGACTGGGGGAAACCACAAAGTGATCTTTCAGTCCCAAAGTATGTCTTTTTTAAACTTCTTATTTAAGTATAAATAGCCCACAATAAGCTACATTAAGATGTCTAATGTGATAAACAACAGTGATGTCTGCAGCACAGGAAGAAATGGAAAAGTCATTTTCTGCTATAGTGACTCTGATACAAGATACTCTTTTAGCATTAAATTTGTTATTTCAAATCAGATCAGATCTACTCCAAGCTACATTCATTTCACAGCATTTGTACAGTAGCACAAAGTAAACTGGTCTTATTTTTAATACCAACTAGATTTTTAAGAGCTTTTTACTGACTTTGTTTTCTGTCAGAATCAATTTCTTTATCTTACAGATCATTATGACTATACAAATATTACTTTAAAAATATTTGTAAGCTCCTCAAGCCTTCTACAGACTCACCACACCTATGTTCCTGCATCTGTCTTCATGCTTACTCAACAGTCTTGAAACAAAAGGGAACAACCTGGGATTGGGGCAATCATTAAAATCCCACCATCCATCTGAGAGACTAGCTCCTTATTTCCTCACTAGGAAAAGCAAATGCAGCAAATCCATAGCAAACCTTGAAGTGTTAACCTGTTTTATGCTAAACACCTTGACATTTATTGAATTAAGATGAACAAGCTTGAAGCTTTTACCACTGAGAGGTTTGCAACACTTGAGAAAGTAAGTTATTAATAAAATGCAGTCAGAACTGCATTGGCTAATTCAATCTAACTTCAATTGCTCCAGTTATAGGTTACACCCTGCATGTTAAACATGTCACATGCTTTCATGGTTTCTCAGAGTTTTTACACATAAAAATCCCCCACACTTCTAAAGCTTGTCCTAGACATCTTATTTCCTTATATCCTTTCAAAGAAATCACCCTCACCTAACAGAAAATACAAACTACTTCCTACAAACAAGAAGAACCAAACACTGCAAAATTTGCATGAAAAGTTGTACTACAGGAACTAAGACTTTACTACTACACCTAAGGCCACATTTACACTTTTACTGGAAATAGCTATGCCCAGAAAAATTGCCCTCATTTGTAAGCACTTATTATGGGCTTAACTGCAAATATAGACTTATAAAAAGGTTTATAAATTCTATTATTGCACATGTTATTCCACAACTGACAAAACCAAGTTTTCTAGACATCAGTGGCCATCCCTTCCTCCCAAGCAGTTAGCACAGGTTCCTCTTTAAGCCCTCTTAACTCTTTATCTTTCTGGGTGAAAGCCTCAAGGCAGATGGACTGAACTCTAATCAGCAAACTGACCCTATTACCTGTAATCCTTGACAGGACCTTCTGATTTAATATTTTTTCTGAAAGAAATTGGGTTCACATGCTGCCAGGCTGTGCCATGATATGAATGAAATCCCAGTAAATGGGAACAACTGAGAGATCTACTTAAAAGATAAATTTACATCTTAGCTAAAAATGAATTGCATGCATTGCAACCATCTAGCACACAAGTGAGACTTGCTAGCCCATTACACTTGTGCTAATTGTACAACTAACATCAAGTGTAGAATAGAAAAAGCTTATTTATATTCTCTCCCAGGGAAAGTCACACAATTCTACAAAAAAAAATGTGCAGTAACAGCATCCATGTAATTATCTGACATTTCTAATCTTCAGCACCTTTTTAAATACTCTGAGAGTATTTAAATATTTTAAATATTTAAGTATTTCAAGTATTTAAGTATTTTAAATACTCTGAGAGCCATCAAGAGGCAATAGAATAGAAGGGATCTGAGAACAGGCAGCTTGACCACTGACTTCCACCCACAAGGAATAAGGAGTAACATAATAATAACAACAAGTATTCTGGTACCAGACAAAACGTACAGGGAGAAAACAGCTCCAGTACTTCACACAAACATCTATAATCCTGAATTAGGTGATCAAAGCAGTAATTTTAAAACCTGAATGCAGAATACTTCCCCAGTCTTAAGGAGCTGTTTTGCATGACCACTGTTGCTGGCCTTAGTTATCTCAAAGTTTTTTCACAGATAAAGTATCTAATTTTAGGGGCATAATTTATACAATCCAGAAAGGAAACAAACCTCCCTTCTCCCCTCTTCCTCGAAACTTTAGGGTCTGTCTTCCCACACCCAGAATTGGGAGAGAGGAAGTTAGCTTTATTCAACCCAACAGGAACACACCCAAAACAGTTTTTTCCTTATATTCTATTTCATATATATCTGTATTAATGCTTTTGACTCCAGCTTCCTTGCATGGAGCCTTGCTGCTGCTGTTTACTTCTTTTCCCTACAGGTGCAGAAGCATTGTTTCATCTAAAGCAGAACAGCACTTTTTAGTCCTCAACCCTCAGACAGCCTAAAGCAGCCACCAGTGAGTCAAAAGATATTTCACTGAGCCCACCAAAACCAGTGCTGGTTTGCCAACCAAAGCAGCAGCATTCACACAAAACAGCAGAATACTCTCCCTTCCAGAGCCAAAGCTGAGAACTCTAATATGAGTGCCTTGGAATGTAATTACTGGGAGCCACCCATTGACTCTGCAATTAGGGAGGGATGAGAAATTAGTTCTATTCCATTCTATTAATGAATCCCACTCAATAAAATAAACCTGAAAGAGTCTACATAAAATTATGCAATTTTTGCAACCACACTTCTACCCTCAGAGATTTCATAGCCCAATGAATACATTTTATTTACAATTCTAACATTGGTCCATTGACCCAGGCAGCAATATGCTGCAGAATATAGTTAGGCTATTTTCAGTAGTATTTTGGCAATAACGCATGAATGTCTTAAAAGAAACTGAATTTAGTACCTCTGGATCTTAAAATTTGGAAAAAGAAGGATGACAGAATATATAGCAAACATACTCCTACATGAAATGCATCATTATATAACAGATCTCACGAAACTTCATAACAAACAACATGTTTGAGTACCCTTTTGCATACAAGTTTTATATAAAAGTAAATATATTAGTACTACTGAAAAAAATAAACAATTCCCACAACAGTGCAGCTTTTAAGTCATCTATCTTTTTCACTTGATTCTTTCCATAATCACTGTTGGACTTAGAGCATAGGAGAAACACTGTTTTACAACTTCAGTGCATTTAACTGAGAAGGATCAACATTAAACAACTAATACATTTGGTATATCCTCAAACAAGAAGTGCCAAGAAAAACATGCCTGTAACAAGGCAGAAAGCTCTTTTACTTCATCCTGTTTAGAGCATACACAATAGTGCTTAGTTTTGATTTATGGTCAACACTGACTACTAATTAGCAGGATTAGAACAGAGATATTAAAAAGCCTGTTCTGAAAGGCAAACTAGAGTAGTTTCGACAAGCTTGAGTAGATAAATTATCAACATAGTACAAGTCATAGTCATTATGCATAAACTCAAATATGCCCAAGAGCAAATGGAGTCATGCTGAAAAAAATCCTAAAAACCACCCAAAAACAGCATTACACAACAACTTATATAAGCAAGTAAAAAAGGAAAGATTTTACTGCATTTGAGCAAAACTTTACATTAAAAAGGTTACCAACAAAGTATTTAAAATTTTCTTTGCTACTTTGTTACTCTTAAAGAACAGCCAAAACACAGAACCATAATTTCCATATCCAGGTTTTGTTTATTAAAAAAAAATATAAAATCCAGATCCTGCTCTCAGGGACTTTATAAATAAATGAGATTGGGATTACACGTGTCAAGAGAGCTAATGAGGGCAAAGAGCTTCAGAATAGCTCTAATACATTCTTTTGCATTCTTTTCAGCCATCTGTAGTTTTAGACAGATTTCAGATCCAGACACCCTTTGAAAGCAGTAAACTGAACCAACTTGTGAGTGAGTTACAAAGCAAAAAGTGAGAAAGCCCTTCAGAACAGCAGCAGCCAACACATCCATAGAATGACCATGAGCCAACAGATCACTCAATCTGTGCAAAACCAATTCTGCACTTAACCTTTTACAGGGCCTGTCTTTGTGAGACGTGAATCACATGAGTCAGATGAAGAGCTACCCCAAGGATTACTGAGTGGATTTAGTGATACTTGATGACAGAAAGGGCAGGACCAAAACTCATCTAAGGCTTCAAAACACCCACCAGCACACATGTAACAAAAGCAGCAAAAAAAAGCTTCTGATGAAAGGGGTAGAGAGAATTCATGCTTTCAAAAATTCCCCGTGATACAATATTCAGAGCACTTCCAAAAAGCTCAAGTACAATATAGGGAATTGCACTAATTCTGAACAGTGTCTACGCACAATGTCCCAGGCACACCTGACTGAAGACAGGTCACAAGCCTCCCCTTCTTGCTTTGTAACAACCTGTTAAATGGCAACTCATTTTTCCTAATCTTTTAGGGGAAACATGGAACCTACCACCTCTATTTCATACAAGTCTGTGATTGCAAAATCAAAGTTTGATTTAAAAATGCTGTGGTATTCAGCAGATTGAAGATAAGAGAAATCCTTGTGGGGCATGGGGTACCATCTGACAACCTCTTTTGGCAAATTGCCAGAGGCTGAGCAGAAATTCCTGTTAGCAGATTCAGCCAAGGAAGAAGGCTCTCCATGAGCCACAGCTCTCTACTGCTCCTGCCCACCTTATCACCAGCCAGTCACATGGCTTCCAGCTCCTCAGCAGCACCCAGTGCTAAATTTGAATCACAGGATTCAAAACAAGAGAGCAGCACACAGCAGGTATATCTGTCCCAGTCACATTTTTCCACCTTTTTATCCATGGAAATTCAATTACTAATTATTTTTGCAAATCAAAATTTACATCTCAAGAACAATACAGAAAGTTTCCTATGTCTCCTGTTTTCACCTTCCCCTTTGGTACTTTCCCACCTTCACACCCAGCATATAACATCCTCACTTTCTCCAAGAATAGCTCAAAGAACCACAGCTTTTGCTTGCTGCTAGAAGCAGATAGCTCTGAAGCTATACATATGTTTTGACATATGCAGTCACTTTGTCAGAAGATGTGGAAAAAGCTAAAAATGGTTTCTGAACAGTAAGTAATAAAAAGCCTTCCGGAAAAGGTTCAAAGTGCATCAACAAAAAAGCTGCAGCCAGAAACATCAGAAACAAGAGCACTACAAGTTATTTGGCATGAAAGAATGCTAAATACACTCAACAGTACTGCTATGACACAGCAGCTTGAACCAAACAGGTAGAAAGGCACACAAGAGACAGCCCTTGATCTTCCATCTTGGAAGCATAAACATATTCAAGATACAATTTAACAAAGAAATCACATGTGAATATCTACAAAAACCAAAAACTGTCTCTATAGTTATCTTGGTCTTAGCTGAAAAATAAAAATTACTCCATTTTTTTAGGTTTATTTTTAATAATTATTTCAATGACACTTCATTTAAAAGCTTCTCACTGTATCAAGAAAACCCATCTGAGTTTACATCTTTTTGCACTTCCACATAGCAGAATTCACCACAGAACTTAATCTACAAAAGCCAAAAAAGGCCAATCATCAAATTGAGGCTACAGATTATCACAAGCAAGAGAAACTGCATGTTTATGCCTCTTTGTAATAAACAGGTAACATTAACTGAGATGTCCATGTCACTCAGGTAATACTATTCATATAGTAATGAATAGCACTATGACAGCCATATCTGACATGAAAAAACCCAGGTGTTTTAACAGGATGGATACTTTATGGGGAAATATGCAGCAATTACTGCCAATCTAAATTGGGCACATACACCCACTTCTCTAAAAGACATATCAATCTGCAGTATTTCTGTGTCAAAGTTCATCTTTTATCTTTCAGTTGAGTTAAAAGTGCTAAGAGGCTCTCTCTTCTTACCAGAAGAGCCAGCCTTGAGCTTCATCTGAAGCACATGGTAGGTTTGTTAGAACAGTACATTTGGGGTTTTTTGTGTATGAACAAAAACAAGCAGCTTAAGATGTGACAATTCTCTAGGATGTGACTCTTCTACTTTACTTGCAGAGGTATAGTTCCCAGCAGCTGGACAATTAGGAAGCAGTATCCTGCTCCATATTAAAAACCTACAAATAACAGCATCAAAAAAGCAAGGAAAAAAAAGAATCCCATCACTTTATTAATGTTTGGATATGGGCACTTTCTCAAGAAGAAGCACAATCCATAAAAGCGTTCTGTAAAGCACAAATATGAAGAGCACATAGAAGTTAAGAAAAGTCTCCCCAAAACCACTGAATGCAGTAAGAAAATAATCATCTTTACTGGGGCTAGAGATTGAACCTGAGTGCTTATTTTTGCATTTGGCAAATTGAGGCTATCCTGACTTTAATGTGATATATCTACATCAAACCACTAAGAAATATGCAAACAGGTAAAAAAACACAACATGTTTAGTGAAGTAGTGAAGCATGGCTACTGGGCTTTTTTCATATTATTAGTCTTTCATTGTAATAATTTACTTATTTAAATATTAATCACATTCAACATGCATTAAATGGATTTTTTTAAGCTGACAGCAAGAATTTTAAGGAAACTGGTAAGTACACATATTGACAAACAGCCTTATTTGAGTAAGCAGAAAAAGTTTTGTGTATCTGCCAGCAGTTCACCTTGCTAGTAACAGGGAAGCCTTTGTCTCCCTGCTTTTCAGCAACACAAAAAAAAAATGCAAGAAAAGATGCAACAACATGTCAGTTTTAAGATGGTAGAAAAATAAGATAATCAACTGAAAGATCTTCACAATCTGCATATTCAAATTAGTGTAATTCAAATAAGAACTGTCATTTTATGCTATTTAATCAAATGCTAATTTCTACTAATTTTCATCTATTTTGAGGCAATTCAATTTCATCTTTGGCTAAAAAAATCTAATTTGGGGTAAAATATTTTCACTTTCTCATTAACCCAATACTGTGAGTGGCCTAACTTCACCTGATTAGCGACTGCAAAGCATGTCAGGACACAAATTTAACTACAGACCAAATCTGAAAGGTATTAGATTCACAAAGACTTCAGAGTCCTATAAAGCTATCAACATCTTCCATCTTCCTGAGTTCTGCTTCTGGTTGAAATGGTATAAAAGCATTTTTGCAGTTCAGCCTTTTTTGAGCCTAAACAAACGACCTCAGTGGTAAAGTGACAAAGCTGAATGGCAAAGATACCTTTGCAACATCTCACCCACATGATGAATCTCTACATGACAATGTTGTCTCTGGAAAGGCTTGGACTTTAATCAGTTTAAGGACTGATTTGACAGAAACATTTGTCAAGTAATTTTAATAATCAGACTAGAGAGCCTACATTTCACCACAAGTTCAAGAAGGCAACAGACACCAGACCACTATCATCAAGTGTGACTCCAAAATGGGACTGTGCTTATTTTATCCAATCCAGCACCCTCCTCCTGAGAGTGGACAAAAGCAGATGTTCAAGAGAAACCACATGAAAGTGCCTTGAACAGTGGTTGGACCAGATGACTTTTGAGAGATTCCATCCAAACAAATCATTCTGTGATTCTGTAAAAAGGCATGCAAGCAAACAGTGGTGCTTCCTTGAAATATCACTTACCTCCCTAACTTTATGGTGCTAGTTTACAGTAATCTTTATTTTGACCTCTTCACAACATGTGTTTTTGAAAAGTTATAAATAGTAAACAAGAAACTATCAACAGCCATGCCCACACACTATTAAACTCAAAATTTGTTTCTCAAAAACCAAAGGCACAGACTTCAGCAAGGCACAAACTTCAAGCACAAAATGGCTTAACATTTATTTGCAGGAGGGCTACTTTGAAGCCTTTTAAAAGGGCTCTACAGATGAAGAGTCAAGAAACTGCAGGAGGCACGAAACTGGAGACCTCTTCATCCATCTCTACAGAGAGCTGTTTTCTCCAAATTAGTACCATGACATGATTTCAGCTACTGTCATTATGATGATCCTCCTTCCCATTTCCTACCTCTCCTGCTGTCTGTGTCTTCGCCTGGTCTTAGTCTGCCACTCAACACCACTTAATAGGCACTAGAAATACAATTATAGCACTCTACACTGCACCCTAAAGCAAATTACTTCTTATAAATGAAATTTATTTCTAGAAAAAAGACCAAATAGAAAACATCATATGAGTGCCAAAATAGGGAATAAGAATGAATACATACATATATATACACACAATGCCTAGAAGTTTGTCTGTTGATTACATAGCACAGCTGCTGCCTTGAATGGTAGGTCTCAACTCCTTTCTAATTAGACAGGTATATAAAAATGTTATACAACTAGCTGCAGAATAAATGCTTTTACTGTTACTTAAAGCAGAAGCTGTTTTTGAGTGGAACCTCAAACCGTCCAAGTATCTGCAAAGCTCATAAAATACTTCCTCTGAGTCACTTTTATTTTATTCAGCTATCTGAATGCTTGCCATTTGACACAAATCAACCACAGCAGATAAATTCACAGTCAAAAATCTGGACACTGTCCTCAGCTCAAACCACAGCCAAACAGCATATAAAAATCACATTCTTTTACTTATTTTAGACTGAAATAACTGTGATAATTCAAGCCAAACTATTTAAATTTGATGAATATTTAAATGTAAAATGTGACACAACCATCCAAGTCTCAACTAATTTCTCTGCACTCAGTCACTAAAAAGTATCTGATTATAGAATGACTTCACTATTAAACAACAGCGGCTAAAAGGATCAAATTGTACAGACCAAGAACAGTATTTCAGAAACACAGCATGTTTTTCTTCTTAAGAATGTGGATTCAGTTTTTTAACCACTAGACAGTGTTAGTCTATTACGTGGATTACTAAGCACCGTGCATTATTGGATTAAGGTCTACCTGCATTGAAGCAGAAGTGGGTATTGCAAAATCAATGACAGAAGACATTGCCCTGCAGTGGCAATTGGTTTAGTTTTTTAGTTTCAGTTACTCAGAAAGAAATAGGAGACAATATATATCCTTGAAATAAAAATTCAAATAAAAATTTTACTCACTCTAAGATAGTAATAGAATAAAGATTGAAAAATTCCGGCACAACTTTACAGAATAAGGAAATGTAAAATGCTATTTTTATTGATACAGTAACCTACATATAGGAGAAGTTTTGACAGAGCAACTAAGATCATGCTCTTCAAGGTTTGACTTGGCTGGAGTTTCACTCAGGTTAACCAATGCATCACAAATGCTGCCACGGGACATAGGTGGGCTGTGGGACAAGCGGCTTCTTTTGTCCTGCTCAAACCAACCTCTGCACCAGTTCCCTCACAGGCTTCAGAGCACATGGAAACAAGGTGGCTGTGATTTTGTTTAAAGCTATATTTTTCTGCACTGGAAGATTCATACTAACAAAATTACCTCTGGCTTTTTCAGAGCTAGGAATGTCATACACTGGACCTATACAAAGAGATCATATGATTTGTTTTCATAACTACCATTGCTGAGAGCACTGAAGAATGGTTAGTCATAAAACAGCGCAAACATCAAAGGTTTTGGCCAGAAGTCTGAAGATACAAGGTTAGAATCTGGTGATCAAAGTGTTCAGAAGGGATATCCCCTTAAAAATAATTACAGTAAACTTGAACATTATGTTGCTAACCTATCAAGCAAAGCACCATCACACTTCATCCAAGAGCCAAGAAAACTCATCTTCAGGTCCTTAAAAATCTCCTTGTGTTATTTTTGTTATTCAGTCCTACATGAAGAGAGGATATTTTTACTGCAGGGTATTACATTAATTGCTCAAAGGCTTCTTTGACAGACTGTGCTAACGTCATGTAAGGCATTTTCTTGGACGACAAAAAGAAAACAAACCAAATAATCTTCATCAATGTCAGATGAAAATAGCTAATAAGGAAAACAGCAGAGCAAAAAATAACCGGAAACTGACAATAAACTGTCTCCATCCATCAAACCAAGGAAGAACAGATGGTAAAACGAGAATTGCTGACTTTTGAGACAAAGAAGTTGCCTCTCAGAAAACCTACAGCTCCCTTTAAACTCCGCAGCGTGGGACAGAAACTTTAACAATATCTTGTCATCAGAAAAATCATGTAGATGTGAAGGCAAATTAATGGATCACAGTTTAACACAGAGAGAAAGTAAACGTTTTACAGATTTACAGCATAGGGTCCAAGGAGACAGTTACAGATGAAATAACAACCAGCTCTTTACCAGATTATTACATCCCAGGTGAACCACTCATATTTTTCATGAGCAAAACTTGGAATATTCCTGAGATTCCTCCCTATCATACTTGTGAATTCAACACATAACATTTCTATTTTGAAAGACAGATGACACAGGTAATGTGCATGAAGGCAAGAACAACCGATGGAAGTGTGCAGTGAATGCCCTTTGTTACTCCATGCCATTTGATCTGATCAAGCATCAGCAACTGCTTATCTGATAATTATATACTTCAGCAGTGGTTTGCTTCACAGTTGTTCATTTTAACACAATGCTCATGATTCTGTACTAAAAAGTGCTCCACAATCATTCAACAACTTCTTTCCACTTCAGACCACTGAATTACTATTTTATCCCTATCCGAGCAACAGAAAATGGACCCGAAATTCTGGATTTGCCCATAAATTCAAAATTCAACATATGATGACCTCAGACTGTTATTTTAAAAGGCACTGCTGCTTGCAGTTTGAGACGTCACCTGGGAATGCTGCAGATTCTTTTCAAAAACACAAGCTGTCACCTTACACAGAAAGCAAAACCACTTCACAAATCCCAAGCAGTAAAACAGCGTAGCCAGATGCTGTTAGAACTGACACTTGATGTTTTTATCCAGCCCACATTTATCTGTGTCCTTCCATTGCATTGCTTCTCACTCCACGGAAGGCTGAGTTTAATCCCCTCAAATCACAGACCATTTTTGCCCTTCTGAGGAAGATTCTGCCCCATGAAACACATTTGTTTGGGCTTCAAAGGAGAAGCTTCATGAGAGGGACCAGAATGATGCACTCTGCATTAACTTTGACAGACACGTGGGTCCAGTCTGAAGATATCAGCACAATTCTGACTTACAGTTCCATCTATGACCAAAACCAAAGTTTCACTGATAAAAAGCCAGAAATTACTGTGAAATTAGGAAACCAGGACCCTCAAAAAACCCCTTCACTTCAAGTTTAACAGAAAGAAGGAACTATACCAAATGGCATTACAAACTTAACATAGCTTAAATCAACACTGAGAGAAAATTAGCACTATTCCAAGATGGAGTGTAAAAGTTCCCAAATTTGTTCTCTTGGTAAACTACCTACAGAGAAAAATCAGGATGAAAGTAAAGGATGACAAGAACTCAAACAGAAAAAAGTAATTTGATTAAACAGTCAGCTTTAGCAGCCTTTCTCCCCCCTCCAGATACTGATAAATCTAAACAGTCTGTTTAAAGTATTGCATTATGGTAAAAATTACTAGAAAATACCATCAGATACACCATAAGAAGTGAGAAAAAAAATTAGAAGAATCTCATTCTATTTAATAAGAGAAATTCAAGACAAGAATACGGTATAAACTCTAATTTATCAATAAATGTGCTCAGAACCTCAATAGAAAAATATCCAAACCCATAATGAAACAGTTGCATGTAACAGCCATACTACATAAAGAAAAAAACTGGAAAAGGAAGAAAAACTGTTTCAAATGGATCGACAGGGAAGATCTGAACTGACTGTTGCAAAATCAGCCAGAGGCAAAACAATCACATTGAATCACATTTAATGGGTCACATAGGCTTTACTACAACTGGATATTCAGACCACAAATACTCCATCCAAGAATATTATTTTGTTTACAAAATGAACCTCTTCCTTGGAAAAGTTGTCAGCATTTCCTGATACAGCAGGCAAGACTAATATTTTCAGCCAACAAGAAATGAGAATGAGAAGCAGTTTTAAATTCATACTGCATATTTATCTGTACAAAAAACTGGCTCCTACTTTGAATCTCACTCTGGGCTTGTAGCAATGATGGCTTCAAAAACCAGTGCTGCAGTATAGTGTCACCTGATCATCCTGGGCTAAGGAACTGGAAACAGTATTAATGTGACTTCTAACAGGTCACTGCTTACAAGATTTGCAACATTTAGTTCACACTCTGCTCATGCATGTGACAGCTCAGGACAATCTGTGGAGTAGCATCAAACCAAGTGTTGGCCACCTGATAATCAATTTAAGAAATAAAACATTCCATTCGTTTGGTACCTTCTCTAAGATGTGTTCAACTTCACACATTGCTAATTATCCTTATTCTAATATCAAAATGCCAGATACATTCATTGCAGCTAAATTGTGATCTACAGACCTGTCACCAACAACAAGGACCAATTCAAATGCTGATCTCACCATAATGAACAAGCTTACTACAAAAAACTAAATATCAGCAGAGTAACTGTGGGTTTGTGCGCATGTGCACACATAGCTGGATGTGTAAAATCAGCAAGCACATTTTTATTTAGAAATAAAACAAAAAAAGGTAGGAGAAGAAAATAAAAGCTGAAAAAATATTTATGCAGTTAGGAATATAGCAAAGAAGGCCTGAAGACAGCTAGTATTGTGACAGGATTGATGCAGAGAACCACCAAAAAAATCCACAAAGCTTCAAAATTGAAAATGACACCTACACAATGCAGAGCACAATCTCTCATTAGATGTTTTCTGTGAAATTTCCTGAATTCATCTATTAGAGATCCAGTAAAATAATCCACAGCATTTGTTATGGGACTGACAAAAAACCAATTTATGGAATAGAAAAAAAATTGTTTGCAACAGAATCATCATTTTTTTTTTCAAATAAAAGCCATTTAGATTACAGGCAGATTTTTGCCAAATTATGGGTTCACATCCAGACACTTTGAAATATAGGTCTCTTTCAATAAAAAACTTTGCCAGTAAACAAAGAATTTTAATAGATAAATTAAGATCTGACCAAAATACTGCCACATGAGAAACTTACAATCACCAGTGCTTTACAAAACCATTTTCCTTGTTCTTCCAAGTAATATTTTAATATACAAATACTTGGTACTTAAGGTTAGTTGTCAGAACTTGAGTCATGTAACAGCAAGCATCTAATAAAAAGTACCTTACTGTAGTTGGCTTTCATATAATCTACTCAAGAAGCTTTGCATCCAAACACTTAATAAGAAAACAAAAATCCAAAGGCTCTTTAGAAGTTATCCAGTAAGCACTACAATTCCAATTAATGTTGTAATTGCAAACAATTTAAAAATGAGAATTGAAGACCAATCCTATTAAATGCCAACTTTAGTTCTGTTCATTAGAACCTTTAAGCTACTGCACAGAGAGGAAAAATGTTTAAAATGAGCTTAACAAAAATTAAGATTTTTTTTTTCCTATTGAGCAATTAAAAGCCACTATGCTACAAGCAATCTGTGAAAGTATTTGAAACTATTTGATAAGCTCAAATAGGTTGATTAGCTGCATTTCCCTGGCAATAAGTTTCAACAACAACCCACTGTAAAAAGTTCCTCTTTTCCATCAGGTTATACACTTGTGCAGGTTTCTTTTCCCAGCCACAGAAAAAAGAAACAGCAAAACACTACAAAATAGGTGAAAGCAGCAAGTTTGTTGCCAGTTGTAGTTCACAAAAGAAAGAGGAGGGGAAAAAAAGAAAAAAATCCATCCATAAAGCAAAAAAAAGTATGAGAGAAAATTTTCTAACTGAAGCCAAGTATTCACATGAATGTACCTCAAGCTCCCACTTGAAAGTAACTCACTGGAAAATCATGCAGGCCAGTAAACTCACTGTTAAGTTGCTGATCTTTCACATCTTGGAGAGACACTTATTTCTTCATTAACGATTTTCAGAATTCATCTATTCTGCCCTCTCAAAAAATTATTCCTTTCCACAAAAAGGAGTAATAGGCAACTGATGAGGCATTATTCCAAAACAGAGATTACTCCAGAGGAGCATGTCATCTGTGGGCATACACTGGCTCCATTCTGAGTTCCACCAATTTCTTTGGGTTTTACCTCTGCCAATTCTCCTATGTTCAACCTATTTTGCTTTGGCATCCCCATCAGGTACATGTTAACATATTCAGCCATCAACTTTTATACTTTGTAGGCATCATCGAGGGAATACAATAAATTACTTCTTTAAAGAATTCAGTAACCTTAGAAACAACCTTTTCTATATGTATACTTCAGGGAAACCTCATAATCCTGTGAATAGAATCTCTGCAACTTTATTTTATTTATTAGCTAGTTTTCTAAAGGATCTATTTGGGTTATAGCACAACACTTGAAGGCAGCCTCCAACATCTCGTTATAGAAAAAGTCCCCTGAGAACTGGAAGAGTGCTGCCTAACCCAGCCCTAGCCCACTGGCACAGCTGCACCATCCAGGCAGTCCCCATGCAAGTAGCCCAAAAGGGGCTGCAGCCAAAGATGTCCAATGGCACACAGAGCAGTTTTCAGAGGATGAGAGAACTAGAGGAATTCAGGTATTCTGAAGAAAGGAACTTACAGGGGAGTGGAGGCAGGATACCTGCAAGAAATCTTGCTAGTTCTTTTCCATCACATGCTGCTTCATTGTAAAAACAAGAGGGAACTACTCCAGTCCTGCACTCCCCTGACTGGATGCACAAGGCACTGCACACTCAGCAAGGGCAGAGCAGGATCCTCACCAGCCAGGTAATGAAGGTGACACCAAAGGCCAAACACCTACTCAGATACTGTGGTAGAGACACGACTGAAACCTTAACTAGGAGCATTTCAAATCACAGTAGATCAACAAGAACTGGCAACATCCCAAAACTCTTCCTACTTAGTTGTAACCTGCCCACACACAGGTTACTTTTAATTTAATTATTCTTTCTATCCTGTGATAAATGGTTTTGTTCTTGGCATTAAAATTGACAGCAAGTAAAGAATAAGTATCTGTGAGTAGCTGAGTGTCTTAGTACTACTGGTTGGTTTGATAAATAAATTTCTTTAGAATTACCCCCTTCACTTGTTCCCTTTCTGATTAGAACATGACCCATCACCAGAAGATACAAGTATTAAATCAGTCCCAGCTTTCTCCAGTGAACAATAAAAGCATTTTAAAATTACGGTGTGCTGCTTCTTTAATGTAACTTCAAGTCTTGCAAAATACAGTCCTTTTCTTTGCATCCATGCCAAAAAACCATGTTTAAACCAAACCCCTTGAGTGTGCATATAATTACAAATGAAAGACTCCAACAATATTGCATGGCATTTTCCTTCCAGCTGTAATCTACAGGTGATCAACAAGGCTAAAGGAACAATTTGGAAACAAAACAGGCAATTTACTATGGGAGAGGTTTCAAAACACCTTTCAAAGTCACAGCTACCAAACAGTTGCTCAAGAACTAGGAACTGCGCAGAAAGGTCCTGTGGAAACCACTCAACTCTAAGTGTTCTGACTTTGGAAATCAGATCACTTTTAAAAAACCCCAAACTTGAAAGTCCATCTTCTAATGCGACTCATGAAGCCTGAACACTTTGAAATACACAGCTCTAGGAAAAGTCACCACAAATACATATTCTTAAGTACATAAGGTCTACAGGAGAAATGAATTTTTAAGAATTATGACCTTGTATCTACTTGGGTATTGGTTCAAATCCCGTTTCCAGCGTCATTTCAATGCAACAACAAAAGAGGGATTTCCTGACTCAGAGTTTAGAAGGAAGACATGCTGAAAAATAACTATTTGTTCCACACCTCATATACACTAAAGCAAAAACACACACCCACTACTTAAGCAAGTGTAATTATATTAACAAACAGACAGAACTACAATTCCACAATTAAGACTTTCTTTAATTGTGAGTTACTAACCACAGTGGTAGTGCTTCTGGAAGTTTTGTTTTCTTAAGCATCTGACTTAAACATGTACTTTCCTCCAAAAAACCCGTACAGTAGAGAAATACAGAGAATACTCTTTGGATTTCAGACAGACTAAATATTTATGCCGAGTTCTCAAGTGTTTCAACAAATGTCTTATACTTGGAAGAAATTACACAAGATTATGAAGGAAGCAGGCTACCAAGGCAAACTTGACATTTTTTCCACTGCTGAGCTTTAATGCTTCAGATGCAGAACCAGTTGCTTTAAACCACTACTTAAATGTCTTACATTGAAAGAATCAAGAATGGAGCTCAGTTAAATGTATATTTCTGCTCACTTTATGCCATATCCTGAGAGAAGGTGCTTGTGAGTTTTCATTCTGCAAAACCATCTCGTTGCAGAAGCAGCATGATGAAAACTACTGCTAAGCCTTTGAGAATATAACTGATATGAAATTCTCATGAAGATGAAGGACAAATCAATGAAAACTGATTAATGAGGAAAACAAAAGGCTATCTCAGTCTTCAGCTTCTCAAGAAAAGTTTATAAACACTAACAAAAGAATCAATACAATTTAGAGAAAAGAAACAGAGACAGAAATGTCAAAATGCTTATTGTGGCTAAATATTATAGAGTAACACCAGTTTCTATTAAGGTTTACTTTTCAATGATTCTTAAAACAGTTGATATAAAAAAGGTATTTTGAAATCCTCTTTTTATACTTGTATGTGGGTAGTTCATAATCACTTTACCTATTAGTTATATTTAAAGTAAACACTATAGCATCTGGAAATCAGCAACTGTACTTTTTAGAAAAGAGCTCACTAACATTTACAAGCCTCAGATACATCAATCCTACCAAGCCCTAACTCAAAAGAGCAAGTTACAGACAGACAATTGTCCACATGGGTCCAAAGCAATGCCACCAACCAACTTAGCTCAGGAGGAGAAAACTTGCTCCAGAAACCATTCTCTAGGCTTTTCAACAACTTCTAGGCCTTATGCATGCCCATGTTTAAAAGTCCACTGTCTAACTTCCCTGGCACAAAGGAGAGCAGGAAGCCACCACACACTGCTATGGGCAGCTCCACCATTCCAGGGCAAGGACAATAACTGGGGAAATAGGCATTTTATGTACTCACATTCATGCTTTAGGCACAGGAAATGTTCTGCAAAATTAATCTACTTACCTGCAAAACTTCTTACTGGAAACAACAGATCTGTTTGATGCTGTACTTACTGATTTTTGCTCAGTCACAAAAATCTTACACTGTTAAACTGAAAACAGAATTGTTTCTACAGCACTAGAAACACACACAATAGTATAACCATACTGGCAAATTCCCCCCAAACACTGCTCTAGTCAATTTTCATACCACACATTCCAAAGACCAAAAAGTCAGATATACCACTATGCACACCTATTAAGTTTAACTGATAATTCCAGACTAGAGGTACAACAGGAAAACAGTTTCTATACAAATGCATTAGCTGCAATATCAAACCTCATGGACACCTGAAAATAGCTGGACACAGATCCCAAATAGGATTTGTTGTCTTTGTTGTACCTGTTTACCAAACACAAGCATATTTTTTCTCTTTTTGCCTCTCAGAACAAATGGGTAACACACTAACTACCTCCAAATAGAGCAGAGCCAGCAGACCAGTAGTTGTGCAATCTGCAGTAAAAGGTAGCCACACACACACAACTCTTAGTAGGAGAAAGACCAAGAGAAAATTTTAGATAATCTCCAAGAGAAAATACATTCAGTATTCTTATTTTCCCAGCATTGACCATACACAGATAAACACTACATTCTGACTTTTAAACTTTATCAAGTAGATTATAGATAACTCCATTTGCTATTACAGATTTGTATCATTATGTCAGCTAAAGACTTCAAACCACATTAGAGTACACTACCTCACAGGATGAATACAGCAACAAGTATTTACAATCCTAACAATCTACTTGCAGATTACATTACAGTGTTTACCAACACAAGTGATCAGTAATACACAAACTATTTCATCTTCATATTTAAAAACAAACACATATTTTCAGGGCATACTATTACCAGGCACTTAACTTTGAAACAAAAAAAATTTCCCTAACCCACCCCTCCCCAAATGTCTCCAGAGTACTAAAAGATCAGCCACCATTTTGTTTAAACACTCACTTTCAAGTATCTGATTTCAATACTTGGGGGTCAAAAGAAGAGAATTAGTGGCATTTTTAATTTAGGAAAATACTGCCACCTCTCCTAGTAAGCTTCCAGACAGTGGCACAAATTTCCATGCAAACAAATGAAGTCTTAGTAAAAAAATAGTAAAACTATTTAGTAAAACTATAAAAATGAGTCAACATCTCATTTTCAATCTAATTTTGGAACAATTCCTCTTCTTCCATCTTCTACAACTTTCCTAAATGTAATTGCTTTAAACTATACTACAGGGAAACAAGAGAATATTGAGGTAATTTTGCAGACTTTCTCCAGTTGTATCACATCCCTACATCTACCACTTATGAGGACAGTTTCATCCCTTCCTCCTTTTTATTTTCTGTAGATAGCAGAAAACCAAATTTTACTTTAGACTGAACAGTTTTGTACTAAATATGTACTTGGATGCTAGACTGTAAAGGAACCTGTCATCAAGCTCCAAAAGAAGAACACAACCCTCAAGTTTTAAAATTCTAGCTCACTTCTGTAATCAAAAGAAAAATATACATGACCTATACAATGAGTTTGTACCAATTTGCCCTTGATTTCTAACTGTCAATAGTACTGTTATGCTACATGCACATAAAGCCTGCACAAGAAATCTATTGTGTTGATGACAAAACAAAGCACTACAAGCTAGCCAAATTACAAAAGACAGAACTAGATAACAAAGTGACAGATGGCTATTATAAAACACTTTCTAAACTATTATTATTATTATTATTATTTTGCTGATTGGCATGCCAAAACAAGGTCACATATCCAGTAGCATCAGTTACATGTGAATGTACCCAACTTTACTAACAGTCTATTATCATAAAAGTACTCAAAAGAGCAAGAAAAAAGAAAGAAATGAGATTCCTTAGCAGGAAAGATGACAAATTTGGGTCATCACTGAAGCCTAAATGAACTGCTCTGAATGGCATTATTCATTCAAACTAACAATAATTTCCCATTTACTGCAGTCCATAGGGAACAAACTGTTTACATTTGGTTTTCTCTGCAACCATACAAACTAGAAAGGTTTGTTTAAATTAAAGCTTTGATTTTGCAGCATAGTTTTGTGGCCACAGAAGGGCAGGACAGACAGGATCCTACTGCCTGGTTATATACGAGGTTTGCCGTGTTGTTGCACTCAACCACAAAAATTTCTTTTTTATTCAAATGACAATCAAATTCAAATTACTTCAGTCATACTTGCAAGTAGCATTTTAGACCAGATCCACACCAAACTGTTTTCCTAAGACCATATGAAGTACATAGTTCTCATCATTTATTTGTCTCCTCATTAAATTTATCAGTCCAGCAGGGGAAGATCCATGTTTTCTCCTGAGATCATGCAAAACATACTTACATCATCATCACAGATTTTAAGAACTATGTCAAAATACTTCTAACTATCAACACTCAAAACAAAGAGGGAAACTTACCTACTACCATGAGCGTGAACTCAAATCCTCTCTTCACAGACTTTCGGTAAACTTGATTTGGAAGATTTGCAAACCCCACATATCCTTCAAGGTTCTTCTGTTGCTAAAGCAAGAGATATTTAGGAAAAGAAAAAGTTAAAAGGAAAGCAAGTAATTTCCTAATTGGCTTGTATTCTTAGTTAATGAAATGTTCACTTCATTTTCACATTTGTAGAAAAGCGCTATCTACCCAACCTCTCAACAGCCCAAGCTGTCTACATTCAAGACAGTATAATGAACTGCAGCAAAAAATACAAAAAACAATTTTTTGTCTGGATGGTCAGAAAAACTGGCACAGAAACTCAGGTACACTAGGAGTATTTTGGGCAAATGCAATTGCCATATTATGCCTGCACAGTGAGCATGTGCAAACAAATTAAAACATAATCAACTTGGTACCAATGCCCATTTGACACACAGGCCAGCAGTATGAATGCACCCTTCCTGTATTTCCAAGTCATGGTGGTACTGCCTCAACATGAAGGGAATCAACTTGAGACCTCTGCTTCTGTGTCATTCAACTGCAGGCCTTCATGTCAAACCCAGACTTACACTAATGCAGCATGCCTTGCATAAACTCTCCATACAGGCAAAACTTCAGTTGCCTTGTACTCTGCAAAACTTACCCAAAATAGTGCCTACTGTGAAACAAGAGAAGAATTCTGGATGTTAGCCATTACTTCTTCTCACCACATTAATGAAAATGCTGGAGGTACTTAAAATGCCTCCTCCTCACTGTACTAGACCCAGCAATCTTTCAAAGTTCAACTGTGCTACCTTTACACCACTCTTCCAGCACAATCCTACAACTGTTTGTTTATTAATGCAGCAGCTCTGAGGATTGTCTTATGAGACTGGGCAATTTAGATATTTTACAAAGATTCTGAAAACACTTTCTTGAGAAAACTGTCTACTAAAAGCAACACAAGGCACTGCTAGTCACGGAGCAGTGATTTCAGCCTTTAGGCGTTATGTCCATGCAAAGTTGAGAGGATGTCATGTGATGGTGGTACTGCCTCAGTTTCAGAGTTTGAGAGCTGTACATACCCACACAGCTGAAGTGCTGTCTACAAGTTCAAATTCCACTGCCTAAAATTATCTTTATGAGAAGAGAGGAATTCTAAAAAATAATTTGTAAAAAATTTTTCTCTTGCAGGCACTCTTGGCTCAGAACTTCTCTGTATGGGATACAGTTTGGTTAATTCAAGTCTGGTATGTGGTTGAGTCATTTATTTTGAAATTCTTTCTTTCTAAAACTGACAGAATAAGTTCAAAGCAGTAATAAACTCAGAATTTTTAAATTAAAAATATTTCTTCAATTAAAGCAAGGATATAAAACCACTATCACCTTTAAAGCATTGAATGCAAGAACTAACCTCTTGGCAATCCAACAGCACTAGTCAATAAATGGACTCTGTGTTTTAAGTCACCCAACTGATTTCTCCATTTGGCAAATAAACTATTAATAATCTCAAACAAAACTACACCATTGCAAAGACTAAGTTAGAGGCTTCAGTTTAAATAATCATAATGCAACAAATGTTGTTACTTCCCTAAATGTAGGAATCTTTGTGTTGTGTCATCAAGGAACTTCTTTAAAGCTTTTTGTTTCAATATAGGCTTTGGTGCAGCTATAATCTCATCTGAAAGGTTTTAAAGTATTTTAAAAATCTGCCAGGAATTTAAAATCCAAATATTTGTTTTAATTTTCCAATCTATTACTGCATGTAAGGAATGGAATTTATCACAATCTGAAACCCTGAGCTGGAGCCAATGCTTTAGAGATATTACATGACATGCAGGTCAGTGCTGTTAAAGATATTAAAGGGCTCCTTAACAGTGCAGGTCCTTAATAACCATTAAGGATGTGGAACTCCTATTCATCCTACCAGATATGAAATATCTAATCACAGTCAGGCACTCCTAATAGTTTTACTTGTCAGTCACCTGCATTTTTTAGTATCTACATACCTTTTAATGTGTGTCATGTTTACCAGAAACACCTCACTGCCTCATTAGCTAATTCTTTTGCTTAAAAGAATGGGTTTCCATATAATTCTGGTCTTGAACTAAAGTTATTTCTCTTCCCCTTTATAAAGGGCTCCACACTTCAGATAGTTTTACCCCTCTGTACTTCTAGATCACTCAGTATGAAATGCTAAAAAAGAAGAGATGGCAAATTTTGGGTTGTTTGCTTTATTAAGTGGGTCTACATTAATTACACCCACAATTTTAGATAACGAAATAAAAATGGTAGTAACCAGAAAGATGAAGATGTATCAAATGTTACATTGGGCATTAATGCTGTGTTTAATGTGAGCATTTGTCCTCAGTAGGAAAAAGCCTTTTAAAAAATTGCAGCTGGATGCCAGATTCCGATTTCTGGTACACCAATTAAAACTGAAGATTTCAACATACTGGTTCTTAAATGGCTGCCTTTGTTCATAATTTGCCACTTCTAAAGAGACCAAAACAAATTAGGAATTGAGTTTCTTTAATTCCTGCAACAGCTTTTAAAGGAACTTAGTACTTTTTTTGGTAAAAGAGTTGACTTCCACTGTCTTGAACACGGTGCCAAATGAGATCTCACATTTCTAATACTTACAATACCTTCCCCTTAATTTTTACCCCTTCTTGATTTTCAACCAGCTGTTACCTAAGCTCAATTTTAGTTCATCTAATAAAAACCTCATGCTGCCTCTATTCCTACATTAGCTGTAAAACATCTGCATCAAGGTAATACTTACAGCTACTTTGTAAACAACACGTTTCCATCATTTTCACAATTGAAGATATCAGGAGAATAGATCCAGAAGTAGTCCAGCAAAATGATGAATTTGAACCATTGCAGCAACGAGTCCATGCAGGTGCAGCCGCAATCCAGAGAGAGGAAGAGGGGCAGTGTGAGAAAGAAAAGAAAAGAAGAAAACGTTACTTACATTTGATCAAAATAACTCACAGTATTTTCCACCTACTATGCTTAGGATGCAGCATTTTAAGCAGAATCACAGAATGGTTTGGGATGGAAGGGGTATGGAGGAACATCTACTTCGAAACCCCCTGTCATGGGCATGGAGACCTTCCACTAGGTCAGTCTGCTCTAAGCCCCATCAAACCTGATTTTGAACACTTCCAGGGATGGTGCATCCACAACTTCTCTGGACAATCAGTTCCAGCACCTCACCACCCTCACAATAAACAATTTCTTCCCAATAGCTAATCTGAACCTATTCTCTGTCAGCTGAAGGCCATTTCCCCTCGTCCTCTCCTGTTAAAAATCCCTCTTCACCTTTCTTGCAGGCCTCCTTAATTGTCTTTGTTAGTAACCTTAATTTAGTTTGGATTATACATAAAACAACCGAATTTCATGGTAATATACTACACAAACTCCAGCCATTTAATCATCAATACAGGCAGCTTAAACAATAGCTCTTTTTACTTCAGGTATTCAACACATTTTTGATTGCCATATGCTATCTGAACCTGTAATGGGTTCAGGCATGTTTCTTCTTCTGAGGTGTTCACTAGAATATGCAATCTCATTTCACCACACTACTACACAGCATCTTTATTTTAGTCTGGAAAAGGTACAAAGACCAAAGCCATCATCCTCACAAATATCTTCCAGGATTCTGTGTTTCTAAGTCACTTTACACATTCAGTGAACAGCGTCAATTCACTTCATTTGCAACACTGAGCATTAGAGCACTGCTGCAACCTTGGGCACAAGTGTCATGGTTCAACAGCCAGAAAATAAAGAACAAAGCAGGGAACACAAGCTACGTGTCTGTTCAACAACATCTAACTCTGTGCGTGATAAGAGGTCTACAACAGTTCTCCAACACACCACTTACAATACCTTAACTAAAAGTTGTATCACAAAGATCCTGTTTGTCACTAAACATCTTCCCAGGCTTGAGTATTTCAATACATAGATACTAAAAAAGTAAGTAAAAAACCCCATCTTAATAGCAAATTCTAGGCCAGCAGTTAAGATGCTTCTGCATCTTAATACCTAATTTTTAATCAATCCCATAGTTCCAGAGTTTGAATTTATTTTTAGAAACTCTACACTGTGATGGAAACTGCACTTCAAAGTGGCACTGAAGTCTCCTTCTGCTTGTCTATGTAATGCAATATAAGCTTTCTGTTTCCACAGCCCCCTTCATGGTCTATCAGCACCCAGAGCCATACTAGCTCAGCACATTGGGTACACTGCTGCTGTACTCTTCTGAAAGGACAAAAAAGCAAAGCACTGCTGGATCAATGCCAGTCCTTCTCTGTGCCTCGCAGAAAGGTGGCACAAGATGCTCTGGGAGGAAGCTCCCTTTGTTTTGGGAGGAAGACAGATGCATATGAAGCAGAACTGGAGCGAGCTGTGCAGCCTGGAACATAACTGATACTGCAGATCCCACAGCAGCCCCAGTACTCCAAGATTTTAATATCAACCACCCTAAGTAATACATTACTATCAGGTATCATGTAGCACATCACTGCTTTCAACTGTGAAAGAAGGGTAACATCATCAAGCACTAGTTCACTGAGTGAACACAGGCGCCTCCTTTCCTGGACAAAAGCAGTACTAGTATGAAATCCTATCATCCAGCAAGAACAGCCACATGGGTCACACCGAAGTTCTGCCTTCACCTGAGGCCAGAAACATACATCTAAGGTAGCACACACAGCAGAATAAACAGAGCAGTGTTTCTCTTAACACCTCCACAATCACCAAAGATCCACCTCGCAAGCATTTAGGATGGGCTATTTCTTCACTTAAACAGCATTTGACCAATTTCTCTTCCATGCACACTCTTATAATCACAAACAGCATCCACAAAAGTCTCTCTAGCAAGGACTGCCCCTGTACATTGTTAAAAGGATGAATATCATTTCAAAATTACCTCCTGTTAGCACAGTAGTATCTTCATTGGAAAACAGCCCTAATCATCTAATGTACTGTGCTCAAAAGAAGCCATTTCATGTCTCTGATTGCTCCTGCTGCTCTTACATAACTCTTCTCTAGCTCTGTACTCTTCTGACGAAGCCAGGGCAAGAGCTACACACAGTGTCCAAGAGGCAAACACAGATCCAATGTCTGATCATGTGCTATCTCTTACTCTCACCCTTTTATCAATTCCCAACATGTAACGTATTTGAATCCTTCCAAGCACTGAGCTGATGATACTGTGAACTGTACACAAGACCTCACTCCTGAGCTCTAAAACATGTTCACAGCTTGTCACTGAGCATACAGCACAGCAGTCCATTTGTATCATTTTACAATCATCCATGATGCATTCCAGCTATCATTGTATATCAAGTATTCTAATATTTTCATCTTCTTGTAGTTGTCAGCAATCTCCAATCTAACTCAGCACAAATGAAGGCAAGCAATACAATTATAAACTTGGCCTCAGATGACTTTCAGTGCATCTACTCTGTGTACTCAATGTTGCTTTAATGTACGTCTCCCTCAAGCAAAATGTCACAGCCCACATAAACCAGCTGCAGAGCTGGTGGTGTTTTTGGATCCATCATCAGAATCAATGAATTAATAGCAAGCAGCAAACTACTCTAACTATGCAAATGAGTGAAAAGAGAAACAAGGCATCAGTGGCTTCCCAAGCAGTTCTAAAGAAGATCACTGATATTAAAAAAAAAAAAAGTAGTTTCTCTTTAAATAAGTCTGTCATCTTCATTATTGCACAGACACTGTAATTTACCTTTCTCCTTTATTCTGGAATGACTGTGTTCAGGAATGATAAATTTAAAGTCATTCTTCACATATTACCATCTGGACCAAAAGATGAGAGCCTCTGGCCTAAGGTCCAGTGCCTGATAAAAGAGCACACCTTATCTCTCTGACAAAAAGGAGACAGAACTCCAAGGTGAGCTAAAGCCATTTTTTACCTCTGAGAGTTCAGCTCACACTCAACACAGGTAAGTGCAGCTTCTATGCACTGGTAGCAACCAACAGCCTGTAATAGGATGTTATGAGAACTCTTTGAGGATTTATGACATAGCCAAACTAGCAGCAAATATTAATGAAGACAGCTGGACAGAAAATAGATGAGCAAACAGAAAAGCAGTGTGACATCAAGGAGTCACTGTCCTTTCTAATCAAAGCTGGCTTTAGCACTTCTCAATCAAACTTACTCTAAGAAATACTTATTTTTCCTCTAGTCACTCCTAGGAAATACTGCTTTTAAAAGTATCCAGAAAATCACAGAAAATCCAAAAATTGTTGAAATCTGACCATAACACAAAGTGATATTAGAAAGGGCAGATACCCTCTGCATTTGGCATAGCAATGTTTGTTGTCATCAACAATGAAAAGAAAAGCTTATCATTCTTCACGCATTTCACACAGCTGGAACCAGGAGCATCCTCTGAACACGGTATTTTTTCTACAATTTACATTTGCTATGGTGTCAATTTATTTTGGTAAGGTAACTAGATGTAGGGCAAGTTTTCTTTATATACAATTTACTTTACTCAGTGCTGCTAAGACACAAGAATTTGCACTTGCTCTAACAATGATATGAAGAATTAAAATAGTATTTTTAGAACTTTTAGCTGAATTTCTGCAAATCCTTTAGCCACAATATTTCTATGCAATATCCTACCACTGTGCTGTGAGTATGACCAGTTTGACAGTTTCTGGTTCTATGCATAACAACTGGTCTATAAGCATTGTTTACCCATATTTCCTCCACTACCCCTGACACGGTAACTTTTTATTTTCTTCTTTCTAACACTGCTAGTTATTTGAAGTGTCCACATCAATACAGAGAAGCCTCCAAAACTCGCAGGAAAGCCTTACCAACATCTTCAAATTTTCTACAGCTTATCTAACGTTGCATTTTTTCAACTTGTCAATATAGAGGCAATACATAAAACAAGTAAGACATCTCCTCATCTTGTCCTCCCACATCTCGGAGACAACTGCAAACCTTGCAACTTAGAGTTTTTGTTACTGCATTCTTAAAATAGAGGCTTCAGGTAGCAGTATTTAGTGTAATAATGCTTCTACAATCCATGGGCACTCATTAAGATAATATGTAGTACCTCAGCATTGACTTTTTTGTCTGCAAAACCCCTTAAAATAAACACAATCCATATTAAAAAAACAACTAACAAAAAAATCCAAATAACAAAAGAACAAAGTATGGAAATAACAATATAAAAGGGAAACTCATCAGATCTATTTGCAAAGTTAAACTTAAGCTAAGCATCTATGAATACATTTGTCCTTTCACTATTCAAATAAAGTAAAAATATTTGCTGGGTCAGTAACATCTGCTGTAATCTGCATGGCAGAAGTCTAGCACTGATGGAAAGGAAATGAGCACTTCTATTCCCTCAAAGAGACATCAGCAGCAGCCTTTCTTTGCAAGGCAACAACTTGGTTTCCAAGTGTGAACTGAGGGCATGGCCTACATTAGAAAAAATAAAAAATATTTCCACAAAGGATTGAAAAAAAGAAAATCCTTTCAATGCATAACCACAATTAAGAAATGAGGATCTCTTTTGGTCTCTAGTAGCAAGCTGAAGAAGTCAGTAAGTACTAATTTCAAGCACTGATCCACTGAATGCGCTAATTTCACTGTTCCTCAAAATCACACTGGGCATAGTGAGTGAGCAGGTGAAGAATGAGCTTTAGGCTTCCCTCTTTTTTTCCCATATCAGACACCATCATCTGGCTAATTAAAAATAGTGCTGAAATACAGAGCAAAAGGACTCTGCACTAGAAAGAGCAGACAGTATAATTTGTCTGTAGAGCTACAGGCACACTACTAAAGCTTAAGTTCTCTAGTAAAAAAAAATATGAGAGACTTCAGAGCCAGTGTACAATAAATATGCACAGCAGCTACAGCCAACACAGCCAGTGCTGCACTTCTTTGAGCAGCCAAAGTGCAAGAAAGCTGACAACTACAGGAAAATGAAGCCAGTTAAGCAGTAACTAATTATAGTTATAGAAGGGGCAGAGAAGGAGGAAAGTTGTTAAACTATAAAAGCAGGCCTGTATAACTAAAACATCCAGTATTAAAAAGTTCTACCCACAATAACTACAGAATAATTCAGGCCAGCCACACATGTTGATTTTTTTTTTAATAGTTCAACCTCCACTACAACTAGCTAGGCAATTAATTCCTTGAAAATAAAGTAAACCTTTTTTGCATTTTAGATGGAATTTTAAAGTACAAAACCACTATTTTAAAGCTGCTTGAGTGTGTATTTTCCCCTTTATTCTGGCTTTAAAAAAACCCTTAGTCTGCCTGCAGAGAGCAGCACACAAACCACCATCACACAGCAACTTGCATCCAACTGGAATGACCGACTAGAAATCACATTTGACAGTGAAGTGACCGATTATCTTCCACTCTATAAAGTCAGGGTCGAAATGAAATGGCAGCTGGGGACCTCGTGGCAGGAACAGCACCAAGCACACATCACTTGGTGCATCAATCACCACCATTAACCTCCCTAACTCTTCCTCAGTTTTGCTGTCCTTAAATATTTTTTCCAACACAAACACTGAACCAAGGGCTGAAGGTAAAAGATACAAAAGAAAAAGAATAAATTCAAAAAACACCAAAAAACCAAACCCAAGTATGGAAGATCCCAGGATACAAAGCCTCCAAGGGAAAAAAAACCACTGAACACAAACAACTCCAGCAAGAATGAAAACAAACTATTTGCTATTCAACTTCATATTTAACATGTCTCATGTGTATTTAGCTTGTGGATATTTCCCAAAAGACAAGTAAATAAAAATATTTAAAATAATTTTAACCCCCCCCCCAAAAAACCCTACCAATCAATACCAAAACGGCAGCATCTTTCAGACACTTTTATCTCACACTTTCGTCTCCTATGACATCAACTAAATTATGGTTTTGAAAATGCCATTTTTAAGAAAATGGATATTCTCCCCCAAGTAGGTCAGCACCTCTACATGGAGTCCATTTCGAGTCTCACTTAGCACTGGAAACAGAAGGAAAAAAGCACAGTAAGTGTTGAGAAACAAACTAACATGCCTTGCCACAATGTACCATTTAGTTCCTTTGTCATATCCTTTTTCAGTTCCTTCATGTTCACCCTAACATTGCATTTTCCTTCAAAATTTGCAGACAGATGGATCAGTTAACTGAAAGATTCAGCAGGGGATGATAAAAAAGTCGACAAAATTAAAAAAAAAAAAAAAAAAAACAAAAAACAACCCAAGAACAAATCCAAACCAACTGATTCCCCCACCCAATCTCTGGGTGAAGCAGCAGCAACAGCACAGGTATCTCACACTAGCCCAAGCACAGAAGTCAGATTCTCAGGAAGAGCAGATTGCTGCAATCCAGCTGGCAGGTTTCAACCAAGGGACTCTGAAAAAGGCATTTGCAGGTGTGCACTTTGCACTTCCTTCTGTTCAATGCCTGGAATCCCCACAGAAGTGAATTCCCCAGCAGCACATCCCATCCTGCCTCCTCATCAAGCAGCTGTAAGGATGGCAGGACAAGAAACAGCATTATTACAGTTCCAGCCCAAAGGGTTACTATCAGATCTAGTAAAATTTCTTGAACATGTAGGTGCAGAAATGCTAATGAGAGGTGAATCATTCATGCAAAAATACTCGAGCACATTCAACATAGTCTAAATGAAGTGTGCTCCCCTTAAAGAGAGAAATTACACTATTCATCCTGATTCTTCTGTTAACGTGCACAATTCTCCTTTGAGAAGTAACTAGGGTGAAGGGCTTTTATCACACATTTCTGTACACTGGGTGCAAATCATTCCAATATGGAAGTCACCTGGTTTTCTGTATATTCATATTTTCCTATAGTAGTTTCTATGCTGAACTCCTTACCCTCTGCCATAGAGAAGCTTTCCAAAGTCCTGCTGGTTTCACCATGGCAGGTATTTTGAGCTAAAATTATAAGGCACGTGTCCCTGTTCCCCCTATAACAGCATATTTTAATGATACCAAAACACAGAATTTAGGCATTTTAATTACAATTTCCATGATATGTTGAAATAATATTTTTTTTTCAATTCTTGTAATACAAGGTTCATCAAACCTTGAGGAGTCCATAGGGATATTATAACATTACTAATACTTGGAGAATTTTCCCTTTTAACTTTCCACACTGAGTTCTCTCTTTAGAATATAAAGAATTCTAATGAGACCAAGATGATTTAAAAAAGACCCAGGTGTTATTTCAAAGAATTATGCCAAGTCAAGTATTAAAAACCACTTCATGTGTTAAATTTAGATGTTATGAAACACAGCTGGCTGGCTGCATTGTTTTTAATTATCTTTATTTTTAAGCTAGAGAGATACCACAGAAAGATAGCTCCCATTATAATTACTGTGTAAGGAAGATAGTAAGTAAAAGTTAAGATTGTTTCCCTGTGAGTTGCAATGGCAACTGATACAAAGAATGGCCCATATCTACAGTAAAATTTACCATCCACGTTTAATAAATTACAATATATAATTGAAAAAACTACCATTCATCTGTAAAATAGTTTGGCATTTTGCAATCCTAAAGATTTATGTCATTTATTCTACATCAAAGATTTAATTTTTAACTTGGTGTTTACTGCTTATGTTTTTCAAAGAGGAAGGCAACACATCTGAGAGCAACCAAATCACCAGCAGTCAAACTGCTTTGGATGACAGAACTAAAGAGGAGTAAGGAGTGAAGCCACAGCTGGATTGCAAACCATCCCAGTGATTAACAGCACCAAAGCTGTTGATTTCTCAACTTCCCAAATCCTTTTGGTTTTGGCTTTAGGGAGGAAGCTGGCTGTGAAGAGCATGGTGTACATGGTCCAACATGTACATCAGCTGAGCAGCTACCCTGCATGATTAGCCCTGCCAAATTTTCAAGTGGGAGTTAAATCCTCTCCACACCTTGCTGCCACACCAGAGTACTCAGCAGGCAAGGTGCACAGCCAGAAACACAACTCAAAGCACAGGAAACCCAGGATCTTTCCTGATGCCCACAGCCACAAAGAACTGAACATACCAAAAACCAGTCATGTTTACCTAGGGGGACACTGGATGCCTTGCAGGCTGATCACAAGGCCAGGGACAACTGAAAATCATTCAGCAACCAGGTTAGAGGCCATCCATTAATACTCCTTTGCAGAAGCTGTGTCTTAATCACTATCAAAGTCTTCTTCAAATTAACTCTTGCATGTGTTTGGACAAACAACACATCAGTGACCCTTCATTGCTAATGTATATTGTATATAATAGTGTATATTACATTTGACTGTCAGTATATTACCAATATAATGACATTCACATAACTTAGCTTGGGTCTGCACAAAATACTGAATATTAATATGATTTTGACCTCCCCAGCTGCAAATTTCAACTGTTCAGGAATTCTAAACAGAATAAACCTCAAAACACCTTTTATAGAGTCCCTCTTGTTAAAGACATGAAAAGGAACACCACCACCCAGCTCAAAAATTAACTTGTTAAATTTGAAACTGCTGGTAAGGAAAAACTCCCGGCTGAAATTCCCAGCTTTCCTAGCCAAATTTTTATGGGAGTGGGGCTCATTACCCCGACCTTCTCCTCCCTTCAAGCATCTAGTCTTCAGCATTGTTTTGAACTTGCAACATTTAGCCATTTTTTAACTGACTGAAAAGGAGATTTTTTTTATTCACAATCCTCAACTGTACAACAACCACATATTATGGTTTTTGCCCCAGTCTCTTTAAGGTTTTGTTCCTCATTGTTTCAGTCTCTCAGACAGAAACTGCAGGTTCTTTCCTCTGCTCTGAGAACTTACTGGTTTGCAGATGCCCACAGAATTGCAAATAAGAGCACTGAAGGTCAATATTTGGCACAGCTGAACAGTAGGAGGTGACTGCAAACTTCAGAACCATACTGCAGCAGTTTGCAGACCATTCTCCTCTAAGTTCTACCTCAGCTAAGAGCTACAAAAATAAAGAACACAGAAGGCAACAGGATGGCTTCCTTCCCTTTACCCATCATCAAGGGATTACTCAGACCTTGATTTCACACCATCTGGCAAAGCCTCCCAAGAAGAAACTAAGATAATCTTGAATCTCTTGGTTTGTTAATACACCTTTACTAACTACAATAAGGACATGTTTGCTCCCAGAAGCAAGGGATGGGGAGGAACAAGAGGATGTGTTTCTTTGCATCGGTCTACTTCAGAAATTTTCACTGTCCCAAATGTAAAACATTTAAGCCAGCATCTGGAATTTTACTACAGTGCATATTGTTAAGATCACACATTCAGGAAAGCCTCTGCTGTCAGAAAGCTTCCAGAGAATTACATTTCTACAGCAACAGCTTTTAATGCCTCAAAACTGCTTTTTTTTCCTTTTCTTTTTCTTTCTCCTTTTATAACAGGAAGTCAGGTAAAACTCTGATACCACCACAGTCAGGATCTGGTCATGACTACAAGACCCTCTGTACTGTGAGATTTCTGCAGCCATCACTAATGAAGGCCTCAGTTCTGCAAATCACTCTAGAAAAGTCCTAATGCCAATATAATATTACCATAAATGTCACAGGCAATGATTCAACAGCCTGCAATAAAAAGCCTCACCTCACCCAATCAGTGATCAAGGACTGAGCGACAGGAGCTGAAACCAAAGCCATTAAACTTTGCCCACTTGTGTTTATCCTGGGGTAAGTCACCAGCTCTCACCAAGGGGAGAGTACGACACTCTCAACCACGAGCACTAATTGCTCCAACAGGAGGATACAGTCTTCCTCCTTCCCTATCTCAACCACTGGCAGAGTGGAAAGAAACAAGTTGTACAAAGAGACCAACTACCACATATCCCTGCTGCCTTGGGCACCCCAGCACAGCAAGTGCCAGCCTATGTTAGGACTCAGTGTTTGGGTGGGAACAGCAAATTGAGCTTTCCTCTCTTTGCCGTGTCTCACCAGCCCAAAGCACACACTAAACCAAGGCTGCACGCAGCTCTCTACGGCCCAAGTGGTCAGCTCAAGCTCCAGCTCTTGCCTCAACCCCACCTGCATTTCTTTTTCCATGCCAACACTCCTGTGATCACATGGTATAAAAGGTTCAGGGAGCTCAACTAATAGAAAGAAAACCCATTTTGAGGAAGAAAAACAGGCAGACCCTGTGAGCTGAGCTCCCTGAACTGACTCACTATTGGGCTGAAGAGGCAGGAGGGTGGGCAGAGCAGCAGAACTGCCTCCTTTCAAGCAGCTGGCCTAGATTCACCCAGGAACTTCTCCACCTATCAGTTCTGATAAGTGCACATCGAACAAGTGAGATTAGCTCACACACCCAGCTGAAAACTACTCTGCTGTAAGGTTAACTTTCCATTACATCAGCAAGCTCATCTAATCACACCACCATATGAACACACAAGTTTTCATACACTGTGCACAGAAAACACATTCAATCAAGACAGGATTTTTCAACTGCAGTGCAGTAACACATCAGTCTAGGATATAAAATCATATGGTAAGGCTCTTACAAAAGAACAAAAAGGAAAGCAGAGGACACTGCTGGGCACACTAGAATTTCCAGCACACTGTAACAGAATTACACATAAATGAAATTCAAACACGGCAACTGGCCAACACTGGAAAAGGTTTGATTTAAGATTTATGTTAATGTTAACTTAAGTATTCTTGGCAATTTTGACCACCTCACTAGGTTAAGTTTCATTTTATTTAAAGTTCAGTATGAATTATTACAAGAATGGTCTTTTAAATGTACAAGATATAAAGCCAGGCATTATTCTTTTAAGAATCTACCTGCCCATAATTCAGTGACAATCACTGGTAGCAGTACCAACATTCATGCCATCTTACATTTTTCTCAGCATCAACTCCAATGACCTACAATGCTTCCTCAGACAAATGTCACTCCAGAAATTCTGCCATCAAGGACTTCAATTGCCTTTCTGAAAGGTTTCTTTGTAATAACATCACTGTATGACAGGCTGATTTCTGCATATATTGAGACTGCTTTGATTAGAATTTGATAAACTACTACTTCGTAGTTCATCATGCACCAACAACGCTGAAGAGCACACCTCATACACCTAGTTTGTATTTCTGTTTTTCTGATCATTCTCCTGTCATGCTTTACCCCACAGCACTAGAAAGAAGCCTCATATGGAGTATTTTCTACTTTAAGAGTACACTTCTAAAGACCACTGTCATCCTCTGATCTTTTTCATCACACAAAAGAGCAGTTTAAGTAATTTTTCTTTTCTTCAGGTCTCACATCTTTTGTGAGTATGATGCAATCTTCCCATTAAAAAAGCTCTGTTCTGAAAGTGTCAGACCAAAACTATGTTCTGTATCTTAATATTGATCCCTCTAGAGCTACAATGGGTCATGGGAGGAAGCAACTACCTCAAGTTTCAATCAATCCTCCCCCTGGTTGTAAGTCAACATCTAAAGTATTCAGATTAAAAAATAAGAAGCACACCAACTATTAATAGTTTTAAGTAATAAGAGCAATAATAGTAATAAGCAAAAAAAGAAAATAAATGCAATTAAGAAAAGCTGTTATTTTCAATGTTGACCAAAAAAATTTTCTAAATCTTCTGCACCACTAAGAAATAATTCAGTTCTATTTTAGTTTAAGTGCTTCTGAATGTAACACCCAGAGTGATATTGTTCAGCAATCCTGCTTCCAAAATTATTTTCAAATGCGTACTGAGCTATCACTGCGTTAAATGATTGAAATGTGGCGTGAAAACAGTCACACAAAGAGCCATTTGAAAATAAGATACAGAAGTACTCTGTTCCCCATGAGTGGCTTTAAGAAGGGCTGCTGGGCAGTGACTGTGAGCAGCAGCCCTGCCAGCCCCTGAGACCAGCAGGCTCCTGTAAGGCACATCTGAGGCGTGGGATTGCACTGATGCACAAAAAGCAGATTAAGTGGCTTTTGGGGGAAGGAAGTCCAGGACATACATCAGAGCAAGGTTTAGTCAGGCGTGTGTTTTACATTGCTCTAACTCAAACTCTGTCAAAAGGAAAGTGGATACATACTGGCTTCTGAAGTGCTTGTGAACCTACTGGCTACTTTTTCATTTTTAATGTAAAGTAAGGAGGCCATGCCTTACAGGAGTTTCACAGCGACATCCACACAATGAAGCCAGTACCTGGTTTCACAGGGCTGCTGCATTAAACTAAAGTTATGAAAGTAAATACTGACCTGATTGTTTCCTATTTAAAACCCCCACATAATAGAAAGGAGCCGCCTGATGACATTACAGAGTTATCCATGTGCAGCCATTAAACCAGGGCTGAAAAAAAAATAAATTGACTCATCCCTGACATACGTGAAACTCACTCTAGCAAGGCGAACAGGAAATCACTGGTTTCTGTGAGCTGAGCTCCTGGCCCCTGCAGCTGAGAAATGCCTTCACCTCCTTGTGCCACCATCCCCACCTCTGCAAGACATCTACTCCACACTCTACCTCTCACACCCTCCCAGGGAATAGTTTGCGACTGCCTATAGTTTAACACTACCCCAAATTTGAATTACTAATTTAAACGAGGCTTAACTAAACTACTTAAATGTTGCCTAAATGTCATTCTAATTACAGAGCACACATTTGCAATTAACTAGCTCATTTCAGGAGCTGGAGCACCAACTTAGAGAAAACAGAACGTCACTCATACATACATACACATCTCTGGTCTAGACAGGTTAAGTGAACAGTCTGGCAGTAAATTGAAGCTAAAAATGGGTGTCATACTACAGTCCTCTCTCCTACACCTTCTCAGAGGCAAATTTTCCTTCACTGATTTTATGCTTAAAATGAGGTTTTGAAACTGCAGCCATTGTATTTGTAAATCTTTGTTGTCTTAATGGGTATTTTAAGGTAGTAAAAAAAAAAAACCACCACAGCAGCACTGAGTTACTAGAAATAAAAAAAAATAAAGCACACAAAGTATGAGCCTGCCCCATGAAAGAGACCAAACACCACTAAGTTGACAGCCAGTGAAAGAAAAAAAAATATGCTGTGCACATTTAGACATTTCTATGCAAGAAAAAAAAGCAAAACTTCTTGTATTTTAGCTTACAAAGCAGACAAAACTGACCTTTAATTCCTGCACAAGATAAACAATCAAGTTTTTATCCATACACACAGAAACACACATGCACCGAGTACATATCTGAAGCACTGTTTTAACTGAGACCAGTTACTTGTCCTTATGGGTAAGCAGAGGGAAATGCTGTGAGTTATTATCAGTGCATGGATGAGATGCACAGTTCTTGTTACATCTGCTTCAGTTTCAAAATGACTTAGGTAACAACCCTTTCTGCCATAGTAGCAAACACAGAACAGGTGACACTCTTGGATTCCAATTCAGGTTTCAACACAGACAAGGTAGTAATTAACCTTTAGAGCAATGGCTTCTTGAAACCCACTCTCCCAAGATAAAGAATTTCTATTTATTGATTTTTGTTATTCTCGAGTCAGCTTAAAAAAATGCAGTCATCCAAAGTCAGATTGAATTACTGTTCTTATGTTCACAAATCAACAGCTAAAAATGCTAGTAATCCCACAAACTAAGCAGGTATCAAGTGAAAGATGCTAAACACTACACAAAAATACATCTTTCCTTATTTCCTAACATTTCAGCAGGTAAAAACTTTATTATATATATTATATATAGAGAATCATAAAGAAGAAATAATACTAGTTTGATACCTCAGTGAAAGTTCTAGACATAAATTAAATTACCATTTAGCACTGAGCAGCTATTACTACCAAAAAAAAAAAAAATCTCACTTCCATAAGAAGGTATGGTCTACCTTCTAAGTGCAGATACACTGCAGTGGCCCATCTAACTTTCATGGGAACTAAACCTGCATATATTACATAAACTGACATTTTTTTGGTCATGATATTAATACAGACCATAGGTATTTCTGCATATAGAAGCATTTCTGTCACTGAGCCCAACCTGAAGCCACTGTCAGTCAGAGGGAGATTACAATGGCCAGGAAAAAACATTCAGTGAATGGGTAGTTCTGACAGTCTTCTGTTCAGCGATGTTTCATCTGCAGGAGGCGGCACACAAACTGCACGCAGAAGATTCCTGAACGCTGCCTTTTCTTGGAATTACATTTGCACATAACTGGTTCAGCGTGAAGCCAACAACTTCACGCTAAAATAAGTTTAGCTGCTTTTCCTTAAGTCGCCCATTAAAACAATCTTCGTGCATAATCGCCCCTTTTCCCAGTCACCCTCCTGAAACACGAAGCACCCCTCCAGTTTATTCTGCAAGACTGGTTCGCTAAGCGAGCGGATCAAACAGAAACTGCTCAAAAACGCGTTTCATACAGACTCCCGGGGCAGCTGCTCGAAAATTGTAATGTCTACTTTCTCTTTTTTACGAACGACCGGCCGAGGAGCCCTCGGGCTGCAGGGGCACGGGCTGGGCCGGCGGGGCAGCGCGGGCGGGCCACTAAAATCCAGACCCAAGCGAGATATACCCCCCAGAAAATGCTCTAGAGAAGAAAAAAAAAAAAAAAAAAAAAAAAGAAAAAAAAAAAAGGGGGGAAAAAAGGGCAGGAGAAGGCAGCAAGCGAGGCGGACAGGAGGCTGGCGGGCTCCCGCTGCTGCCACACACGCTCCCACCCGCGCACGGGCGCCCCCTTCCTTCCTTCCCCCTCCTCCCGCGATTCCAGTCCCACCCGCTCCTCTCCCGCATATTCGAAAGGCTGCTTTAATTCCTGCAGCAGCAAATTCCTCCCTCCCAAATTTGGGCGCAAAAGGAAAAAAAGGGGAGGAGGGAGCGGGATGGAGGGGGAAGGGGAGAAAAGCTAGGGAGAAGAAATATCTCCGGCATTCTCGCCGCCCGGCTCCCCAAGCCCCGCGCAGGCATTATACAATTTCGGCGAGGCAGGAAGTGACTGGGGGGGTGGGGGGGAGAGGCGGCGGCGAGGGGGGCTGGAGCCGCATCTGAGGAGGAGGACGAGGAAGGCGGGGGGCGGTCAAAGGGACGGGGGGCCCCGCGGCGGGGCCGCCGGGATGGGAGCCTCGGCGGTGCCCGCTGTATTCCCCTCTCCCCGCGTCGCCTCTCAGCCCACCCATCGCGGAGACCCCACGGCCGCAGGCTCGCACTGTCACGGCCCCCCCGCCACGCCTCGGCCCCGGGCTGGAGACTCACCCATGGCGCTGGCCGGCGGCGGTGCGGCTGCCGCTGCTGACGCTGGGCTCCGGCTGGCTGCTCGTCCTCCCGCCCTGCCTCCCTCAGCCGCGGCGGCACCGAGCGGGCCGCCCCCTCCTCCCCGAGCGCCTCCCGCCAGCCAACCCGGCGGCGATTCTCCAACGCCCCCTACGCCGATTCCGCCGAGGGGCCGCGGCCCTTCCGCACACGGCGCCTACGCGCTCCCGCGGCCGGACGGACTTAGCGGCTCCGCTCCCGCCGCCGCCTCTGCCTGCTCCTCCTCCTTCTCCCTCGCCGCCTCCGCCCAGCTCCTCACACGCTCCCCGCCCGCCTCTCCGAGCACACAGCGGCTTCCGGCTCAGCCCCTCCGCCCGGCGCTGTCCCCACGTCTCTCGCCCGCCCCTCCCAGCCCGGGGTCGGTCACGCTGTTATTTCCTCCCGCGCCGCGCCGGAGAACAGAGGAAGCGCTCGGAGGCCATTTTGGAACCGGGCGCACGCTGCGGGAGCGCGCAGGCCGCACGGCGGGCTCTGCCCGGATCAAAGATGTCCGCCGGGCTTGACGCGCGGGGCGAGGCGGTCGTGCCGCCCCCGCCTTGCGCCGGGGCCATGCTCGGAACGGCGCCGCTCCGTGCGCGCCTGGCGGGGCCCGGGGTGGGCCAGGCTGGAGCCCCTGCGCCTCCCGCGGCCGCCCACACAGGCGGCGTAGGGAAAGGCCGGCGGGAGAGCGGCACCGGCATGGGCAGAGCGAGCGAGGCCCTCAGCCGCGCTTAGCCCCGGGGAGCCCCGGGCTGCGGCACTGCGGCGATCGACTCGCTGCTCCCCCCACATAGTCACGATTGGGTGCCCAAGTCCCCCGTAATGAATGAGGACACGGTGAGAAAACACCAAAACACAACCAAAGCATTTGAACGCAGCTGTTGGCAGGCGCTAGGTAACATTTTTCTAGGGGGCCGAAGGGATGCTTGGGTGCCCTGGGAATCCCAGTGCCCAAGCCCTGCGCCTGGGCTGCTCTGTCCTGTACGTCCCTGAGTTCCTGCATTGGCTCCTCGGAAATGCTGCTGCCAGCCGAGAGAAACGTCCACTGCAGTACAGAACACATGGATTCCAAGAGAGGGAGAAACATGCCTTTTGCCTTTCCTATTCACATAGAGCTCTCAACGTTGTATTTCCATTTTACTTTTTGGACGGGTATCTATCCAAAGGTTCCAAGAGCCTTTTAAAATCTGGGATATTTATGCCCAAACTGGAATACTGGAGAGCTGTATTTATGATGTGTGATTTGAAACTTAGCATACTTTCTTTTGTGTTGGAGATTTTCAAGTATGGTTCGTTCCTGGCCTTTTCTTTCACATGAGGCACGGTGTATTTCTCTTATGAGGAAAGGTGGTTAGCAAAAAGGTAAAACTACGTTAATTTACTGTTTATTATATAATTTGTTGCTGCCATTATTAAAAGTACATCTTAACATCATGCCCTGGTACTGGGAGGATGAAAATAGCAATTTTCATTTCAGCAGCAAAAGGAAAATTTTCAATAATGCAATATTTCTGTATGCACTCATAGCCAGGCAGGAGCAACAATGAAGACACAAAGTTTGCCTTTGTTTCTCACAGCGTTCCATCCAATTCTTTCCTGTCTAGTGTATTTTTTTTTTTTTTTGCCCATTCGATAAACAAATACTTAAACAAATACTTTTTATGACAACTAGGAAAATGCATAATCTTTTCAGAAAGGTATGCAGCCCTTCACAATGTGGTTCAGCACTCTTTAAGAACTGGAAATGTTACAATATGCTGTGGTTCTTGGGTGCCCAAGGGAAAGAGATTTTTATTATCATTGGTCACAGGACTGCCAAATGTTATCTTGTAAATCCATGTCTTTCACAATGGATGAGGTAAGAAATAACCTTTCTTTCATTCTGGTTGGTTTAGGTGGTAATGACCATGGGAATGAGATAGAGCTACATTGCTTTTGTGGTTATTCGAGTACCAAAGAGAGACATTTTACACCACAGAAGTTGTTCACTGAATGCAAAATATAGTCCCCACAGCTCTCCCATAAAAATACATTGTGGGAAAACAAACAGTACGAATAATATTTGTTTTCTCTCCTGTAGTAAGGGCTTCACACTCCTTAAAAATATTTATCTTGGTTTTCAGATATGTAATATTGAGAAAATAGCATGTAACTGAAGGGGATATCTTCAAGTAGGAAATAATGATTTTGGGGAATTCCCTTTTAAGTAAAACATTACTTTGTATTGATTGTTGGAAAAACAAAAGTGAGCTTGCACCTTTGAAACCTACTGCAAAACTGGCACAGGGTTAATGAGGAAGCAAGATGCAAGCCAATGGGTTTTATGTGAGGTTAATGTCCCATTTTTCTGGGTTGTGAATAGCAGTGTGGGGGGTGTCTCTTTTCATACAGCAATTCACAGGCTTCGGAAGATTCTGCAAAATTGTGTTCATTTTGAGAAACAAAGCAAATGCAAATGGGTCCCTGAGGTTTGAAAAATACTGTGTTCTGTGTACAATATAATAAAAGCCAAACTTTTTCCATTCCTGTAGTGATCTGCTGCTCCTCTTCAGAAGCAAAGCCTTCATTAGATATGTCATTGAACTTTAAAAAAATTGAACTCAAGTAAATTTCAGGATTCTGTCAATTGTGTTTATTTGATTCAAATATTGAAGGTACAATTTTGTGACTGCTTTTTTTGAAATTAATAAAAAGCTTTGCTAAATTAAATGCAGGACACTACCTGCCATAACTCAACCCTCATCTCTGTCCCTCTTGTCCTCAGATACAGAAACAAAAGCTACTCACCACATTTAGAAAATATACTAACTAGGGTTGCCTCCAGGTTGGTTCCCAACCAGCCTAGCCAGTTTCAGTCTCTCCTTACCAGTGAGACATAGGAAGACTATTTTGTTTTTGTCTTTCTTTTAATGCAAGCAGACGTGACTCACTAGGTGAATTTGCACACAGCATTAGCTCCAGCAGGAGATGTGGTGGAATAACTGCGCTTGTAGTGTGCTGATTTGCTCCTGCATGGCAACTCCAGTCCCTCCTGGGTTTGTAGGGCACACGGTGCATCTCCAGACTGAATCATGCTTGCTCAGGCAGTCCAAAGTATGCAGCATCCTTTGGAGCTGCTGTGCAAGTGTGACAGATCTTTGTGGACCAAGCAATGTCTTGCTGAAACAACAGTTTTTTTATAGCAACGGGGTGAAGTCCCAAATTCCTGCTCCTGTCTACAGTCTAACTCTTGCAAGGTAGGAGGCTGAGGATACTCAGTGGGGAATAATGAGCACAGCATCCTCCTTCAAACCCATGCTTAAATTTCAGATTTGGAATAATGCCTACAAGCATCTTGACCACTCTTTGACCCCTGCTTGTCATGTTGACCAGAAGTGTCTCTTGTCCTTGTACTGTGTTGCCTCTTGGACACCTGTTGCCCCTTGCGTTGGATGATCTCTTTGTAAATGCTGCCATTTTGCTTTGTTCTCTAGCACAAGAAACAGCAGTAATACAAATGCTAACAGTAATGTGAGGCATCAGGTGTCACATCTGTCTTGTCCCTCGACCCTGTCCTTTGTGAACATACCAAGTCAGTATGGTCATTTGCCTGAATAAATGTTTCCAGAGTCAGTCCTGTATTTATGGCACTTTTCTGTTCTCAGAGGAGGAGGGCTGTCATAAAACAACCCTTGCAAACTCACAAGCAGCACATTAACCAGCTAGAGGGATGGAGCACGTCTCCTGCAAGGAAAGGCTGAGAGAATTGGGTTTTTTCCTGGAGAAGAGAAGGCTTCAGGGTGACTTGATTGTAGCCTTCAGTATCTGAAAGGAGCCTACAAGGAAGAAGATGCACTTTTCACTGGAGCATTGGGGAATGGCTTCAAACTGAAACTAGGTTTAGATTAGGTATATGGAAAAAATTATTTTCTGTGAGAGTGGTGAGGTACTGGAACAGGCTGCCCAGGGGAATTGTGGCCACCCCATCCCTGGAAGTGTTCAAAGCCAGATTGGATGGGGTTCTGAGCAACCCAGGCTAGTGGAAGATGTCCCTGCTCAAGGCAGGCAGTTTAGAACTAGATGATTTTTAAAATCCTTTTCTACCCAGGCCATTCTGTTATTCTATCCTATCATTACTGCTGCATCATGACTGGCATCTTTGGCTGCCCCCTATAAGATTATTCTGCAGATACGCACCTCTTGCTCCCGTTTTAAGTTTTCCCATTTGCTTTTTTTAAAAAGTGCTCTGCAGCAATAGGAAAGAGCCACATTCACCAGCAAGTGAATGCTGTAAAAGTTATGAACACAGGCTTCTATTGAACAATTGCTACAGGAAAAATACAACATCTCTTGTTTTGTAGTGTGTTTACTGTATCGTCCTGGTATACATCCATTACTTCAATTATCTAAAGAAAGAGGCTTTGATAGATTACGACCCAATGATGTGATCCTTGTGAGAGGCACACACATGCACTTATTGTTTAAGGTAGAAAATGGTTGCTTTGTGCAGTTCTAGTGGTGTAGCAGGGAATATAGCTCCGTAGAAGCAGGAAGGCAGCCTAACTCTTAGCCCCACACACTAACAACTATTACTTCCTTAAGTGAGGTGAGATACAGCCTTCATGGCAGTTTCCTTCATCCATGTGAAAGACTCCTGTCTTGGGAGACATAGCAGGTTTCCAGTAGTGTTAAGCTATTTGAAAAATGCACCATCTAATGTATTGTTTGTACAAGAGTCACAGATGCAAGCTGGTGAGCTGACAGATTGAAAAATACATTTCCTACTCCAGGGAATCAGAGCCTTGAGCAAAGGCCCCTCTCGCCCTTCCACCCCTCCGCTTGCAGGTAGCAGCTGCTGCTTGTATGACCAACAGCAAGGCAATGGTGTGTGCCACGTGTCCTGTAATTCCTGTTCTCCCTTTGATTATCTGTTAATAAGTAAACCCCACTGGGGCTGGGCAGGTCTGGGTAGATCCTTGGGAGGCTTTCCCTGTAGCCAGCTGTGCAATTGTTCAGAGCAGCGCTGCAGCTGAGCGGGCTGAGGACTGCTGTGTCTGAGCAGGGCACACAGGAGGGGCTGCTCAGGCTGCCACTGCTGAGAGAGCCAGGCCTTCGGGCAGCTGGGCTCGCTGCCTCTTTACATTAGCAACTGCTTCCCAGCCTGGAATAAGGTGCTGCTGTCACACTTTGCATATTCGATTAGGGGGAAAAAATACTTAGACATGCAATGCAATGTGACATTTTATTGCTTTTTTTTTTTTTAATTTCAGGAAAGGAGTTATGCTTTCCCAAAGAAAAGGGTTTTTTTTCTTAAAATGAATTAATGAGCTAAAAATTAATTTCCTGCATAAACACTAGACGGTGGGTTTTTTTCAAATTACAGAAGAAAAATATTAGATAATAAATCAAATATTACATAATTAATTAAAACATCAATTATGTATGTACAGTAGTCAGCTATTTATTCTCTTTACTCATATCAGGACATTGTTTCTATAAAAAGTAAAGTGAATGACAGGTTCTGATGGGAAACAAGTACTATGTACCCTGTGCCACTGTGGCCCCAGCAGTCTGGCTTTGTGTTTTGTAGTTGTCACCTTTTGATTAAAGGACATCTGTATCAGCCTAGGAGCATTGAATCAGGCTTTATCTTTGCACATACTAAAGCAGCAGTACATCTAGTTCTTGACGCTAGACTTGAGGTAGCAGTATGCACATCAAGGCCTTGGGTAGAAAAGCGGAACAGCTGAAGCCAAGTGTTGCAGATTGTGCCACTTACTGGCATTTTAATCACTTTGTCATTTCATTCTGTTTCCTTTACCTGTAAAAATGTGACTGTAGATTCTGTTATAGTTACTGCCATGCCTACAATCTGGAATCCTCTCCAAGTTCATTCTGAAGTGACGAGTCTCTCCCTTTGTGCCTCAGGCTGGACCAGCCTGGACTCTGCCACTGTGCTTACTTAGCATGTGATCTGGCTCCCAGATCTGGCCTTGGAGACTGCACCTGGCACTTCAATGAATTGATTAAATAAAATTAATTGCTTGGCACGACCTTTAGGAGCGAAGGATTTCACACAGAGTAGGACTTGTACCACCACTCCTGTCTAATCTAGCACACAAACACGTGTCATTTATCCAAGGTAGTCAGACCATCCTTCCTGGGTTTTCTGAGTAGCTGCTGTGTATGAAAAAATTTATTGGTGTCTTGGCACCAGAGCATCAGCCCTACAAAACCTCCTGAAAGTCACTTTTCAGACACTCAGTTGCAAATTTCAGGTACTCCTTATGCATGTGATCTCTAGGTTCCAGCCTAAACCCAGCTGTTGAACCCCTAGGCTAGAATCAATGAACAGAAGCTTTTATAGGTCACTGCTTGGTTTTGTCTCCTGCTTTTGTCAGCAGATGACTTATTTGTACCTGTCTTTTGGGCTTTGCTGATAGTTTATTTAGTGACAGTCATTAAGCTGAACACACCAATGCATATAGCTCCAGTTAATCCAGTAGAGCTACTCACTTGTCTTTTGCAACAAAAGGTGACATGAAATACTTAGCAATAAGTAAAAAGCAAATTCTTTTTTATTTTTTAATTAAACCATGTGTGACAGTTGGCATCTGATTACACGTAGGCCTGACTGAATGCTACTGCCATTGGTGATAGTAGGAATTTTGCAATTTAAGGTTTATTCAATCTTGAATAATCAAAGCTCACTATTAACAGAAAAAAATCTCAAAACTATATTTTGTAAGAAAACCACAAACTGGTAAAATATTAATATAACATTATAGAAATACTCAAAATACATTACGGTTCAATCCACTTAGTTAAATTATTGGTGCATAATGTGGAAAAAACCCTAGAAACATAGAACAAGGAAAATGCTGCAACTTAATTCAGATTACTTCTTTCTGTTTATATTCTGAATTGCAACATTCTGAACTTCTATTTTACATAAGGAGAAAAATACTGAGTGATTTTTCTATGATGACTGAGCAATACTAGAAATAGAGCACAGTTCTGAAAGAATCCGTTACATAGACATTTGGGATTCATAATGGGAGATGACGGTCTTTTTGATGATGAATACACTATATAAGCCAAGAATATTTCAAGAGCTTGTTTCAAAGTAGATCCATTAGCATAACCCAAAACTTATCCTTATTCTTCCAGATAAGGAAAGTTCTTGTGTTGTTGCAATAACAGAAAGTTAGCATGTAAGAAAGTTTTTGAAGAAATTATGTGCTTGTTACAGAGCCAGACTTCAGACATACTCCTTACAGTGTGTAAATTTTAATGCAAAACACATAATCTGCATGGAAGTGTGGAAAAATAAGGGTTAGGGTTTTTTACATAATATCATAAATACATGTTTTTGAAACAACTTCTGGGTCATGCGCTCATTAAGTGTCTTTCTTGGATAAACTGGCAGCATGGACTCTTCCTACACAGGATGAGTTGGCAAGTTCCTTGCCAATGCTTTTTTTTTCCTTTCCCCTTAACAGCCCCATGTAATGCCCAAAGTTCTGTAAAAAACTATGGTAAAAAAACTGGTCAAATATATGGGAAGCATATACTGTTTGGTTTTAAATTGATAGTACTTTTTGGTAGTTAATCTTGTGCTCCTAGAGTGCATGGGAATGCCTCTGTTATATAATAAACTAAATAAAAGATAGATAGATAGATAGATAGATAGATAGATAGATAGATAGACCAGAAATGCTTAGATGTATGACTTCATGTTTTATGAATTTAGTAGTATTTGTAATGGCCATGACTGTCTTCAAATATTACTCACTTTGACCAAAGATACTGTGATAGAAATAGTCTATTGAACTGACATGTACATGCCAGTTCCTGTGTGTTCTTTATTTCCCTAAAAGACCTAGCTGAAAAATTGAATGTTATTGAAAGAGGGTTCAGTTGTGTAGGAAGCAGATACTTGTCCACATTACCTTTCTTTAAAAAGTGTTTTGCCTGCTTTATTGCAGAAAGAATGTAGTATTGTTCTACCTGTAGTGTATTGTTAAGCAGCTTGTGCAGTTACTGTTGAGTTGGCTAGCTGGTTCAAAAATGTAGTGTATTTCATTCCAGTTCATTGGTATTTCATGGTGTATTTCATTGGTTCCAAGAGCCAATGATCTCCCATTTTATATCAATTTATTTCTTGGTGGTTTTTCTAGTTTATTGTATTTATCTCAACTATTTAAAATGTCTGCAAATGTCCCCGTGGTAATGGAATTCACTTGGCAGCACTATATAGTTATATGAATCATTACAAGACAGTAAATAAATTATTTAAGGCATAGCTAAATACCAAATGGAAGTCAATAGGTTTGGAAACAGCAGAAAGAGTTTATTGTGAAGATACCTCAACGCCACTAATATTTTTTTCCTGGAAACCCCTACTTCTTGAAAGAGTTGGTTTGGACAGACTTGAATGTTTGATCCTGATGTTTTGGGGGATGTCCCCCAAAAGAAAAGCTTTCCCTGCAGATGGGTGGATCACCCCATAACTCTGTTGTGCCTGAGTCCAGACAGCACAGCTGGAATGTGGATCACTTAATTTTGGGGTCATGCATCTATTAGTGCTATGGTCTGTCCATCGTGGACAAATAGAGAAGTAATCCTTCAGAAAGGTTCTTAGCTTGAGCCTGTGCCTCTGACAGAAAGCAGGCTAAAGCAGTGTTTATGGACTGTCAAAAGATGTAGTGTATGTGCATGAACTTCCAATGAATAAACAAATCACAATTTTTTGTAATGGCGTGTAATGGAATAAGATGGCTGAATACTTGCAGAGCATTTTTTGCAAGAGAACAGTATTCAATTTTCTTGGGCTATAACTGGCAAAGCAGCCTTTTTCAGAGTATTCATGATTACCACAGCTATGAAAAAATTGTCCCTTCAACTCAATGTCTTATATGGACCCATTAGCTACTGTTGTCTTCTTGCATAAATGCAGTTGCAAAAGTGACAGGGTTTTAATGTAGGATGTCTTAATCCATTGTGATAGCTACATGGCTTCTTCTTTGAATATAAAGGAAGACCATGCAGTCAAGTGTATTTTAATTCCATATCTAAAGTTCAGCAAATGGAAGAGAGAACATTGAAAGTCTTAAATAAACCACAATGTGATAAATCATAACAAAGTATAAAGTGAAAACATTCAGTTTATTTAGAGAACGTTCTCAAAGAATGGAATACGTGGTCTTGAACCAAAGCATACATTTATGTAGTCCGTTGTTATTTCACAGTTTATTTATAAAATGATTCCATTTTTGATAACATCTGTGTATGGCAAGGTGCCTAACCTCTGGGGCACAATGGGGAGAAGTTATAAAGTTAGCATCCTCCTTCCTCTTGATGTACAAGCAGAGAAGCTGGAAGGAATCAGAGTGTTACTCTGCTGACTGAACTCAGGCAGCAGCATCTGCTGGATCTTACTGACTTCCACTCATTGGAGAAAAGACAGAACTGCTCTAAAATGGGGGCAACACGAAATCTTGGTAGGAGGCTCTCAGAACAGCCAGCCAAGGCAAGGTAGGTACAAGGCTGTAGATCTGTTGTGGTACAGAGTCAACACTGACTTCAGTCATGGTGCAAACTAGACAAAATCACACAAAGTGACAAAAATAAATCCGAAATTACCTACCTCCAGCTATTTAGACAAAGCACAAAACTCCTGGCATTTATAATTCTGCTTTTCTCTCTGGTTACTTGACTGAGAAGCTACTAAAACATAATTTCTATTTGAGCAAATTTTTGAAAGAGCAGTGAGTACTTTTGAATTTTACCTATTAGGTAAAGTACTGATCTGGATGGAAACAAAGCTCCTAAAACACATCTTTGTGTGCAGAAATTCCACTTGCTGTACATCACTGAAAAATTAAGTATGGCAGAAAAAATAAATCTGATTCACCATAAAAATGTTTTTTTCTGTAATGGTTATGACCTAAAATGTACTTTTAATGTTAGAAAAAATAACATCTTGTTCATTTTGTCTGATGGATTTTACCACTTCCTGCCTGATTATTGAGGAATTCAGAATGTTTTGGCCAACAAGAAGTGTATCCACACTAGGGAATTTCTTGCTCTCATTTCAGGAAACACAGCTACATTACTGCAATTAATGCAGGCTTTCTCACCACCATTAATCTCATGCTGTCTGGCCTCTGTCATTTTTCTAGATCCCCCTTATCTGTTCCGCCGTGGGCCTCTATCCTGCCATAAATTCCACGTGGTGCAGAGGCTGGCAGTGTGCTCCCAGCCATTACAAATACCTGTGGTAAACACAGAGGAGATTGCAGTACCTGTGCTGGCAAATACCAAGCCAGCAACTTTCTCACATGTGTCTGGAGATCAGAGTGAGCTCCTTCAGACACAGTTGCACAAAGTGACCATTCACCCCTAAGCTTGTGAGCCTTTGAAGCAGGCACCAAACCCTTCCAGGCCAATGGGGACCCTGTCCTTGGTAGGGCAAGAAATTCGCAACAATAAGAGGAGACCTGGCTGGCCTGCTTTCCATTGCCTGCTCCCATCTTCTCTCAGCTTGAGCTCTCCACCCTCACTTGCTTGTTTCTTTTTTTTTTTTTTTATGATGCTTAAATATTCTAAAACAAACAAAACAATCTATTTAATAAGAAAAGTACATTAGCAAATGGAAGGGTGTTTTAAAGACTTTTCTCCTCAGCAAACTGGCTTTCATTGAGCATTGAGATTTCATGTATCTCTGGTAAATAAATTAGAAGATAAATAGCATTAAACTCATAAAACAATTGCTGTATTTTGCTGGTGGTTGGCATCTCTGCAGTACAGCTGCTTCTCCCAGCCTCCTGGGAGTAGAAAAAGGGACAATAGTGAGCTATGCAGTGTGACTGACATCTCTTCCAATCTAAAGGCACACACACACATATTTACCAATACTCACCATCAAATCAGAGTAATTTCTATAGGTTTGGTAGCATCTTGAAAGGCTTTCTGTCACCCAGCCAGGAGCCAGCAGCTGGTCAATGCAGGAGGTCACACAGGATGGTCTTAACAAACTCTTTTGCCCATGCAGTCGGTCACTGGTCAGACAATGCCTTTGTATCCCACAGAACACATCTCTTTTCTTAGCATCTATTCTAGCAGGTGCAGCTCTGCGTGTCAGCCACCCCAAACAGCCAGCTGTGCTTGCAGTGAAACATTACAGTCTGCAGCCATCAGAGGAGAGGAGTTGTCACCAAAGGTTGTAAATAAAAGGGGAAGAATGTAGTGGCTTTGGGACTTCTGCCCAAGCAGATAAACTTTGACTGCTGTTGTGCCTTTGCTTTCTTAAGAAGCCCCAAGTGCTATTTTTGATCAGAGAAGAAAGAAATCTGCTGCCATGACCCTCATCAGGGTCAGCTGTTCCAAGCTGGAGTTCATACTCCAGCATTGCCAGAACTGTGTTGCTCAACTCAATCCTCCATGCTGTATTCCACATGTGTCCTCTGATTCCTCTTGGGGGTCCTACATGTTTCCACCTCCTCTGCCAACTTATAGAAGTTTTTCATTAGTTCTCTGTTCCCCAGTGCCTGTGTCCAATGAGGAGTCATCCTCTACATTAAAGTAGGTGTTGAAAACACAGGAGGGAAAAGGAGGGTTATAAGTAACTGGGTAATGGGTAATTCAGTTAGCCTTCCAGAGGCTAAGAGACAATCAGACTTATTCTAAGGAGAAGTCACTCCTCAGGAAATCCTTATGGATCATTGTTCCTATGGAGCAGGAAAACAAGCCTCTCACAATAGAAAATATCTTCCCATCAGCAGCATTAGAAAATGATAGAGCAACCAAGCTCTGGTAGAGTGAGTCATCACTCAGCAATTTTTCTTCAGTGCTTTCCCACTGATTGCTAGCAAAGGTCATAGGTTGCTAAGCCAGAGTCTGCAGGCTGTGAGATGGGAAGGGCCATCAGGAAGCCCTGATGCTGACAAAGATGTTTACCTCTCAATTTCAGTCAAGCTCAGAATTAGAGTATCGGAGCAAGATCCATCTTCTTTCATCTAAATTCAAGATTTGCATTTTAGCAAATCTGAGGGAAGTGTTGTGGTTGCTATGGATAAGATATATGTAGGGTTCAGAACTCATATTTCATTCTTTTAGTAGACAGAGAGCAAAGAAGACAGGAGAAGTTAAAAGGGTGTAGTGCTGTCATGTCCCCTGCTGAGACATCCAGTTCAGGTGTAGCTCCAGATTATGACACAGAAAGTAGCTTTGACTGCAGTGTTTCCCTGCCTGTTGTGATAGAAGTCACTTGCCTCTGAAAGGTTTTCAATCCATCACTCAGCTCCTTCTCCGTTCCTTATTTGTACTGCCCAAGTAATTAATTTACCACTTGTAAATCTGTGATAGGAGGAGGAATTGCATTCAAAAAAGGAAAATCATTGCTTTCTGTTTCATTTATCTTAAAACTAAATCTGTAACGAGGTGTCACATTCCCTTCCTTCCTGCACATGTAGGCTTGTCTAAAATAGCCACCCTCCCCTAACATTCAGTTATCTCTGGTGTAGCACCATTGCCTGTAGCAACACTGAGAATAGTTAAGATAAGGCATCAGTGTTTTATCACTGTTTGGTCTAACCTTACTTAATGCAAGCCTGGATGATGGAATAATAATAAAAATAACAACACCTTAAAGGACCTCTTCTGCCCCAAAGCTATTATTTCTATCAACAACGCAGCCACAGGAGAAATCCCAACAATGGAAGATGTGGAGGAAGGACCCAAGTTTTAGGGTTACATTGGGGCAGCAGGTATAAAGAGAGGTGAAAAACTGGAGCCAGATTTTCATGTCCATTGTATTCTCATATTTCTGCAATATTACTGTAAAAAATGAGAGAAAAGTGCTTCAGTAGTGTTAATTAACCATTAGTGACCTCCTGAGTGCTACAAAATTTATGGCCTTCGTGGAGATCTCTGGCTCTTTTTTTCAAGGAGACTGTTTAATTTTTGCATTTCATGGTGGTTTGGTTCCTTGTGATTTCCCCCTGCAAGGGTAAAGTGACAGGCTGTGCTTGGGTAGAGCTTCTCTCCTGAGAATGTCCAGACGTGCCCCTTTCCCCTAATGAGATTATTTTTACTCTGTCTTAAGGGTATTTTAGGTCTTCACAGAAATTAAGTTTTAGCTGCATACCTTACAGGCATATATATATATAAAGACTGGTGTTGGTTGTATACAGTACTGCTCAAAGTATGTCAGAAATATGTAATGTATGATAAACAGAAAGATGGGCTTGGGGTTTCAATCATCTTTCTTCTAAGTGAGGTATTTCAGGACTTCAGCGAAATGCACATGTCTTACATTAGAGAAGCTTAGCAGGCTCAGAGTATGTATATCCCCATTTCCCTTCAGCCTGTGAAGCTGCCTTACTACCAAAGCTGACTAAAGTATCTTTATTGAGTTAGTGTAAACAGCTCCTATTCAGCTCTCAGCCCTGCAATCACATACTGCCTGATTTTTTTTTTTTTTTCCTCCCCTGCTGCATTTTTCTTTTTCGGAAATAAGAACTTTCTCATGCCTGTTGATTTCATCATACAGGAATTTAATTCAGCAGTCACCTTAAAAGGCCATTCATTTAGATGTAGGGAGGAGCACATTTGCTTCCTTTGCAAAATGTGATGTCAATGCTTGTATTTTTTCACCCTCAATTAATCTTTGAATAGGAAATGCAGAAAGAGGAGGGTCCACAGTAGAGCACAGCACACATTTATATGGTCAGCTAAATGAGCAGAGCTGAAAGACTCATAAGCAATGCCTCTTTCACTGAACGTGAGTACACTGGTTGTTCTTTCTGAGGGTCACAGGTATGGAAAAAAGGCACAACCTATTTTGGCAGGGTGCTGATTCAAGCTTCTTAATTAGCCAGCTAAGAGATCAAAGAGCAGAAAGAAGTCAGATGAAAGCTAAGTGCTAGTGTGGCTGCAATTCCTTTCCTAACTATCTGTTTCCCAGATTACAATGATGTCAGGCTGTATCTGTCACAATTAACATGGGGAGGAGGAAGATAAAACAAAAGCTTGTTTACTGTAGGCTGTACCAAAACAGTTTTTGTATAGATTTCTTCAAATGAAATCAGTTATTGTAGGTGAGTCTGGTGGCTCCAGGTATTATTAAAATTGTCCGAACACCTCACAAAGCCCTGTTTGCAGCCAGTTATAATTCCTTCTGAATTCAGCTCCTAGAATTGAGCTGTTCAGAGCTGTCTGGCTCTATGGGATACACCTACATACGCCTGGCTGTAATTTTCAGATCCAGCCTGGAAGGCTTGGTCAGGTCAAAGGCATTTGGAGTGGAGATTTGGCCTTTGCCATCAGGAGGGCTGAGGGGAGGAGGGAGAAGTGGTCTTGGTGAAAGAGCTCTCTCTTTTACACTCCTTCAGCAAACACAGCTACAGTTCATTCAGTCAGAGGGAGGCCCTTGAAGGTTTGCCACTCACAAATATTCAACAGAAACAGCAGCTAACCTCCCTGATGACTTGTCTTCCCTGAGCACATTCCAATCCAAATTTAAGATAACTTTTCCCCCAGTATAGTTGTTACAAGGCTGGCTCTGTGTCAGGTCACACCTAATGTTGAGATCTGAACTGAGAGAGGGGCACAGCCTGGTTTTCAGCCAGCTTCCCCTGGCTAGCACTATGGAGGAAAGGGGAAGCTGCTGCACAGCAGAAGCCTCAGAATAGTGGAAAGTGATCCTGGAGGTGGCAGGAGGAAGGATGAAAGTTTTAGACCAGAATGAGAGATGGGGGAGAACACTGGTGATGAAGTAAAGTGCAAGGCAGAAGCTGGAAGGGACCAACAGAGCTTGGGAATACCCACAAGGAGAACTTGTGGTTGAACCTGGCTGAGTTGACACAGGAGAAAGGGAGGAAGGCAGTGGGAACACTGATGCTGAGACAAGAAGAGGGGAAACAGTGCTGGCCCAAGAAACAAGCTGTACATGGGGCTGATGTCTGTGGGCCATTAATCTTGGATTTAGTAAGGCCTAGGTTTTGCTGTGCAAGAAGATTAGGACTGGGTGGGAAGTTTACAGCGTGGAGGTAAGGACTGGATCAGTCAGAAAGGACTCAAAGCTGAGGGCAAAGAGAAGATATGGTATGGATAAATGGCCCCTGGGGTTTAAATACTGCCTTGGACTCTGTCCCACTGCTCCAGAACTCCTTGCATTCCAGGCAAACTTTGTATATGTTTACCCGGAAGCTCCTAATTTCCCTAGTGGTCAGTGTGACTCCTGATGTGAGAAAGTGCTGTGTTCAGAGCTGTAACCAAAGTCAATGGGGGCTATGTTTTTTGTGCATGAAAAAAAAAATCCCAAACATTAAGTGCTTAAAAGGATCAGGTTTTAATATCTCACATTAGTTGCCAAGATTATTTTACTTTTCCCCCCATTTTTCCCCACATTTTTTATCCACTCATAGGTTTTCTTAAAAAATATTTGTGAAATACTCAGATTTTATACTGTTAAATGCCAATAAACAAGCATCTTGGGAAACAAAAAATCCTTCCTTCATTACAAAAGAATACAGCAAAGTAAAGTCTAAAGCCCCATTAAACAACCAGTAAAACACAAATCATTGAACAGCTGCTAATTACATAATCAGGCCTTGTTCTGTGTACTGGCTGAAGCAAAGATACTCTGAAAATAAAGTTGTGTATCATGCTAGTAGGAACCGAGTCATCCATGGAAGTACTAATTGGAAAAATATCATCCATTTCTTCTCATGTAATAGTAATAGTGTAAATGCAGATTTTAAGCTTTCTTCATCTGTAGACCACTGTAAACCTTACTGGAGACATGCAGATCCTTGAACACTGACGAGACAACAACTTGTTCTTTAGTTATTTCTGCTGCAGCCCTTGGAAGTCATCTGTGGAACCCTGGGAGTCTGCAGACCACATGTTTTAGACTGCTGTCTATGACTGTATAGCTCACAAAGGCAAAAAAAAAAAGTGTTAAACCAAGAATCGTTTTTTCAGTCTGTCCAGTAACGTGCTCTGTGGCATAAGAAAGCGTGTGAAATATTCAACACCCTTGCTGCTAGCAGTCATCTTGAAAGAAGGGAACAAGTTTGTTCTGATTATGCCATATCAGATGTTCTGCCTAAGACTTGTCTGCTGTCTTTCTTTTTTTTCTCCCTCTCCAGTGCCACTAACAAATCTTGCATTTCTCTAATTGACCATTGTTATCATACCCAAGCCCAAGTTAAGATCCCAGCACACTAATTCACCACTGCCAAAACAGCCCAGCTCCTAACATGCATCATGTAGGGCTGAAATCCAGTCTTAAGGTTCCCATCCTTGAATGTTTCCATTCCACTGCAAACTTAGAATGGTATTTGATTCTGTAAAAACAAACATCATGAAGGTGTTTCCCCTTGGAGTTTGGGACTGTCTGTCACTGATGTGCAAGGATCTGTAATTACAGCAGGGTTCCCTTCCATCCACCACAGCTGTCTCCAGCAGTGTTCCCCCTCATTAGGAAACTATCCTATAATTTAAGATTAAACCTTGAGCATAAGGCAGTAATTGCCCCTTTCTGTTTGAGTCCTTACAGAATTTACATTGTCAAGCTGAGGCATCTGTTGTGCCCAGACCTTTCCACCTTTCAGAAGCAGGTCTTTACTTGAACTTCATTTTGCATTGCCTGCTTTGCACCAGCAGTTCCCCCAGTGCAACTGCTGTGAGAGCTGGCTGCAGATAGCCCTGGCTTCAGGGAAGGCAGGCTCTGATACTCTTCATACTGTTAAAACCACTGAGGATTTTTTCTCACCATCTGACGTTCGGCTTTTTATTACATCGGTGACCTGTGTCACTTTCCCATTAAGTTATTCTGGCTGTGAAAATTATGGTGGAAGAATTGAAAGTGATGTGAAACGATAGGTTTATTCAGTTCCCCATTCTGAATAGCTGCTCATTTCTGGAGTATGGAACAAGACACATTTATCTTTATTCATTGCCCTTTAAAATGACACATATTTTAAAATTTTGTTAGTTCCATCAATGTGATATATGAGATCTTCCTGAGCTCATAATTTTTCACTGCTGCCTTTGTATAACTTAATAATAAAAATCTTAGTAATGGATGCTGGGCTGGTTAGCAAAGGATATAGCTCCTTTCTCCCTTTTTTCTGCTTTTTGATCTTTCAAGCCATGAGCCCTGGGTGTTTTCCTCTGAAGAACTTGGTGTTTGCTAGCTGAATTATAACAACACAGACATAAAATAAATTTGCCAGAAAGCTCCTTTTAGCTATTTATTTATTTTTAATTCAATTTGCAAAACACAAAAAAGGATGAATTCTGAGCTGCAATCACATTTAACAAAGGATTAAAAAAGCAGACAAAGCCATAAGAGCTTTAGCAAACCACTGGCTTTTTCCCACATGCCAGGGTTCTTCATCATATTTTTCAAGACTAGCAGAGTGAACAAAAAGGGCTCAGTGTGGGTGGGCTTGGGACAGAGGTCTAACACGTGTGGACATGGGCTCAGAGTGCTTAAGCTGTTTTCTGCTTCAGTCTTTCTGCCTCTTGCCTCAGTGTCTGCATGGCAAAGGTGTACATGTGCACATCTTGCTCCAGGTATGTGTGTAACATCCACATATTGTAAATTATGCTTTGAGTACTTACTCACTGCCTTCACTTTTCCTGATATTTCCTGTTCCAGCTTTTTTTCTGGAAGCACCAGCATTGACTTACTTTCACTTTACTGCCAGAACATGACACAATGCAAGAGATAAATTTCAAAGTTCCACAGATAATTTATAATCAGTCCTTTCCAATTACCCCCAGTTAGTGAGGATAAACATTTCCCCAGAAGACAAAACCCTAAACCAGTTTCTGTTATTCACACTGACTTTTTGGAGGGACTGAGTTTTACAAAGTGATATGCTGCTTCATGGGAAGAAGAAAATTCCATTTCTGAAAATCAAGCCTTTGTTTTCAGAGAAACCCATACAGCTTGCATTTGCTGACTCTCCTCATGTGTTGCCAGTGAGTGGGGATGGCCTGAGCCTGACTTTTCCTTCCTCATTATACGTGGTGCCTGTTTGCTTCTTTCATGGGCTGTGTTTTCAGTGTTTGCTTAGTTTCTCACTGTCTGCCACACTGACTTCTTTATTCTTTCACTTCTGAATCTGCTGCATATTTTATTTCTGTCTTGCATCTGCACTCTGCTTGCTTTGCTCAGCTGGATTTAGCATCCTGAATGTATAAGGATGTGCCTTTTTTTGTCATTTTAACTTCTTCTGCCTTAATGCTCTGTTGGAGAGACTGTAGAGGGCAAGTAAAATAATTAAAACCCTAAATAAAGTCCTACTAACAGCAGGAAGAAAATTTAAAAGCAAAAACCAGTCTTTGCAAGGTTAAAATTACCAGAACAGACTCAGAGTTTTAAAAGATGCATAAATTCTTCCCTCATACATGGTCCAGATATTACTCAATGAAAGAATCACATTTAAATAGAAAAGAATCTATTTATTGTGTTGCATAATCACTGTATTTTTTAAGTTCAAGAAAAATATGAAAAAAACAGCTTCAGTAATTCAAAGCTTTCAGAGGAAAGCAAACCTTCCTTAGCATGATTTATGGCCATTGCAGAATATGATCCTCTTATCTCTGGTGAAAGTCTGCAAGGTTTATCATCAGCTCCCCACACAAATGAACTTCAGATCTGGCTGCTTGTCTACAGAAGCTATCTGGGATCAATGGGGTCATGCTATATCTGCACTCCCTGCAGAAACATCTGAAAGAATCATGCTGGTTATCTTCTGGCTTCACATCCCCTCGTGGAAAGCTGGTTGTCAACATTTGTGTCAATGGGATGTCACTTGATGAGCTACCTCAGATTTCTCAAGTGAACAGTTGTATGTATCTCATAATCTGTAATTGAACATAACAATCATCCAGCTATAGCCAAGCCTGGGAATAGAGAATGTCAGAAGGAGAAAAGAAGCTGTCTCAAAATAAGTTTGAAGAAAAGATGGGTAGAGCTGACAGATGGTACAGCACTTCAAGGAAATCACGACTTTCCCCTTCTTCCATCAGTTGCTAAGGAGAGATTATATATAAGAGAGTATCAAGAATACCAGCACCCAGGTAATACTTAATTCTGATAAGGATTTGAACACCCATGAAGCCATTTTACACACCTTCCATCTTAATCCAACCTGCTTCTTGGGGCTGGGGCATTTATCCCTGTATCTGTTTCTAAAATGGAAGATGGGAATGTTCTATCTTTTGAAATGTCCAGAAAGCTTTTCAGAAGCATTAACCAGTCCACTGTACAGCTATGCATCTCTTGAGCTGCAAAGGCAAATACATACAGCTCAGAACATGTCTCCCTGCAGCTTAGTGATTCCCCATTCAACTGCTTTAAGCCAGAACAATGATCTTTTTCTTTTTGGCTTTCTGCAGGATAGGGTTTAACCCCATTAATGACTGTATTTCCCTCCTTACCACTCCAGGGATACTTGGCTCAAAGAGGATGACGTAATTGTCTTGAAAATTGAAATGAAGCTCAGATCAGTTGAGGGGACAGAGTGTGAAGAACACACATCTACTGCAGAAATTCATCTGGCAAAGAAAAACAAATGCAATCATTGCTTGCTTTAAAAAAAAAAAAAAGACGGCAAGGTGCATATTTTTTACTCAAAATGCAAATCATTGCTTGCTTTTTTCAAAAAGATGGCAAGGTGCACATTTTTTACTCAAGCTTTAACTGACTGGAGGGTAGAACTGAGACTGTTGTAGAGAATGAGACTACATCCAGAGAGAGATCAGTCACCAGCAGTGCTCCTCAGGGCTTAATCCTAGGAACAGTTCTGTTCAATATATTTATCAATGATTTGGGCGCAGGAGTTGAATGCACCATTAGTAAGTTTGCTGATGATACTGAACTGGGAAGTGTTGACTGTTTTGAAGGACAAGTGGCCTTGATGAGAGATATGAATAGACAGGAACATTGGGTTATGATTAATGGGATGAAATTTAGCCACCTGGAATACCAGATTCTGCACCTGGGAGAGAATACTGCTGGGTACAAGTATAAAGTGCTGGAGAGCAGCCTCACAGAAAGGGGCCTGGGGGTGCCAATTGACTGGAGGCTCAAAAGGAGCCAGCAGTGTGTGCCCTGGCAGCCAGGAGGGCAAACCTCATCCTGGAGTGCATCAAACACAGCACAACTGACCAGCCAAGAGGAATAATTATCCCACTGTATTGAGCTGCTGCAACCTAATTTTCAGTATGTTGTGTAGTTCTGGGCCCCAAAACTTAAAAAGGATATGAAGATCCTTGAATGTGTCCAGAGTACACGAAAGATGGTGAGAGGACAGGAAGGCATATCCTTGGAGTTGCTTGTCTCTTCTTCTCGGGATCCAGTGATAGAACGGATGGGAATGGTTCAAAGTTACAGCAGGTAAGGTTTGGTTTGGACATTGGGAAGCATCTCTTTACCAAGAAGATGGTCAAACACTGGAATAGGCTTTCTAGAGAGATGGTTGATGCAGCACAGTTGTCAGTGTTCAAGAGGCATTTATTTGGACTAAGCCCTTAATACCATGCTTTACCTTGGTCAGCCCTGAAGTGGTCAGGCAGTTGGACAAGATGATAATTTTAGCTCCTGGATGGGAGCTAAACTGATCATCCAGCTGAACTATTCTATTCTATCTTCTATAAGTTCTATATTCTATATCCAATATTTTATATTCTATTTGAAACCTTCCTTCAACAGAAGCAAGGATATATTTCCTGCTAAATTATCTCTCTTGTCTCTTCTTTTAACTACCTTATATCTACTCATTTCTCAAAACACCAAAGCTATTGGAGAGACATTCCAGCTGAGGATGAACCAACATAATTCTTGGATGTAAGAGAAGCCACGTTTACAACATCTTCCTCTTAAACAACAGGCAGATCCTTAAAAAATGGCCCACTTCCACTTGTTTTAGTAAAGCAGACTATTTTACATGGTGGCCATCCACAATCATGACAATTATGAGGGAATTCATACGAGCTAATGAGGAGCACTCTTACTTGAGAACTGAGACCCACTAATGGAACAGGATCTGCAGGTGTACAGGATGGAGTCACTCACTATCTCAGAGAACGAAACTTGGATTTCATGAAGGGCCTTCAGGGAAAGGAAAAGAACCAGGCTTCTACTTTTTTGAAATGAAAAGCACAAAGGAGTGCCCATAGCATCCTTAAGTGTTAGTGGGAGAATCCATTGGGCTGTAGCATGGGTCAGGTTTGGGTGACTGGCAGTAAAATGAGCTACAGACTAAATGCACATGATGGTGATATCCTGAATGGGAGGCACAGAAAAAACAAGGGATGGTAAAGCTAGTGAGGGGACAGAGCCAGTGGTGGTATCTGGGGGATATTCATAAATTTTATTGCTGGAAAGGAAGATGATGAGAATCAAGGCTATAAAAATGACTAGTATGATTTAAGGCCAGTAGGAGAGAGACGAAACAGTGACTGGAGGCAAGGTTTGCTTGGTCAGAGCACAGCAGTGGGGGTGAGGACAGACAAATATCACTCAGGCTTGTTTCCCAGACCTTCCTCAGCTTCATCTCTTATTCCACAAAACAAAGACTTAAGAGCCTCCTTAAGACTCCTCTTTTTCAGCTTGACTTTGACTTGACTTTAATGAACTAGCTTCCATACTGGTGCTGTTCAGCACTGGTCTTTCCCTTGCAGTGTGGTCTGTAACTATCTCAGTCAGACTGCAGGCTCCATAGTAAATCATTATAGTGTTTAAGTATAAATCACAGAGAAATACAGCACCTGTACAGTGCCTAAATTATACCCATGCTTCTGTATAAATACTAAACCACTCAGGAGTAAAAATCACAAAAGGATAAGGTGCAGAACTAGAACCAGTTGTATTGCAGCTCAGGTCAAATTATGATTTGGCAAAGAATTTTAAACATTTCAATACATATTTTATCCAAAGCATTTGGTAGCACACAGAAAACCTCTTCAGTTGGGGAGAAGCTGTGATGTATTTCTAACCCAAGAAATATCACAGAGTGGTCACCAGTGAAAATCCATTTGAACTCAAGTGAAAGAAAGGGTAAAAAATGACAATAGGAAGCCATTATAGGACACTGGGGGAGGATGAGAAAGCAGAACAGGAAATGTTTATGTAGATAAAGGAAGCCTGCAAAATAGCTACAGCAGGGATCATAGCAATTTCAATCGTCCTGTCACTGAGTGGAATTGTAATTGGGAAATATCAAATAAGTGTGAAAGGCTGAAGACTAACATAGCTCTGAATTGTCTTTACAGAGATTGTGAACACACTCTGCATATAGAAGCAGCAGCCTCAGAAAGCTCACATCCTGGCTTTTATCTCCCAATCCAAAATAGTGCAGATCTGAAAGAATCAGTTTATTGACCTTCTGGGTTACACTACTAGCTCTATTTTCTCAGGCCTTCTGCAGATGGTTGGGGGTTGGTATATTCACAGAGGATGTGGTTCATTTAACTTCTGGGGATTGACTCTTGTCATGTTTGTGGAGGGCGTGAGCTATAAATTGTTAGTAAGACAACTTTGCAAGCTATGAGATGGTAAAATGGCTATAGGTTTTTACTACCTCAGTGATTCTAAATTAAAGTATAAAAGATAGGCAATTTCTGGAAACCTAGTCATTTCTGGAAATCACAGTATACACTAAAAAAAGTTTTGTTCTATTTGAATAAAAAAAAAAAAAATCATGTGCAAACCCCATTCTTCTGCCAGCAGTACCATATTGACTTCTGTGAGGCTTAAACTCTCTGCTGCAAAAGTGCAGTTAAGAATGGGAGGCATTGGCAAAGCTTCTTTGTGTTGCAGTTGTAAGAAAGAGCAGTTAAGTGAAAATTACTTGCTATTACTCAGCTGACGTTAAAGCATCTGGTAGCATTTGTCTTCTGTCCATCCCAAGGTTTTTGCTTTCCTTCTTCTCAGGTTCTTTGTGTCTGCTGTACCACTGCAAGCTTCCCTTTGCCCAGGGTTTCCACCTGGTACTTCCAAGGACATTCAAATGCCCTTGATGCTTGCCTCATCCAAAACCAGTTTGTTCTGCCATGGGACCAGTATAAAAGAGGTGCCAGTCCCCTCTGAGACTGGGCTTCAAGAGACTTGAGGAACATCGTTTCATACTAACAGGCCTGCACTCAGGAAATAAGAAGATTTGCAAGAGTAATCACCAAATATTTATGAGAAGTAATTCAAAGTGTGTTTTTCTGAGAAGCTGAAACTCTGAAATTTATTTCACTAAACTCAATTTTTGCAAAGATTCATCTGAACAAGCATATGGTATGTTCCAATTCATTGCACACGTCTGCCATTGTATCTTCTGCACAGCAATAATCCCTTTAGTATTTAGCTCTGACTTAATTCAGTATTGCTACTATAACACAGAATTTTCCTTGACATCTGAAAAAAAGGACAGCATAATTTCACAGTATTTTATCTTTTCTGGCCTTTATTTGCTTTGGTGAAAGATGATCTAGCCTGATATTTCTCAAGACATAACTGTTGTGTCTGGAGTCATCTTTGTGTAACAGGGATAGCACTTGTGAGACTTGCAGGGGATTAAAATGAGCATTTATTTTATAATATGATTATAATGTAATTCACTAAGGTTTTGATGAAACTGTGGGAGAAAGTGCATAGTTAATTCTACTTTTCTCTGACTCCATGTGCATTCTGGCCTCCAAAAGCTGTGCAGATAGTTTCTGATGAGGAAACTCTAATCAAACCTTTTCATAGGAATTTTTGTTAGCAGTCTGCAGAAATGCCTGGTTTATTTTAATGAGCACTTCCAGTAGTATCACACAACTGTTTTCACAATTTCAAAACTCTTATTTAAAGAGCTGTGACAATCAAAGCAATTATGCTCCCATGGACCAATTTTTAGTTATCTTTGGTCAGCTTCCACTAAAAACATATTTGTGTCCCCTTGCTATCAGATGAAATATTTTTCTGGAAATCAGTATTATTTATCTCACTAATTACCCTTTAACTTGCTTTTGATTATTTTTACAAATTTTCCTTTTTTTCCCCTCAACTAGATTATTTGTTTTTTTAAGCCTTACTACTTATTGTTTCTCCTGACCTTTGGATCTCTAAGCCTATGAGGCTCTGGGATATTTTTTACTATTTAAAATATGAAAAGGGACATTTTAGTTTCCTTTTCTTTTTTTTTTTTCCTCCAAATATTTTCTGCCAGCAATTCCCTTTCATATGACTGCTTGATTTAGTTTCCCCAACTCACAGAAATTCACGTTAAAATAGGAGTAGAAGAGATTCTTTTGGCAGACTGCCTGCTAAACTCTAGAAATGCCACTTCACATAGTCCATGCTATGGATGGTTGAGTGAGCTCCAGAGAATATAGCTGGGAAGAAAAACCTGTGGACTGAAGCCCGTTAATCTGAGGAGAGGGGAAGGTATCCTGTAAAGTGCTTCATCTCAGCCATCACATGTCTGTTTTATTCTGAGTGCTTCACGTTTGCAAAGCAATTCATTCTCTTCACTGCTCCATTAGTGGGTCACTGTGAGAGCTCAGCCAGCAGGCACCAGTGGTGCCTGTGAATTGTGTGCCACTGACACCCATTTATTAATAAGCCATTAAGATATGGCACACAGACAACCATACAGTTATTAGATAGCATTAGACCTGTGCTTACCTGAGCATCCTTTGGGACAGGAATCTGGATGGCTCTGTTGTCACTTCACAGTCATCTCTCAAACATGACATTCCTCATTATATAACTGGGAAGCCCTAAAAGAATTTTGGTCCTCCATAAGTGAAATGAAACTGCCAGTTTACACTCCATCTTTGTATGGAAAACGTTAAAATTCACAGCAGATTTCCAGACGTCTGCTTCCCAACTGCTTTTAAAATCTAGGTCATTATATATAGGTGGCATCAGATATGTCTCCATGGAAGTCTCAGAATATTTTAAACGGCAAAATGGGTCAGCCTTCTTTAAAGCTTGTAACCATCTAACTCAAGTTTTTGTATGTGTACAGTCCAAGAAAGGTTAAATATCTCCCTTGACCCCTCATCGAATATGGATTTTTAACGTTCCATATTGTCACAGCTCTGTGAGGCAGCATTTTCTAGATAAATTCCTCTGCTATTTCAATCTGTGTGATGTTTTTTGCCATCCAGTATGAAATCTATGGCAATATAAATCCTATTTTGTTCCAGACCCTGGGTATTCATTTCCACATGCTGGGCAATCATTCGTTGACTGCAGGCATTTTCCACAAGTTGAAAACTTGTTTCTTTGATTTTGTGATTATTATTGTGCTCATTATGTTGCCCCAGACTGGGGCTGAAACAGTGATTCCAAAAGGTGCCATGCTCCCTGTGTGCAATTTTACACATGCTTGCAAACAATTTTCAGACTAGCAGGCAACACACATTACTTGAAGCAGTGTAGAGCAGAGGTGTGGGGTAGTGCAGTGCTGGAGAGGGCTATGAGATGGATGCTGCTGGGAAGTGGAAGGGGGATTAACGGGAAGATGGTCACCAAGCAGGAGGGAAGCACAGAGAACATCAGATCCATGTGGTTCCAGTGCAGAAGGATAATGAATGAGTCAGACATTGCTGGGTGAGACAAGGAGTTGATGCTCTGATTTGGGCTTTCCAGAGGGAGAAGCTACTTTACCTGTGGAGCAAAATGTTGGGGATCCTGCCATCACTGACAATAGCTTGGGAACCTTTATCCTGGCTCCCCTTGTCCTGGATCAGGTCCACTGCTTAGGGCCATATTGCAGTTACAGACAGGTCATGATTACACAGGAGTAGAGCCATGGGGGCCTCTAACAGTCCAAAGACAGAACTACAAGCCAAAAGCCTGACACATTTTCCCACTGCCAGCTTGAGAGCCTGAGAAACCAGCTGAAAGCCAGGCCAGCGTGAGAAGGTCCTCACTGGCCTGAGTGAAATGCACAACATTTGGCAGCTCTACAGGCTATTGAAACCCATAAAAACATTCCCGGTGCTTCCAGAGGACTGCAGATCCTGCCTACAGGACCTGCTTTCCTTGCTCCAGGAGCTCAGATAATATTACCACCTTCTGAACATTAATCCACCTGCATCTGAAAGTGTTTACTATTTTTTTCCTGAACTTTTTACCTCTGTCACTAGTTTTACTGTATCTTCCCACAACTGCCAAAGAATAAACTTGTCTCTTTTTTCATTTCTTTCCATTGCAGCCAATATAATCTCCTTGTGCCCATTGTAAATTCTGCCACCACTGAGTTCTTCTGGCATCATGCTGGCTTGTGTTTTTAGGACAGAGGGAAAGAGGGTTTTGTGTGGTCATTTAATGCATGAGAAAACTCATTAATAGATTTTCTGGGTAACTGAAATGTTGTTTTTATCTGCAGAATAGAAGGAGCCTAACACTCCAAGCTTCCTCCTGATGCCCTGGCAGTCTCCTGCAATTCCAATTTGGTGTGACTGTTTCTTTGGAAGGGAAGAGTAGCTTGAACTCTGTATTTATTCATTCTCTCTGCTGGAGCTAATCAATGAAGCAATTGTAATTTTTTGGTGATGTGAGTGTTGCCATGTTTTAAGCTGACAGGAAGCCCATCACTTGTGCAATTGCTAGGCCACAAGGTGAGAATGAGGAGGAGCCAGGACAGTGACTATGAATACACAACTGAAGAAACTCACAGTCCACTTCTAAACATTAATAACCCATTCCTTCCCAGTGGGGCATTTGTAACCTGTTGCTGTTGAAATTATTGTGATGTCAAGAGCAGATAATTACTTAAGCTTAAGCTGTATGAAACAGCAAGGCATGATGGCTCAACCAGAGAGTTAACAAAGATTTCGTGCAACTAACAAACACCTTAAAAAAAAAAAAATAGATGAACAATACTGCAAATTGAACCATTTGGAAGCAACGAAGTGGAAAGGTCTGTGAACACTGTCAGTGGCTCCTTGTATCCCTGGGGAAGAGCGCTCTCCTTGGCCATGGCAATGCAGTGTTGTTCCCTGAAGGTGGCTAGAAGCAACAGAGCCATCTACTGACTGACAAGGTAAACCACAGCATCTCTGTGTGCTGCTCATTTAACTTGCCGTTTCCATCCTAAAATTGTGGCCTGTGGAGAACTGGTTTTCAGCAGAAGCCAATTATTGAAGCACACAGTTAATAGCTGGTTAGCAACTTGCTGAGTCTCCCTATTACTCACCACTTTGACATCTGGTTAGGTACCTGTGTGAATAGGCACTCCTAAGCATGTGCCATTTATTTTCCCAAGCATGAGATGACAACACATGTCGTGGTTGAGAAGCAAGCTTGGTGTTTGCTGAACACTGATTACTCTGTAAAAGGCAGAAAAACACTCCAGACATCAACACAATGTTATTGGAGCAACCTGGCAAAATAAGGGGATGGGAATCTTTGACATGGGAATCTTTGATTTGAGAATTATTGAGGACCTTTAATTGTGTTTAGGAGCTGTTTGTAGGCAGGTTTTGAAAATGGAGCCTGACAAGCACGACCCTGTGTGCTACATGACCTGAGGGCTCACATGTCCTAGGACCACGGAGTCTTGCAGGAAATCCATGTCTTGCCAAAGACTCTCATTAAAGCAAACAAACAAAGAACCTTTCAAGTTCATTCAACTTAAAATGACAGATGTGAAAATGGAGTGAAAGTGCACGAAATAGTGGTTTTAAAGACCATTTGTGTTTTGGTAACATCTACATCCTGGATATCAAGAAGCTCACTCTTACTAACCTTCTGTTGGTTAATAATCATATAAGGTTCAGTGGGAACAATGTCTGTGCCAGCAAACTGAGAAAATACCTGGCATACTTGCTGTACAAGTAGCTGGCTGAACAGTCCAAAAGGCACTCAGGCAAATGCAGTCAAAGAGCAGACTGGCAGTATAAGAAGTCTGGCATTGTTATGAAATGACTGTAGGGATCAAGACTGGCCAGAGCAACTGACTCTGCCCAAGAACCCTCATGACAGCTTGTAGAACCTGGTCTTCACAAATGGTGTGTGAAGTCCCACGATCCCCCTTGGGTTTAGGAGGAGCCCTGTGACCTGCAGTGCTCCCGAGGAAGCTCTAAGTGCTCTGCTAGGAGGAAGGCTGATTACATACACACTTAGGATTCCTTGCTGGAACTGGAGCATCCAGATTTACACGGCTAAGACTTCTCTTTGAAGTGTCACTATGAGGAAATTGTGTCTTTCTTCCTCTTGCAAGCACCTCAGCATGGCTTGAATCAAATTGTAACTAGGTTTAACCCCTGTTGCTTACACAACCTATAGGCTGAATTCACCCTTTGCAATTTTTAGATAAAACAAAAGCCAAAGCATCAATAACTGCAGGCAAAATACCCCCTAGGTTATTTCATTGTATCTTGCTCTTGTAAATGAGATGTGACTACAGATTCTCAGAACACAGTGTTAAGCTCCACATTTATGAGCAAGAAGCTTTTGAAACTTTCAACTGCGACTCAAGACTCTTCTTATGATATTCAAAACCTTGTAAAATCTTTTTTTAAATAAGAGTGTGATGTTTAGTGGACAGAGACAAATGTTATTATAAAACCTTCTAGCTGCAAGAACAGCATTTCAGACTGAGAAGGTTATATTTTTCAGAGTACAGATGTCAGGATGACTCCTAAAAAGACAAACAAGAATAGAAAAGCATTTGGAAACAAAATATTTGGAAGCAAAATCTAAACCAGCTTGTTTTCACTCAAAAATATATGAGAGTGTCATCACAACAGACATGAGACAATGGCTCAGACATAACAAAATATAAATATACAAAATCTATGGATTTCCAGGACAACTGGATCTTGTTTCTGTAAATACCTATGCACTGAAATGGATGCATGAAGTTTCCTGGGATTGCTCATGAGTAAAGACATTAGTTAGAGTCTGTAAGTCTCCAGTCATGTGCTGTGACATCTGCAAACCTGTAAGACTGGAACTTCAAAAAGCATAAATCATTCTGAAGAACAATGGTTTCTTTTCTGCAGACTGGATAAAACTTAGCAAGCATTTGATAATTTTTGTTAGAAATAATAATAATAAATATGAAGACAAGAATGAAGAAAGATAGATATTTTATAATCATTAGACTGGCAGTTTTTAAAGGCTTTCCTCTACCCCTTCACAAAGACACATTGGCAGCATTTCACATTCTTCTGCCAATTAATGAATTACTCGTGTGGCTATTTTCACCTGTGTAGCACTGCCAGAGTGTGTGGGACAGGGGGAGAGAGAAATCCCCAGGGATTGCTGCAAGGGATACTGCCAGGAGGTAATGGCTACACCAGAGTTGCAAGCAGGGAGGAGCTGCCTTGCTAATTCCAAGCATTTTCATCACTGAGCCTGCCACACCTTGTTCTCATCCAGACAATTCTGCCATAACCACGCTCCTAATTCTATTCCTTGTCCCACAGGTGCCACTGAAAGAAGATGCTGTGCCATGCAGGGAGGATGAGGAAGGTGAGGAAGGCTTGGAACTGGCAGTGCTGCACTGCTCTGCCCTTGTAATTCCCTTGTGCCCTGTCCTGGGAGCAGGGGAGGCGCTCAGTGACAAACACCACTGTAGTGGTTAGTGGAGGAGCAATCCCTTCTTTCATCAAAAGCTGGCTATTCACCTACATATCCTAATTCTTTCCATGCATGTCCTTTCTTCCCCTCACCCCCAAAATTTTGTTGACATGGAAACCCAGGAATTCGGTCTTATGTTTGGGATTTTTGGATAGCTAGCAACCTGAGTGGATGTGCAGTAGTGCAGACCAAGTGATGTCTGTCCTGATAACTGGCCAGCACACATACAAACATCAACTGTACTTTAAGTGAATAAAAATTCAAGGTATCTGGAGCATGTCACACTTACTGTGCAGGTGCCAGTTATCTGAGCACATGCCAGGAGATGCCTGCATCCCTTTTTCTGTCTGTGTTGTCCTGAGCTGAAATTAAAGATGCTGACACAAACTTTACCCAAGAAAAGGTTAAAAAATTTAAAAATATCTGACAGAGCCCCTGTAATGTAAATTATAAACCTCTCAGATTTCAGAGGAACTTCTCCTTTGAGCATAAAAAGTTCTGGCTACCATCAAGTCTCTTGGTTTTTTTCCTTATGTTTTTAGCCCTGAACACACTCAAAGAAAAAAAATAAGACTATAGGAAGGAGTGATCTTCAGTGACAATAAATTTTACATTGCTGTTGATTCAGATGAGTCCATTACTGCTTCCTGGAGGTGAAAGGGATGTTACTCTAATTGGCAATGCTTCAACATAGCTTGTATGCTATGGAGAATGAAACAGGCACCTTTTCAGTCTGCACTTGCTCTGTTCTTAGCTGGGGGACAAGTTACTCCTTTCCAACCATGAACTCTGCCCTTCCCTAATCAAATGCTTCCTGACACTGCCCTCAAAACTGGGGCTTGGGATTATCTTTAGGTAGCAAGTTCCACGAACTAATTATACGCTGTTGTAAAAAGAACTATGAAAAGAAGGGTCGCACTTTGTTTCTTCTTATTTTAATTAAGTGCTGCTTTTTTCTCAAATTATGAGAGATCCTTTTGGGTTTATTGCTTCTATGGTTATGGACCCAGGACTGTGGGGCTGCATGGGCTGTGCCATGATGCACAAAGAAGCCACAGTTCCTGCAGACATTTATGCACCTCCCACATTTCATACATGTCCCTAAAACACAGCCAGCTCATTGCTTGGTCTACAGCCAGGCACTGTGGAGAAGTCTCTGCTCCAAAGGGCTTTAAACCTCAAAAGAAAGTCAAGCAAGTAGCAGAAAACAAGGAAACATTTAGAGTGAGAAACACTTTTTCAGCTCTCAGTGTCATTTTATCATATTCTGCCCTATCAGTGTCTTTGTGGGAGCTGACTGCAGTTTCTTTCATGTGGGCAGACTGACAGGTCTCTTAATGTTAATGAGGTGTCACATGAGTAAAGAATGCTACTGATGGGAGCAGAAGCTGGATCACAGCACTCATCTCATCAGTAGCCTCTTGTGGGCAGTAAAGTCAGAGGCTTCTTCAGAGTTAAAAATCAATTGTATCTGTAGACTTTCCTGTATTTACTGCTTTGTAAGAGATCATTCTTCGTAGAAATGCTGATTTGTCTCAAATTTTTCTTCATAGTGTCTTAGAATTATTTGAAATATAAAAAGACAAGGAATTTGTCTCTAAATGGAAATAATATTTTTTACACAAACAAATGCTCTTCTAAAAAAACCCCATGATAATAGCCAGTTTTGATAGATTTCAAATGGCCATTTTAGCAATGTTATAAATTGAGTATTTGAAATAATTTTTCTTTTTCTTTCAGAAGCCCATTTCCATGCTGCCAAATGTTCGCCTGCCACCCCTTGCAGACTTGTAGGGCCTTAAACTGACTTGTTCTTTACGTGATTTGCAAGTGAAAACAAGTAATTCTGTATTTCCCTCTCAGTCTGTTCCATTTGAATTCTCTGGTGGCTAAAAAGAAGAAAGATTATTAGCTTTCTTATCAGTAAATATGTTTTAAATTTTTTTTTCTCTCTCTCTCTCCTAATAGCCCCATAGTTCTTGCAGCCTTTAAATATCTGACTGCTACCCCTTGTGATGTTTGATGGAAATTGGCCACTGAGTTAAAAGTTTAGAGGAAGGATCAACTGGTACATATAGAAAACATAAGTGCATAAGTCCTGACCAAAAAAAAAACAAACCTGAGAAGCCCATTATTATATTTAAAAACATATGCATTTCAGCTTGCTTGCTTACAGAAATATCAGAAATATTACTGACAAATTGCATACTTCTTGTCAAAAGACATGCAGTCAAACCTGTTTGTCAGTGCTGTTAATATGGCAACAAAAAGGCTTACAGAGACATTCTTCCTGACGGAAATCCATTATGGAAATTCCTATAGTACTGTTGGGAATTGTAATATTTCTAGTACTGAGGAGATGATACACACTTCCAGAGTGAGAAAATCCATGTGAACATGACCTTTCCCCTAGTTTTCTCAAGGAATAAACCACTCTGGCTGCATGTATACAACTGAACAGAGCAAAAACAGCACAAACCCACTCTTTCTTCCCCGTCAATCAAGTTTTCCAAATCATTAAGTGAAATGTAAATTCTGTGATTTATAAGAAAAAATCTTGGCAAGAACTGAAATACTGATTTTCTCAAAATCATTTGTTCTGGAGAAGGAATGTGGGAATCCTTGTGATTGTTCCATGGAAAGACAGAATTTTGAAAAAGTCTTGGAGAAAACTGATGTGTCTGAGCATAGAGATTCTCAAGTTCTTTCTGGTTGTTATCCCACATACTGGTCAGACATTTCACATGACCCCTACTATTAGTATAAATAACAGGACAGGCTGAATTTGTTAGTTGCAACTCAGTTTGTAACTCAGCTTGCAACTGCTGTGATGTTACAGCGCCTAAGCTGTGCCCTGCTGGCTTCTGCAGAGGAATGAAAGAAAGAAATGATCCAAGTTTTTAGACTGCATACTATCTTATCAGGAGATAAATAAATTAATAAAAACAATGGAGAAACAGAGATGGTATTCTACTGCCAATACCTTGAGATTTTGAGCTATTGCAGCATGATAAAGGGATATCAGCATGGACTAGAATCACAGAATCACAGAATATCCTGAACTGGAAGGGACCCACAAGGATCATCTAGTCCAACTCCTGCCCTGCACAGGACACCCCAAGAGTCACACCATGTGCCTCAGAGCATTGTCCAAACACTTCTTGAACTCTGTCAGGGTGGTGCTGTGACCACTTCCCCTGGGCCTGTTCCAGTGCCCAACCACCCTCTGGTGGCTGCCCAACCTAAACCTCCCCTGGCACAGCTTCCTGCTGTTCCTTCAGGCCCTACCATTGCTCACCACAGGGAAGAGACCAGTGCCTGCCCCTCTGCTTCCCCTTGGGAGGAAGCTGCTGGCTGCAATCAGGGCTCCCCTCAGTCTCCTCCAGGCTGAACAAGCCAAGTGACCTCAGCCACCCTCCGTATGAATTCCCCCTCTAGAGCACCATCTTCATTCCCCCTTGGTCACCATCTTCATGGCCCCTTTTGGATGTTCTCTAATAATTTAGTTATACATGTATCTTCTGTGCCTTAGTTAAGAGCCTGGAGATGCAGGATCTCATAGGTTGTGCATTTCCTCATGGATAGGCTAGTGCTGTATAAGAAGGCCCAACTCTCAAATCAGGTACCCGCTTTAGACATTTCGAGAGTCAGAAGATGATCTCCTCAGTCTTTTATAACATTTTATTGTGAATTCCTTTACAAAAAAGACTAGTTTTGGCATTCTTTAACATGTGCCAAAATTTTACCTCTGGACTACAGAGATGTCACAGACAATAGAAATATGAAAATATGCAAATTATTACTGTGGATGTGTCAAGGTATGTCAAGCCAGAGAAGTATTAAGAATAATGACATAATTTATTGCATGTTAAAATATCAAATGGACTCTTGGTGAGATATGATACCTCACAATCAGTATTCATAAGACATTTATGCCCCCATGGCAGGGGTTTGGAACAATCTTTAAGGTCCTTCCAACACAAATAATTCTATAATTCTATGAGTTTGATTTTCTGGAGCATAAATAAATGCTGAGCCATTTTTACAAGGTTTTAAGTTTTAGTCCTAAAATGAGATTGTTGCAAGAGTCATGCTGCCTTCCGTGGGCCTGTGCACAGTGCAGGGATCTGCTCACAGAGCTGGCACACCATGCAGCTTCTAAATGCCACCACCAAAGGGATCTTACTGTTCTCAGGTTCTAACTCAGGAGATTTCTCAGTCATCCCAAGTCTGAAATTTTGTATAGTAGTTAAAATGTGCACTGTAGAAATACTTGTGTATTTATAGACCATCAAATTGTCAAGCAATAAAATTTCAACCAGTCTGAATGAAAAATTCTATGGACTATTTGCCTTGATTTTTGCATATTAATTCTTCCAAGTACCCATGATCAGCTAGCTGATCCATTGCCTTAAGTACAAATATCTGCCAGGTGTTTGGAAATTCTAGTTTATTCTTGGAAATTCCAGTTTATTCTTGGAAATTCCCAGGAATTCCAAGTACATACTCTGCTAGTAACAGCATGATCAGAATTTCAAGAGCAAACAACTGCTCTTATAGAACAAGGGAGGGAAGTGAGCTGGTATGAGCATGTCAAGTGTTGTCACTGAAGGTGCTGTCAAATACCAGTTGTCCACATTTACAATTTGATAAGCAATCTCAAAGACAACAGGTGCTGTAGGAACACGCTTGAGGTCTCATGTCCCATCTCAAACATGAGGTTTGCAAAGGCTGGTTGTACAGAAAGGTAATTAAAAGTCAATAAACATAAAAAATAAGGGCTGTTTCCTCTGCTTTTGCAAATCCTAACATTAGTTGTCTACATCCGTGTTCTATTTAAACAGGAGAATTAGGTCCTGGGGGCAAATGATATTCCTTCAGGCTTTTCTTTTTATCTTTTCCTTCAGAAGCTGGAGTTCCTTATGGTCCTCTCTTCATTAGCAAAGTTCTTCATGCCTCTCTCCAGCTTAATTAAAGGTCTGATTCTTTGGCATTAAAGGGACACTATCTACTGGAAAAATCAAACCTTTCTGAAACTCTTGAGCCGTCTGTAGCTACATTCAGTGTTTGATGACAGAAGGGAATAGAGAGAAACATTGTTTGTTTGTTCAAGAGACAATTTGGGTTTTTATAACCTTTTAAAATTTTTTTTGTCAAGTTAATGAGGCCAACTTTTACTGTAAAAATTTAGGAGAAGTATAATGAACTGAACTTTTCCCTTATCCATTGTCATTTTATCCATCCACCTTGATGGTTATCCTTTAAAGTATTTTCTTCCCAGCAACTGAAAAGCCACATTGATGATTAAAAGTTTGCAGTGCTAACCTGGAAATTCAGAAGCTTATTTTATGGTTTTAGGCAGAATTCTTAAGCAACATAAAGGATCCATATGAGACAAGTGTTATTTAATAACTCCATTAATGATAGAAACAAAGGGACTGAGTGCACTCTCAGCAAATGTGCCAATAACACCAGGCTGAGTGATGCTGTGATGCCATCCAGAGGGAGCTGGACAAGCTCAAGAAGTGGGCCCATGGGAATCCAGTGAGATTTAAGAAGCTCAAGTTCAAGGTGCTGCACCTGGGTTAGGGCAACCCCTGCTATCAGCACAGGCTGGGGGATGAACGCCCTGGGGAGAAGGACTTTGAGGAGCTCATGGATGAGAGGCTGGACACGACCCAGCAATGTGCATCTGCAGCCCAGAGAGCCAAACGTGTCCTGGGCTGCATCCAGAGCAGCGTGGCCAGCAGGGCAAGGGAAGGGATTCTGTCCCTCTGCTCTGCTCTGCTGAGACCCCACCTGCAGGGCTGCATCAGCTCTGGGGTCCCAGCACAGGAAGGACATGGACCTGCTGGAGCAAGTCCAGAGGAGGCCACCAAAGCAATTGGAGGGATGGAGCAGCTCTCCTAGAAAAAATGGCTGATAGTGGGGTTGGTTCAACTTGAAGAAGAGAAAGCTTGATCTAGGGTCACCTAATTGCATCCTTCCAGTACCTGAAAGGAACCTGCAAGAAAGCAGGAGAGGGACTATTTTCAAGGGCATGTAGTGACAGATCAAGGGGGAATGGATTCAAACAAAAAGAGAGAAGGTTTAGATTAAATTTGCAAGGAGGAAAATGTTTACTGTGAAGGTGGTGAGGCACTGGCACAAGCTGTCCAGGAAAGGTGTGGACGCCACATCCTGGGTACTGCTCAAGGCCGGGCTGGATGGGGCTCTGAGCAACCTGCTCCTACTGCAAGATGTCTCTGCCCTTGGCAAGGGGCTTGGAACCGGATGATCTTTACGATCCCTTCCAACCCAAACTATTCTGTGATTTGGTGATTCCTTGAGACCTCCAATCTGGTTATAAAACAGCATTTCCTGACCTCATAAGGCCATTTGGGCTAACTACACAGCGGCATTCCCACGCAACCGTGACACAAAGCAGCAAAGCTTTAATTTCCATGCTGAGAAGCATTTAAGCCTTCCAGCCGCTGAGACCTTCTTGTGAATGAGCCCGGCGACCCGAGCAGCCGGCGAACGCCCACGCCCCGCACCGCGGCCGACACCCTGAGCCCCCGCCCGCCATTGCGGCCCGCGGGCGCCCCCCGGTGCCGCTGGGCGGGAGCGGCGGGGGGCGGGGGCAGCGGCGCCGCCGCTTCCGGCCTCCATTTTACGCGGCGGCAGCGGCCGGAGGCCGAGGCGGTGCCGTGGGTGGAGGGTTCGGCCTGGACGGGCGCGTTCCGAGTGCCGCGTTGGTTCTTCTTCCTTGGGCGTGGTGGACGAGGTTCTGATCTCCTGTGGCTGCGGTTCCCGGAGTGACTGAGCTGGGATGGGCTCCCTCAGCTCCCCCGGGAAGTTCGGCCCCGGCCGCTGAGCCCCCCCGGAGCCCCCCGAAAGGTTCGCGGGTCGTGTCCCCGGGGAGCAGGAGGAGGAGAGCGGGGCAGGGCCGGCCGGCCCCGCGGGCAGCATGGACCAGAGCGTGGTGGAGCACCCGGTGACCCTCATCATCAAGGCCCCCAACCAGAAATACACCGACCAGACCATCAGCTGCTTTCTGGAGTGGACTGTGGGCAAGCTGAAGTCCCACCTCTCCAAGGTGTACCCCAGTAAGCCGGTGAGTTGTTGGCCAGCCCTTTTCCCTCGCCTTGTCGATAAGGCTGGCACTGCGGCGACTTGGGGACAGGCGGTTGAGACTTGCCTTTTAAGCCTTGTTAAATAAACAAACAAGAGCCCTGCTGCCGGAGAGAGACCTGCGGGAAGGCGATGGCCGGCCCTCTGCTTTCAGGGAAGTTGGCAATGTAACAAATATGAAGCTGCTCTTTTACATCGTGTGACAAGATCGCAGTGTAGCATCCTGAAAGGCGATATCGCTAAAGATGCTTACTAATGCTTCACTTATCTTTTATTTGGGAACTGAGATTTAGGTATCTCAGTTAACTGAATTTGAGGCTGATTTTTGTAAATCTAAGAGCACTGACTAAGAGTTCTGTCTGTTCTAAAGTACAAGTGATATACTTAGGGTTAACAGGATCTAGGGAATTCATTGAGTTGTGGAGCAGATAGATGTTTATTCATAAAATTATTTGAAATTATGTAGCTGACCTACCTCTAAAATTATTTCCTCTTTGAAAAGCCACTTTTCTTGAGATTGTGTGGAAAATGCTGCTGTCAAGTGTTATACAAACTTGTGTGACAGCTGTGACTGTATTTTGAAACTTAATACCTATAGCTTTTTTTGTTTCTGAGGGCAATATGTTTTATTCCTCCTAAATTGTAAGTGTGGCAGTTAGGAGGGGCTATGAAAAAAGCACAGGCAGTAGATGATAGTATTGTATATGTGTAGAATAGCAGTCGTGCAGAACGCTATATTTAAAAATTTGTTCTAGAGAAGGGTATGAGAACTGCAGCAGCATATGGGGCCTACAACCAGGCTTTAGAAAACACCATAAGAAGGTGGCATTTATATTTTAAATTATTTTTCACCTAGTTCAGTAGAAGAATTACTGTCATTGTTGATTTTTTTGACATGGAAAAGTAAAATGGTTGCTTTGTCTCAAAAAGGGTTTCTGCCGTTTGGAGAAAGAAGAAGAAAAGCAGCCAACAACTTGGTCTGTGTCACTGGTACATTGACATCTGTTAAACAGTTGTGAGAGTTTGTGAATATAGTTATTGCTGTGGGTAATTCTCTGCTGAAAGAGCCTATCTGCTGTGGAAAACAAAAATACCTCTCAGCTGATTGCTACTTTGTCCTCCTCACTAGAATTTCCTCCAGTGACGTGTTTGTGAAACACTAGTTTTCTTACTCATCCTATGAATGATCCTGCTAAATTCAGCTCCTGAAAGGAAAGAACCATAGTGAACAAGAGGTTTGCATGTTGCACTGTAGGCTTTAAACAGCAGTATAGTGTTAATTTTCAGTTTCCTGAAACATCTTTCTCCTGTTGAAAATAGATTCCTCAACATGCCTCTCAGTATTTCATGATTAGTTCAGCACACCCAAGTTTGTTCTGGGTTAAAGAATGGGGAGTTTCTTTAATGAGAACTGTCTCAGTAATTCCAATTTAATTTGGATTTACTGCATTTGCAGTTAAACTAATAACTGAACACAGTATTTTTATTTCACAGGACCTTTCAAATTAAAGTAATAACATAGGAGAGGAGAAAGGTATTTAATAGAATGGCTCCTATGTATAGTAAAATCAAAAAGTACATTTTTGAGTGCTACTGCTTTTTACAAATGTAAGTCCTTTTGCTTTTAGGAGCTCCCCTCCCCCCTTTTTCTTTCCCTTCCTTTTAAACCAGATGAGTGTTAAAAGCTTAATTTCTCTGTTCCCTCACTATGATAGGTCCTGGAAGTAATTTCTATTACCGGGCTATTTTAAGGTGGTGGGAATACACCAGAACACAGAGACTCTACAGGCCTTGGAGTGTTCTTGAAGGGTGTAAAATAGAAGTCAGTTGCTGTCCTGCTTGAAATAGTATTTCAAGTCTTCTGTGTGAATTGAACCTCATTCTTGTATGTGCATCTGTAAATTAAGATAACTGTAAGTGTCCTAATTAAATTTACAATTTATTAAGAGTATTTAGAAAGTGAGGTGATTAGAATAGGCAAATGAGAAGTTAGGTCTTGAGGCAGCGTTATCCAGATTAATTTGTGTAAATTACTTGCCTAAATACATACACATTTCAAATACAGCAGATTTAGATTGGTTTAGTTGTTATTAAAGTTGATACACTTTGCAAAGTAAGCACTTGCATAAGCTAAATAGGTTCAGAAGGGTGTTAAGTTATGTTTGTGAATCTTAACTGAGATTCACGTTTTTCAGTACTTTCCTCCCTGTCTGCACCAGTTTTCACAGCTCGAGTACTGCAGTTACAGTGTCCCTAAATGAAATACTTATGTAAAATAACACAAGGCTCTTGTAAAATCAGCCTGGATGTCTCAGTCTGGCAGATCCTACCTGCAGTGCATTAACTGCTGCATTGATTACACCCATAAACAGTAATTGAAAACTGCTATTTCTTATTTCCCACAGTACCTGTCATCTAGCATTTGCCTACAGTTCCAACTAGATGGGGTTGTCTGGATTTTTATTAGCTATGGAAGAATGGGAGAGAGGCTTAGTGAACTAAAATAATACCTGTCTGGTAGCTGCAGCTGTATAGCTCAGAGATCACCTGTGTTTCTACTGAGCATTGCTACACTGCCTTAGGTTTGGTGTTTGGTAATGTGCTGGGCATAGCTAGTTTGGACTAAGCATTGCAAAAGAAGTCTTGCATGAAAAATGGAGGAAAAAATTCCAAACCAGTAGCTCTAGAGTTCTTAGTTTTGAATACATACATTTTGGATTTTGATTTGCAGACTGTCTCCCATCTCACTCTAGGTTCTAGAATAATTTTCCTCATGCCATGTTCTTTCTTCTGGAAATGGGGCTACTCTAATTATGAGGTTTGAGGTGTTTTTCCATCACAGTTCAGTGTTTCAGCTAGTGGTGAGTGTCCTGTTCTTGAAGCAGGAGGTGTGGCAGTGAAATTTCCTCTGGCAGAGGATGAGTTGAATGCCTTTTCCATTTACTTTGGCATATATGTGAACTACTGTATTTCCACATTTATTACCTCTTCTTCCATCAGTATTAAAAAAAAAATCCATTTCAGAATTGCCAGCTTTCAACCTGAGAATTGCAGGTGATAATCCTTCAGTTCTCGGGCAGTTGTTTAATTTATGAAGGGAAGAGCATGGGATTTAAGGCCTCATCTTCCACATTAAAGTACTCAACATATGCCTAACCTTTTCTTTTGTGGTTTTGTAGGGAGTTAAAATGCATTACTGAAGGCTGTGTAGTCAGCTTTGAGGGGCTGTTTTAATCTTGCCAGTTTCACCTCTGTATAATACTCATATTTAAAAGTGACTTGTATCTTCTTTGAGAAGATGCTTTAATGAGAGGGGGTGGAAGAGGGGCTGGTTCACAAGGTACTGAAGAGAAAAATTGAAAGGGACCATGTAGAAAGCCCCATTAGAGTGAGACAGGCAAAACAGCCCACTAGTGCTATGCTGGATGATGATTTAAAGATTTGGAGTTTGAAGGGTTTTGCTGTTGGGCTTTCCTTGTTTTAAATGCTTATCTGTTCTTATTAATCTCCAGATAATCTGTGTCAGGACCCAGAAACAAGGATTCTTAAAGTTTTTCTTCTGATTGCACTGGTCAGTCTAAAGCAACAAGTCTCCAATTTACGGGAAATTAAAGTTTTCTTTAATCTTGATGCTTAAGTTCTGAGTTTTCAGTCCTTTCCCAAACACAGAATGCAAGCTTGCATTCTGCTGGCAGCCTGTTCATGCTTGAAGGGATCAACAAAATGTTATACCTCAAAAGAAGTTACTGACATGAGTCAGGCATTTTTTGGTGTTTTAAGTGTAAATAGAAATAGTACAGCGTTGTTGTTGAATGTATTGCAGTACTTGATCAATTTGAGGTGCAAATAATTAATTCCCCATGCTGGGAGACATAAAAATACTGTCCAAGGCCACTAATAAAAACACAGAAAAGTGCAGAACAGTAGAGAAAATGACTCTTAAATAGAAGTGATAAACAGTTCTACACAGAATGTGGCAGGTTATTTTAAAAAAAAAAACTTGTATTCAATCATGAATGGCTAGTATGGCTTTGGGGAAAAAGTTAAAGCTTCAGATTTACTGAGTGCTTATTAGCATTATTTGCTTTGAATCTCTGTTTTGTTCTGATGATATGACCATATTTTTTTCCAGGTTAAAAAAACCCAAACAGTTTTGTAACATTTCTGTATTCTGCTAAATTGTTTGGGATCTGTAGAAGGCTGTTGCAAGAAAAAAAAGTCAAAACTTCTGTGAAAGCTTTTCCTAATCACAGTGATTTGGGGCTCAGCTGTTTGTCTTAGTATTAGCATGAACAAGCCAGCAGGGTGAGCAGCAGAGGGTTGGGATAGGCAGAGGAGAGGTGTAAGGCTTGGTGTTTGCATGATGGGGAAATTCTTCAAATAGTTCATGCTGATAATGCATGTTTGTTCCACTGCTGTTAGGCCAGATTTCTTTGTTTAGCATTTGTTTTTCTTTATTTTGTTTGACTGAGGATGCTCATTGTTTTAGCATACTGGACATCTTACTGTAGATAGGGACCTAAAATAGTTTCCTTTAAAATAATTCTGTTGTTATTTCTGTTGTGTGGAATAGTCCAAAGTTATTAAAATATGAACAGTATATAATTTGTTTAAAAAAAGAAATACAATCTTTGTTTACAACACTAGATTGTTTTAAACTGTGAAACTGTAAGAATAGGCAAAAAAGCTTACCCAGGTTGGAAGGCTACCTTGCAAAAAACCTTTTGCTGATTCTTGCTTTTTAATGCTTTCCTTCTTGTTTTTTGTAATGATGTTGGTTTTGGTTTTGTGGGTTTTTATGATTTTTTTGTCTGCAGGGGGTTTTAGGGTGGGGGCAAGGACTAATAACAGAAAGTCCTTGTTGAAAACGACTGAAATTTGTGTTCTTCTGTGTATCTTAATTGGCATTCCATTGTTCTGCTAACTTTCTTTGCCCCAGCCACTTCTCTGTCTATATTTTCAGAAGGTGACTGGGACCAGGAGCAGGGTAAAGAACAAATCACTAAAAGACAGGAATTTTTGAATGTATTTGAAAGTTTTCTTGACAAGCATTTATCCTTAAGTGTTAGTTGTTATGGCACTCTTGCCGAGTGCCTAATAGCATAATTCTTTTTCAGGAGTAATTTGTGAATTGGACTTATGAAGCCTCTGAAATGTTTTTAAGTCTCTCTGTTGGTGATTGGACTTAACATTTGTAGATGAGAAAATTCCTTTTATCTCCAGCTATCTACCTGTGCAGTAGGAAAAAAGCTAAATTCCTTTCTTTGTCCCCATCTCCTAGTCTACAAAGGATCAGAGACTGGTGTATTCTGGCAGACTGCTTCCTGATCATCTGCAGCTGAAAGATGTTCTCAGAAAAGTAAGCTTTATATCAACACCATACAATATTTGATCAAACCCTGGTTTTGGGAAATAGGAATTTAGATTTGTGTTATCTAACTTAAAATTTTCATTGTTGTATTGAGAGATGCAACCATATAATGTTGCTATGTTCTGGAAAATGTATTTTCAAGTATGCCTTGTGTGTAGGATTATGATAATTGTGGATAGAGGAGGTGTTTCCAATTGGTGGGAGAGCAAGTAGGTTATGCTAAGTCCCAAGCAAGTGATATGCTCTGTCATAAAATCATGGAATGATTTGTGTTGGAAGAGACCTTCTAGATCTTCTAGTTACAAACCTCCCGCTTTGGGCAGGGGCACCTTCCACTAGACCAGGTTGCTTAGAGCTCCAACCTGGCCTTGACTTCTTTGGACAATCACCACTGTCACATAAATGGAGTTATACAGCATATTTGTGTTGATTTGGGACATCATTTAGATTCTCAGAGAGGTTTAAATCCAGAACTTATGTCAAAAATGTCATTTGTATAAGCAGATAAAGAGTAATATAATAATTATGGAGAACCAAGAATTCTCAATTCCTGAATAATTTTCTGGGAAGGCTGTTTGTTTTCTTGGTCTTGATTTGGCAGCTGTTAACCATTCCTGATGATGTTTGAAACTTTGTTGGTTCTTGTTCTTTTCATTTCATACTTTTAAAAATATTCTGTTGCTTCCTATTGGAACAAATAATTCTATTAGTCTAATTTTGGATTCTTTGGTCAACATTTAGATCCCAGTTCTGAATATGTGTGACATCTCATGCACACATGCTTAGTTTTCAGACTGGCTCAAATAGCTTGGATTGATGATACCAAGTAATAAGGACTTCATTAAGTTAGGAAAGTTCTTAAAAATGCATAGAACAATATATTTAGGGTAGATTATAAACAACTTTTCTTTCAATTTTGATGGTGACAGGAAACATGATGCATTATCTTGAGTTGTCTAAATTATTTGTAAACAGCTCAGGATGAATCAATAGCTGTTATTGGGGAAATGCCTTAGGTCCTTGCACAGTTTTTAATTCTGTGAAATATATGAACTCCATAATATAGTACCTGGCTGTGGGTAAGGATAGTTTTCTCTAGAGTACTGAGGTAAAAATTAATCTGCAGGCTGCAAGAGTGTGTGGGTCACATTTTAAAACTTCCTGTGGAGCAAAGTCTCCAAACGTGGATGGTCCTTTAGTGGGCACCTGAACTTCAGTATTAAGATGGAGAAACAGATGCAGAGGAGTCTTGAGTATTGCTTCAGCAGACTAACACTTTATAATCTTTATTCTGAAATAGTGTTTATTAAATGGGATTAAACTTCTTACCAAAGAAGGTATTTGTAGTTTACTATGTATAGATTTACTAGAAAACTGAAGCTGGACTGTTTCAAACCAGTGTATGCCCTGTGCAACTTAAATGTTCAAGGAAATGGTTACAAAACTTATCTCAAAGCTTAGTTTTGCTTGCTAAGTACAAGATGAAATCCAAATTCCTTAAATTCACTTGGCCTGCTTGCTGTGCACTCGCTTTAGAAAACAATATTTCAAACTTTGTTTATGTGCTAGAGGAGAAACTTTGTAACTAATGTCTTCCTTCACCATACAGGGGCTGTGCTTGACTTCAGAGCATTGGCATAACGCTTTAATGTCATAATGGCACTTACAGGCCTTGAGTGTGGTTAAAGAAATTCAGTGGATTTGAAAGCACACCAGTCTTAAACACAAAGTTAGAACTTTGTGTTGGAAGAAGAGGAGTTTTTGTGCTAAAGCTTTTGAGAGCTTTTGGAAAAACATGATTAAACTTAAATTCAGTCTCATTCTCTGCCAAAATCTTCCTACTGGATTATCTATAAATTCCTAATATTATCTGAGGACTTACTAAATTGCTGAGTCTAGCCTTGTGATACTTGCTCCTTGGTACTAACCAGTCATTTCAAGGAGACAAAATGCCTCAGGGCTGGAAGTTGTGACACTCTTCTGGCACAGTGGTGTCCACTACATTACATATGAATAGAAGAATGTTACAATAAACTGCTGCATTTAATAAAGCTGTATGCTGCAGGCTAACCAGTGGTATGTCTTGCTTTCCTTGCCTTTCCTAGGGGCATAAATTCTTATCTAGGAAAAAGGTGATTAGTTAGGTTCAAGGCTTTTGACAAGGCCAAAGTGCTGATCACCTGTGCTCAGTGCTTTCTGATCCTTGCTCTCCCTGACTGGTAAGAAGTTACACTTAATGTAGCAGTGAGGCTGTGCTTGGATTTAGGGGCCAGTTCATGGGAAGGAGTTTAAATGACTGAATGTGCATTGGCTATGCTAGCAGTAATGCACAGTGGTGTGTAAAAGCATTTATCTAGTTTTCTGTATTCCAAAAGATCAAAACCATAAAAATGGGTAGATGGCTGTTATAACACATTTTTATGTAGTTTAAAAAAACCCCTCCAAATGCAGATTTTCTGAATGTCATCTCATTAAAAATGGCAGCTTGCCTACACCATGCTGATTTCAGAAGAGGATAGAGGGATGTTTTTGTTGCTCCTCTTGCTAAAAATTTAGTTACCGAGGAAGCTGCAGTGTGCAATTTAAATATGGAGCCATAGCTGTTGTGTTGCTATGGCCATGTAAGGGAGTGTTTTAATTTGGTACAGTGAAATAGCTTCAGATTGAAGTTATGGCCTTCAGATTTGGGGTGAGCAAGTTCTGGCAGAATTGGCATGGCCTTGCTATATGGCTTCAAGTTGTGGCATGCATTTGCTTCCTCATGTTCAAATATTTGGGAATACTCAAGCCCCACCTAGCACTTTGAATAACATTCCCTGAGCATGGAATATGTGCAGGGGCCCTTCAGTTGCATGTCAGGCTTGAGCCAAGCTAGGGTCAAGCCTAATATGTAATGACAATTGTTCCTGTCTTGGTCTGCTTGTGGAATTCCAGTGCCTACATTTTTCATGTACCCTAATATTTCTATTCAATAACGCTCTTCATAGACTTCAGTGCAAATGTAAGCATTCCTAATTTTAGGTAAACTTAGCCCTGTAAAAAGTGAGAGCTTTTTCCAAAAGTTTGTGCTACACTTCCTCATGCTTTTCCTGGAGTTCTTCCATTGGTGCTGCTATACTACAGTTTTAGGGAAAACTGGGATCAAGTCAATGTTCCATATGTTATTGTGGACAGCTTCTAAGAAGGCATTTGTTCCGAAACAGTAGAATTTCTCTTGGGCTCGACTCAAGTGTTGTTCTGTGGTCTCTTGTATAATATTTCTTTAATGCTTACAACTTTGAATTTTTAAAGATTTTTTTTTTACTTGTAAATTTCTCCAATATTGTTGCTTAAGCTCTTTGATTTCTTTAATTTTCAGCAAGATGAATATCATATGGTTCACCTGGTATGTACATCTCGGACACCCCCAAGTTCTCCAAAACCCAGCACCAGTAGAGAAGGTCATGGAGCATCAACCTCCATCAGTAGTTCAGTGAGTTTTTTTCATTCACAGGACATGAATTCCTTCTACACGAAGGAAACTTGCCATTAATTTCTCTTTAACTTTTTATATTTGTCTGTAAAATGGTGTGTTGACAGTAGAGCATGCTATATGAATTTGATAATTTAAGGATGTAATTGTATTTAAGCAAAGATGACCTTTTTTCAGATAGTAATAGTTATGTTTATTAGATGATAAAGCACTACTTTTTCTAAGCTACTCTTTTTAACACTGTATTGCAAAGAACGCTTCCCTTTCTCTCCATATCTCTGTATCTTTGGCAGAAATTGCAGAGTGTATCCAGAATTTTAGAAAAACTTAAGTTGAGATTTGCTTTGTGAAAATTTAAGAGAGACCAATCAAAATATTGCTGTTGTTGTGAGATACAGGTGGAACTTGGCCAGGTTTTTTTTTGACAGGAATTGGCCGCTATTTATGTATCAACTTGGAGCTAGTCATAGCATCTGTAAGGCAGTCAAAAGTAGCAAGTGTTCTTAACACTTTTATTAGTTAAATTGTTAACAGAACATGCTTGTTTATGGTGTTTTGAGCCTTCCCCTCCTTACACCCTCCGAAAATGATGGTGGTCTTTGGTTATATTGTTTTAAAAGCAGATATGATTTCTGTTGAGAACTTGATAGTTCTTTTTTTTCCAGAATTGGCAGTATCACTTAGCAACCCTTGAAGGTTAGTCAGAAAGGGATATATAAAATACCAATGTAGGTACATTTCATCTGAGTTGTGTGGATTGTCAGCATATGGGAAATGCCCTTTGAAGTTGTCTGCCTTCATTCTGCTGTTGACAGGGCCTGTGTCAGGCTGCTGTGTGACAGTCAGAAACACAAGCAGTTTAAGCAACAGTAGAGAGGGGACTGTGGCTACAACATCTTTTCAAAGGCTTTATTTATATTTCTGTTTACTGGCAGGACTCAGGCAGCCTGCTTGGCAAGTATTTATTGTTGTGTATATCAGTTGTCAGTGTTGTATTTGAATGACTGTATTAATGACTGCTTAAAGCAGGCAGTTTGCGAAGTGCTAAGTTCATAACACTTTGGAGGAAGCAGCCTAAATCCAAAGCTTGAATGGCTTTTGTCCTTCTATTTGTTTTTTATTTTTATTCCTCCCCACCCCCACTGGTCTAGTGGTAAATTCTTCTTGTGTTTTTTGTGGTATAGATGTCTTAAGTAATTGCACCTCCTCGCTTCCTGAGTTGTCAAAGTTAAAGAGGATTTTTGACTAAGTAAATACTACAGTAATTCTTAGCAACAGGATTTGGGGATTTATTACAACTGAAATAATGCATCTCAATGGCCCCATTGTAATCTTGTTACGGTGACAGTTTAGAAGCCAGGTACCAGAGGTCTTACACTGGTTTAGGTGTGTTCCTTGGAGCCTGAGTAGTTCCTAGCTGTTTCCCTATTCTCATTGATAGCTCCCTTCCAGTGATGAGTGCAGCAATTTGGATTGGGCAGCTGGCACAGTGAAGAGGGTGAAGAGTAGAAGGGATAACTAAAGATAAGGATAGGGGAATGGTGTTTTAAGCCACTGTCTCAGAAGACAGTCATATCCTGAAGTTACAGTTACTTCTGTTAACAATAGTCACTAGACTTTCTGTTCCTGCTAAATATTATTTCAATTAAGTTTTAGTTTGCTTCAGCTTTTTGAAACTATGATTCCCAGTGACTTGTGGTTTTCTCTGGAAACTATCAAGTGTTGAGTCTTTCTGAAAAATTGTTTTATTTTTTCCCCTCTTGCACCTGAGTGCAGTTTTGAATTTCTGTTTTTACTAAGGCTTGCCAGAACCAATAAAACCACAGAAGACTTACCCAGTGTTTACACTCTTATTAAAATTTGTGACAAAACATTAAAGCAAGTAGTTTTTTAAGACATCGTGGTAAATCTTATAACTGTGCCAAAGATCCACAACCTTGATTTTATTTATTTTTAAGAATTTAGACCGTTCTGGATCAACTGGTGCCTCACCCACAAACCAAGAAGCTGCTTCTACGTCTTTGAACACTAGTGCAGATGGAGTGAGGCATCGTAATCTTCCACAAGCACACAGCAATCCCATGCCAAGCCACCAGTTCCCTTATTTAATGCAAGGGTAAGTGAGACTGAAGCAATCCTCACTCTTTGATACTCTTTACAATGCTTTAAATGTTCAGTTGCAATTAAATTTTTTTTCTCAGTCTGGAAAACCCATTTGGCTAGTTCACTTTGAAGCATAAGTCAAGTTAGAAAAGTTTTCATGTGAAAATTAGTGATTTTAGCCAGGAGTCAGTCAAAGAGGAAGTGCTCTTGGTGCTCTCCTTCAGGCTGATTTTTGTTACTTTTCTTTATGCTTCCTGCCCTCAATTTTCTTGGAGAAGTGCAGCTTTAATATGTCTTGTGGATGTAGTTAGTAATGTAACTGATAGAATTACTACTTCTGGTTGTCTTTTCTGTCCCTTATTTTAGCAATCAGCACTAAATTCTTAGCAGAATGTGATGGTTTCTAGTTTTTTACACATAAGAGATGTAATTTTTCATTTCTCCATATTTGATTCAACTGTAGAAATGATATGCAGGTGTTTTGAGTACATGTAGTGCTTGTGTATCTACAACAGAATGTTTAAGGATTTTCATACATGCCAGTGAAAGGTAACCAAGTCTAGATCAGGTCTGTTACTGCATAACTATTCAAGTTTTGTTCTTTTTTTTTTTTGTGCTTAAAAAGCAGCTTTAGGAATTTTAAGCCATGTGACCTTAGCTGCTGCTTAAACATGTTTTTGTTGTTAGTAGCAGTAGTAGCAGCTTCTTCCAAGGGGAAAACAGGAAAACAGGAGGATGGTATGTTCTGAGATGATAGCTGTCATTTCTTCAGGGAGCCACTTTCAAGCTTCCTTTCTGACAAGGTGTTCTTCCAGTACTGTATGGATTCTAGAAACCTGCTTTGGGGAATGTTGAAACAAAAACCCCTAAAATATGAATGTGCTAACAGTAACATTGCTTCTGTTGCTGGAAAGAAAACAGATGCCAGGAGCTGTTAAAGCTTACTAAAAAGAGTTTCAGTTTAATTTACATGCTCTCATTACAGTTAGCTTAGACTTTACTCTTCTTGCTAGTTTTCATCTTGAATTTATTTTTTTAATTATTATTATCTGAATTGTACTATCTAATGGCAAGAGTGGGTGGAGATTTGTTATTCTGACCAAATGCATCTTCACAGACGTGGTCATGCTTGCCCTTCTGACAAAGCTAGGCAGCACCAGGTTGACTGTCAGGACTGCTGTTGGTGTAACTTATTTTTGTAAATTAATTCCAGAAGCAATTTATTATGTGTTGTGTGAATGACCAATCTGTAAGAAGTTTTAACATTTTTCTAATTAGCTTTTCACATAGACCTATTCTGAGTTTTTGTCAAATGTGGTGAACTGAATAGGCTGTGGACTCCAAAAGGCAGCAGAACCATTATTTAGTCTTTGGGCTGAATTAATTTGTGTCAGTTTGGGAGACATTGCTGTCTTGGAAAGAAGGAATAACACCTTAAAAATACTAAGTCTGTGACTTGCTATGTCTAGCATGTAATGTGGATTGAGAGAAGTGGATTTGTGGACTGAAAGAAGTGCAGAGAACCTGACATGACTGTACATATTTCAGGGGTTTCAGTCCTACTTGGACTATTTCTAGCTTGGTTACCTGGAATAGGGTCCTGCTTGTTTTTGTGGTGCATTGGCAGTACACCCAAATCACATATTTCAATTTTGTGTAATCCAGAAGGAATCCAGATGGTGTTCCAAGAGCATTCTGTGGTGCAAACAGAGCTGTAGTAAGAGCAAGTGACTGGAGGCTTCCAGGAGTGCATTCCTAATCTGAACAGAAATGCCAAAATAAACAAACTCTAAAAAATCCTAGGCTTTTTTTTTTTTTTGAAAGTATTTTAATGGAATGCTGTCAGAACTTGAAGTAGATCTTTGTGGACTGTTGGGTATTGGCTCTGCTCAACTTGAAATAATCTGTGCGCAGTGCCTGCTGGAGTCTGCTTGCTTCTTTAAGAACCTTTTTAATCCTTCAGTAGTCTTTTCAGATGCATCTGCTTTTGCTTTTAGGCACTGCTGCTTGTATTCCAGCAGAAATAGCCTCTCTTCTTTTAGCTGTCACTTAAACATCATTTGGGGCAGTGGGATCTAGCTTTAATGTAATTTATGTGCAGATCAAGACTTGCTAGGAAAATGAAGATTCATAGCTGAAACTGGTGTTACTTTGTTGATTTTTCTTTTATTTTCATGACCAAACAGTTTTTATTCTCGCTTTTCTTGCATGATGAAATATAGGCACTACTGATAGGGAAAGATCACCAGGTGTTTGAAAATTTATGTAAGAGTCACTTTCCTTGGGTGTTTTGCAATACTTGATTGACTTGTACAAATAAGTAATGTGGATGTTAGATGATTAAATTACGGTTTTGATGTTTTTTCGGCTCCTGGCTTAAAGCTGCAGTATGAGAGTTGAACATACTTTGGGAAAATAGCATTTAGTTCAGATTGTTGAAGTATTACAGGGAAAAAAATTAAAACCTTCTGTTGCTTTTAAGCTTTTGCAAATGCTGTTTTTAAGAACTCCAAACTTGAGGTGGGACTGGGGAAGTAGTTTGTGTATGTGCCAAGTGATTCTTCAGCTGTGAGGAGCAAGCACAGCATTGTCTGCTCCTGTGGACTTTGTTGGGGATCAGGGTCTGTGCTGCAGAGGCACAAACAGAACACACGGGCTTAGCCCTGGCAGGGCTCACATTTCAGGCTGGAGAGCGCTTGGAAGCAGTAAACAGACAAGAGACATCAAGGCAGTGAAATCATTTGTCAAGTGTGGGTGGCCCATCTAGTGAAATGCTTTTGTATTGTGCACACAGTAATGTTTGAAAGCAATCAACAAAATGGCATACTGACAGCATGCAATATATCTCAGCACATAAATACATTGCTGCATCAGTCACCTTTGCTCTATTGTCTTCTAAGTAGCAGGTATCATAGTGGAGGATACTGAAATGCTGCCTGAAGTTGATATTCCAGGCTTTTAAGTCTGAATAAAAATTCTTGTTTTTTCACTCGTGGTGAGCAGTATCTTTGTGACAACCTTGCCTTCAAATTCAGTGCTGGTTAGTTTATTTGGGTATCTTCCATAGACCAAAAGAAGTAGTTTTGTGCTTTTGAGCCATCCTGAGTGCTTTTGAGCCCTCCTGAGGAACACTATGTCTCTTTTCAGAATATTCTGAAGCTACCTGTACCATTTGAACTGTTTTCTGGCTTATCCAACTGTTCTTCTGTTGTCTGCTCTGCTTTGTTCTCCAGTCTTGGAATGCCTATACAGATGCTGTTTGCTTCTTTGTTCTTACACTGTTGCTGCCATTCTTTTGATATACTCTGCTTCCTACCTCTTTCTCCTCCTTTTGGAAAAAGATGAGGAGAAGGTATTGTGCTACTTTACTTTTTCCTTGAACAGCAAGCTGCCTTGCTTTGCTGAGAAGATCCTCTTCTTTGTGGAGGTTCTTCTCACTGGAATACATTGTTACAGTGTAAAGAGTTGTTTCTGAATTTCATAAGCTGACTTAATATCATGGCAGCTGTAATAGCTGTATAATTGACAGCATCTGCCTCCATTTGATTTTTGATGAGCAAAGAAAATACTGCTGTACTAGCTAGCATTCTGAGCCAGAAGCCAGTTGTAAGCCATTAATTTTGCTCAATTAATGGAGCCAAGTCTTGAAAAATTAAGTCTTTCTTCTCAAAAAGTCACGTCTTCTAGAAAAGCTATTGGGGAAAATAGAATTAGAAACCACCACAATATTTGAATGGGAAAGAAATCATGTGAAAGAAAAGAGCATGACAACTGAACTTCTGTGGTTTGTCTTGTTTGACTGGCTACTTAATCTACTATTAAGCTTTAAGACATCAAGAAAGCAGCTTTCAAAAGAGTTTGAAAGAAAGGCGAGGCTCAAATCCAGTGATATTTCTAAAAGATGTATCTGTGAGAGCAAGCTTAGCCTAAGCCCTCTCAACTTTTTTTGAGGTCAACATAGCAGTTACAAGGAAGAGCCCTAAAATCTATGTGAGAAAAGGAAGTGGCGAATTCCTTCAGAACTCACCCAGGCAAGTTGAATAGTACGGATTTTTGCTGACTGAGGTGGAAGTGAGTGATCCTGCCTGTTCAAAACCCCATCTGATATTCTACCTGCTTGAAATTGAGACACTGCTCAGTGATTTGTCTCAGCACACTACTTAATGGCACTCATGTAGAATATTTAAATCATCTTTACATTTTGAGGTCAAATGTTTTGTGAATTTTGGAGGAGTCTTATCTCTCCAAGTGTATGCCAGATCCAGGGAGAGAAAAACACATTCTTATAGCTTTCAGTTGTAAATCATGATTAATGTTTTTCAACAGTAGCTCCATGGCATTGCTGTTTCAACACATTAATTATACATAAATAAACAGCATCAGCAGGGCTCCTGGTTAACGCTTTCAATATTTGAAATAAACCTTGAATAATGCCTCTGACTGTTTCAGTTTGTGTTTGGTATCAGGAAAGTACTTTTGGTGGTTTTTTGGGTTTGTTTTCCTCTAAACTGTTGTCAAAACAGGTTATAGCTAAATGCAAACACAACAGTTTTAGCAGAGGTCATGGTGTTGCATGGCAGGTTCTTGTCCAGAATTACAGTGCAATACTTATTCATGTGTAACATGGAAAAAAGATTTTAATGTCTTCCTCCCATCTTTCTTTCTGGGCATGTCGTGTATATCTGAGTGCCTGGTAGACTAATGAAATCTCTTGGTGATATCTTTGCAGGGAGTGCCTTACTTAGGGAACAGGTGTAGTCTGCAGTACAATTACAGCAGTCTCAGCTTTTGCTACCTGCAGTCTGAATAAACTTTTCTTCATGCTTTATACTCTCATGCTGTCCTGAAAGATGTCCTGGTTTACTACAGTTCACTACATCAAAATCTTTTGGGAAAGAGTTGGAAATCTTGCCAAAACATGCTATATGCTCTAGGAGGTAAGAGAGGATAAGAAGTCTTATAGCAGACAAAACCAACCAAAACTTATGTACAGGAGTTTTATCTCTCTTGCATGTGAATCAGAATCACATATACTCAAAATATTGAAGGGGGGGAAGTAAATCCTTTACAGTGTTCTTAGTTGCAATCTTCAGAAGCTGTATCTGAAAGATTAGTTTGTTGTCTTTGCTTATGTTATTTCTTCAGATCTCTGATCACGGTGATATTTCAGATATTGCTTCCAAAAGAAAACTGTAGAAGATAGTGCATTTTCCCTTTAGACCTCTTGTAGACCTTTAAGGATGACCTCTGAATTTGAAAGGAATTGTATGAAAGAATTTCTGCAGTTAGCACAGTCTTTCCAGCATTGTTTTGTCCCAGAGATGCAGCTAGTGCACATACTAAATGCAAACCAAAATTTTCTTTCTATGGAAATAACCTTGCTCATTCATTTCTTTTATGAAAATGTAGTGCTTTTTTGGAATGGGTTAGATGATCTTACTATGTGTTACTTCAGCATGTTATTTTAGGGGAACAAATGAGAGGAGAAATGCTACTTTAATTGTTTTTTAATACTAGCACGCTTTTTAAATGTCACAATTCAGAGCTGAATGTTTTTCCTTAAATCGTTTTCTAGCAACATAGGCAACCAGTTTCCAGGCCAAGGTGCTCCTGCTGGATTTTCCATGTATCCTGCATTCAGTCCCTTACAGATGATATGGTGGCAACAGATGTATGTACGTCAGTACTACATGCAATAGTAAGTCTGCATTATCTTAGTACTCAGCTACACTAGTGAAAAGAATATATTAAATGCTTTTTTCAGGATCAAAATGGCAGTGTTTATTTTGTCTATCTCTGTCTTACACTCTGTTTTCTCTAGCAAATTATGAAATCTAGTCTTGAATTAGAATTAATGTCTTAGTAAATAAAACTCTAAGGGAGAATGCAGTTTGTTTTGACATGTATTACATCTGGAACTGTAGCAAAGAAGACAGGCTTAGTAATTATGCTGCATGTTTTTTGACAAACCAGGTTTATGTTTAAATTTTTAGCCAAGCTGCTGTTTCAGCCCAAGTGACTTCCAGCACTGAGCCAGCGAGATCTGCAGTTGCCCAGGGTGTAAATTCAGAACACGCTCCTGCAAATGAGCCTGCAGCAGTGCCAAATGTAGCTGTCCAGGACAACAGGCCTGTAAACCAAAATGTTCAGATGAATGCACAGGGTGGCCCAGTAGTGAATGAAGAGGACTTCAACCGGGACTGGCTGGACTGGATGTACACGTTCTCTAGAGCAGCAATTCTTCTGAGCATTGTATACTTCTATTCTTCTTTCAGTCGGTTTGTCATGGTAATGGGAGCCATGCTGCTGGTTTATTTGTGAGTACAACAGTTGAGTATAGCTGCAGATCTGAGATGTGGAGTATGGTGCTGATGTTTATTCCATTTAAAATAAAAAATCATCCACGTGCAAAAATTTACACACTGCTCCTTTACAATAGGATGTGTCTGTTAAAAAAACAAATTTAAACAAGTAGAGAAACTGATGTGAAGAAAAGTAATTCTCAAAATGTTTTTACACTGAGCTGGATGCTTCTTATACCTGAAACACAATGTTTTTACATACTGGTGATATTAATTGATCAGTATTGTTGAAGTGTAGCATTTTGGAATGAAAATTTAGAAAGCAGATCTGTGAGGGGAAGGAAGCTCATATAGGTCAAGCATATACTTGCATAAACTTAAATTTACTGCTTGGATATGAAATTGCAGAGCAAGGCTCAAATATCTTTCCAAAATAACACATAGGGGTGTGTGCAGTAAGTTTTCTTAGGTAATGGTACTGTAATAGTAGGGTACTAGATCTGGTAGAATACAGAGATGTAAAATTTTTTTAACTATATGTCATAAAGACCTAAGCACATTCTGTGCTTAGTTGAGAAATACCAGTACTGTTGTCATCACTTCCTTTTAATGATGTAAATAGAAGTGGAAAACATAAGTAATGCTTGGTATTTTGGACTGATGTCATTCACTGAGAGTTTCCTTACCCTGTAGTCTCAGTCCCAACTAGGACTGTTCTTTCATACAGGTAAGGTAATTGAAATCGGAATATAGATGCTTGGAAATGTAGGAGAGGCTTATTTTATTTGCAGTGGTGATGTGGTTCAAGCATTAGATGAAATTTAAATTGCTTTTTTCCACAGCAAATTAAATTTAAACTAAGAAATTAAGACTGGCTTTGAAAACTTACTTAACTTCAGTGCTTAAAAATGGGGAGGAGACCCATATTCTACATGTTTAATCACCTAATTGTGGTACATTATTTGTCTTCTGGAACTGAGGGCTGTGAACAGCAAGACCTTAATGCAAACATTGAAGAATAGCCATTCAGTTTAGTAGTGTGAATCACAGAAAAATAGATGTAACCTCATTCATGTGAAAATACTTGCAGAATTTGCTGCAGTAGTGAGCTGTAGAAGAAAAAATTTTTGTTGCTTTCAAAAGAGAGGTTTTCAACTGTTCCGCTTTCTTACATAGACACCAAGCTGGATGGTTTCCCTTTAGGCAAGAGGGAGGCCAACAACAGGCAGCCAATAATGCAGAAGTGAACCGTGATGGGCAACATGCAAATAATCCTGATCTTGAAGAGATGGTGAGTAAGGGCAGACATGTCTTTTGAGACTCCTATTTATTATATTGTATGTTGTAGTGCCTGGACAGAAAGCCAGCTTTTGTGGAATGGATTTGGTTTAACCAGAAGGCTTTCAGCATTGTCCTCAGGTTGTGCCTGCTGCTTAAATTCTGTATTTCTCCAGTCTGACAATTACTGATTGTCTCTACTTGAATCACAGACTTTCTTCATGCTAGTTACTTCAGGAGGTTGTTCTGAGAGAAGTCACTTAATGTAGGAAGATACTGCTGGTTACCTTATGTCAGAATTCCGAAAAGAAGCAGTTGAATTGCTTCAATTTCTGTTTTTAAAGGAGCGACTTATGGATGATGGGATTGATGAAGACAGCGGAGAAGATGCAGGTGAAGATGGCAATACAGAGCAGCAGCCTGGATTCATGGCTTCTGCTTGGTCCTTTATCACAACCTTCTTCACATCACTGATCCCTGAAGGGCCTCCACAGGTTGGCAATTAAAGTGGAAAAAGAACTGTGTCAGGCAGCCTCAGTAGCCATATGTAGAAGTGGAGCAGATTCTAGAGAGTGTTCTAAATACAGTGCAATTTCTGGAAATTTATAATGTTATCTTTTTGATCATGGTGTACAAAAATGTGTATTTTTTTTTTTCTTTTGGCTTTCTCATGCATTGACTATTTTAAGCACAAGTGGACTACTAAATGCTTTCTTTAAGATTCTTCTTTTTCTGAAGAATAAAATGTAAAGATATTGGTCTTCCATGTTTTGTTTTATTTTCAAATGTGTGTTACTCTGATGCAAAGAGCTTGTATGTAATCTGCACCCTTACCTCTTTAAAGAGCTGTTAAAAGTATGAACGTTGACAGACCTTTCCAAATGCTCTCTATTTACCGGAATAACTAATCTTGTGTTTGATGCAGGGTATGAATTCTCACATGGGATTTGGAACTTACATAATTCCTGAGAGAATGCACTTAACACAAGGGTTACTTGTTAATGGCATGTTGTCTTCATGTCAGAACATAGTAAGCTTCTTCGTTTAAAAAGCTGAGAGCTTTTTCTTGAGACTGTACTGACATTCATTAAAGTTGGAGGTATTTGACAGCTCTTCAAAGACAATTGGCAGTGATGGGATAAACCTTAAATGTTTGATACATACAGTACTTTTTAAGGAGAATATAGCTGTGCTGGGGCAAAACATGTACATTAGGTTTTTTAATAAAGACTGTTATGGTAACTCTTTTGGATGTTTATATGCATATTTGAATGCAAATGGCTAAATTGTGCCTCCTTAAGGATGAGGATATGATTAATTTGCGAGTGTAATAAAGTTATCATGGTGGCATTACTGACATTGACCAAAGTGATGTGTTTGTAGCAGCGTCTGTACAGTTATGAGTATGCTCTCAACACCAGACTGTCTGTATTCTTTAACTTCATTAACCTAATTAAAACTGAGAAAGAAAATGGTACATGAGAGAGTAGCAGAGTGCTGTCAGGTTTTTAGTTGCTTTCCTTAATCATTGTCAAGAAGGTACATTTGGTTTTGTTCGTAATTCTGAAGTTATGGTGTGCTCTCTATCTTAAAATTGTCTGCAAAGATTCTGTTACACTACCACCAAAGTAAAGCCTGTTTGACCTCAAGTACAGGACAAAGCTCCTGAATATTCTGAATGAGTGATAAATAGGGATTTATTTTTCGCTTGATTTTGTTAAACTGCTATGCAGCCAAGTTTTAAACTAAAAGAAAACCTTTTAAGTTTTGCAAGTTTGTCAGAGGAGAAATAGAAACGTAAGTCTTAAAAGCATCAGTTATGTTATTTGCTTTATAGGTATCAATGATGAATAAGTAATTTTTAATTATGAAGTTTTCTTCCTATTTTTACTACAGAAAGCTGCTCTAAGTTTAGGTTCTTTACTAGGTATACATAAAATGGGTGGACCTTGTCTATGAAAAGTTACCTTTTTTAGTTTGGCAGATGGATCTAACTTGACTAATAATTTAAGACATGCTACAAAAACTTAGGTTTTTAAAGGAGTGCCACAATTGTCTTGTATGTAATAGGCCTTACTTCTGGAATACATTGAAGAAACTTCATGTATTTGACATGTGTGTTCTCCCTCTCACTTTTACCAAGTTTTTCTTTTACTATTTTTCTTTTTGTCCGTGTGTTAGTATACCTGTGAGATGTGCAGTTATGACCTGACAGTATCCAGCTATCAGCAGCAATTTGTTGCTTCTTACCAATGTTATTCAGGTTGGTTTGTCTTCCATGCTGTAGGAAGCAGTTGGTGGCAGCTCTCTGCTGTTAGCAGATATAAAAAGCTGCTCATATGCTGTTACATGTGGTTTGGTTAAAAGGTGTAGAATTGTCACTGCTGATTTGTATTTAGGCAAGGATAAATTTGATGGGTTTCACAAGGTTGAAATAGTGAAATGAGAGATTCTGGTAGCTGGTTGGACATTGAGGGAGGCATTCTGGGAGCTTTAACCAGAAACACAGAGCTGAAGTGATTCATCACAGAGGCCACACTTCCATGCAATCATTAGATCTCCCAGCTTCCACAACGTACCAAGATAAAAGCAAGGAAAAGCAAAAATGTGGTTACTGAGGAAAGTGAGTGAGAAATAACAATGGGATAGGGAGCATTACCAAAGAGTTGGAGGCAGAGGAAAGCTACTGGCAGAAGCAAAAATAGGATAAGGTTGTGATCATGAGTAAATAAAGCAAGCATTGAAAAGCAGACTGAAGTAAGAAAGGTACAGTTTTTAGAAAAGGAAAGAATGTGGTGAAAATTAGACAAGATTCTTGCATGTTCTTCTGAGCAATTTGCATATAGAATTGAAGAGCATATGAAGTATAACAGTTGATGATGGGAGAGAAATTAGAACCCTAGGAAAATTGTTGCTTTTTTTCTTTGTATATCCTTGTAGAAACTGTTCAATAGCATAAACCAAAACAAAACACAGTTATGTAGTACATGGTTCTAGGCAAAGCTAGATGCAGAACTGTATTAAATCTGTGGCATGAAATGTATCAGAAGGTGTGAGGATTAAAGCACCATAGGATGTGCCCCAGTTGACCTGTAAATCACACACTTTTTACAACTTTGCATATAGAAAAAGTGATTAAAAACAAATCTGTGGCATTATGTGCAATACCTTCATGGTGTGTTAATGTAAGAGTCTCCTATCAGAAACAGACACAAGTGAAGCACATTTCCTCTATAACACTTCTGCTGTGAAGACACAGATCAGATCAGCAGTGCTGATGGAGCAACACACAGCTACTCCTTAGCATGGTTTCTTAATACTGTACTTTGAAAAATACTTTGCAACTCCTGTTTATCCATACATACAGGTGCATTGACTTCTAAAGCCCAGCTTACATTGAGTTTAGCAGTGCCACTGTTGGCTTAACAAGTTGTCACAGTTTAACCCTAGTGGGCAACTGTACTATGCAAGTGCTTGTTTCCTTTCCCCTTTCTTCCCTTCCTCGTGGAATGGAGAGGAAAATCAGGCAAAAAAGTAAAACTCATGGGGTGAGATAAGAGCAGTCTAATAATTGAGATAAATTGAAATACAATGCTAGTACTAATAATTGTAGTAAAAAGGGTACAGAGAAAACCCAAGAAAAATGAGGCACAGTAGGCACAATACAGTTGCTCACCACCTGCTGATGAATGCCCAGCCTCTCTCTGAACTCCACATGGCACCATTTAGGATGGCTTCCCCCAGTTTATATCCTGGGCATGATGTTCTATGCTTGAAATATTCATTTGACCAGTTCAGGTCAGCTGTCTTGGCCATGTTTCCTTACAGCCTCTTCTGTGTCTGCTCCTGGCATGGCATGGGAAACTGTGAGGAGACTTTGATTTAGAGTTAACACTGCTTGGCAACAAGAGAAAAATCAGCATGTTATCAGCATTGTTCTCACACTCAATCCAAAACACAGCACTTCTTAGTACTGGCTACTAAAAAGGAAATGGATTCTATCCCAGCTGAAACCGGGACACAAGTGTAACATAAAGTCAAACTGGAGAATTCTTGGGTGCACAATAATGGACAAAGGGATCTTTTTTTCTTCTATTGTGAGCTTGCCAGCTCTTGCTACTGCTTGGTTCAGAGACCTTGAGAGGCAGAATTGGCTCTCCAGTTGTTCCCTGTTGCCCTCAAATTAAGGTCGCTCATAGAGAAGTCACCACCTGATATTCCAGGAAAAGTTTGCTTCAGTCTAAGACACGACCTTCTTACTATTGCTGCAGCAAAAAAAAGAAGGAAAGGAGGAAAAAAACCCCAAACCATTGTTGGTGATGTTTGTAATCTTAATAGTTGTTGATGTTTGTAATCTTAATAGCTGATGCAAAATGAAGCTGACACTTCTGTCAGATGGTATGATTAGTCATGTTTCTGCTGCATCTTTCCTGTACATACTGAACATTTTTTAGAGTAATTTGTATTTAGCAGCCTTTGCTGTTGATAGGAAGCAGTTCAGAATTTATCTCAGTGATTGTGAACTCCAACCTATTTTTGGTTATATTTGGGTGGGCGGTTGTGGACCCAAGTGCAGCCCAGCTGGGTGCACCCTTGTTAGTAAGGTTGGGGGCCTGCCTTTACTCTGGTGCCAGGCAGCTGCCAAAGCCTCCAGGGTGCCAAAGGAAAGCGTTGATGATGCTGGCATTCAAGTTAAGGGGGTTAATGCCAGTGTGGCTGTTCCTGTGGGCGAGGTACTCTTCCTTCAGATTCTAGTGTTAGTATAGGTGGGATGATGCAAACTGGGAATGAGTTCCTTCATTACTTGCAGCCTTCATTTATTTTATGTATGCTGCTTGTCCAACTAATAAGGTAATACAAGGTTTCATCGTAATTCCCACCCTCCAAAAAAAAAATATTTGGCCATTCTGCATGGTGATGGCTCTGCAAGAATGCTGGATCTGGAGTTTCTGTTCAGCTGCAGCTTCTTGGCTGGATTTATTCACTTGCAGCTGTCTATGCAAGCTCTTGCTTTAGAAGGAAGCTGGGTGACTAATGTGAATGCTTATCAGTTTAGACTTATTTAAAGGACAATCAACCCAGTAGCTCTGATTGGAGAGGAGGGAAGCACATGCTGGACCTGAAGGAACTGTCCCTAAAGAGGCTAGGGCTGCCTAACTTCTTTTGCATTTGCAAAGGCATGCACAGTGTCTAGTGGGAGAATTCCCATGGAGCAGCATTTCCGATTCTTTACCAAGACAGTTTTTCTCCTCTTTATCAGGATTAGTTTGTGCTCCTTTTGACTTTGTTTAAACAACATGAGGAAATGTTGCTATATAACAATAAATATTTTTTTCCCTTTAATGAGTGTCAGTGATATTGGTGGATGATTCTTGCATAGTTTTTAGCTGTCCTAGGAATAAACTGCAAAATTACTGATAATTTTTGGAGTAGAGAGCTTATACCATGGCAGCTGCAACTGGACTTTGCTCACACAGTAGAGTGTGTGTTTAAAGCAGGGGAAAACTTACAGAAAGACTGTTGACATTTTTTTTCCTAGCTTTGCAGAAATCTAGAGGGAGAAGGTCAGTGTGAGGTGCTCATGAGGCAAATGTAAATTAGGTTGAGGAAACATTTTGTTTTAAAAGATGAGGGGCTTTTTTGTGCATGTGCAGACGTATTTTCTTTATGGCTTTAGGAAGTCTGCTGACCTTTGCTGCTTGGAAAGGAAAGCCAAAACCTGGTCTTTGTGTCAAAGTTATCATATTTGGGTGGCTTTCTTGGAGTGTTTTGTTTAGTAACTTGGTGCAAGGTCAAACCGTAGCCATGAAATAACCGCAGCAATGTGAAAATACGCTGCTGTAAAAATAAATGAGCCGCTTGTCTAGCCGGTGAGCCACTTGGCGCTCTAATTTGTCAGCCAGAGATAATTAAGGAAATGAGTAATCGACAAAACAAGAGCACGTCATTGGTGACGGGGTAACCGGGGCTGCTGAGGGCAGGGCCGGGCCCGCGCAGAGCGGCAGCGGCGCTGCTCCAACGAGCCGCTAGATGGCGCCGCCGCCCGGCCTGAGGGGGCTCGGGGCAGCGGGACCCGGGCTGCGCGGCTGGGATACCGCGGCTGGCCTATCGCGGCTGGGATACCGCGGCTGGCCTATCGCGGCTGGGTTACCGCGGCTCGGGCTACCGCGGCTGGGCTATCGCGGCTGGGTTACCGCGGTTCGGGCTATCGCGGCTGGGTTACCGCGGCTCGGGCTACCGCGGCTGGGATACTGCGGCTCGGGCTATCGCGGCTGGGCTGCGGGCCAGCTCTTCGCTGCGCTGCTGCAGACGGAGGCACGGGGCTGCAAGTGCCGTCTGGGCCGCGGACGGCGCTCCTGGATTCCCTTCGCGTGCAGGGAAAGCCCGTTGTGTGGCTGGCCCCGCGGCAGCCGGTCACTGTGGTTAGTGAACGAGGTTCTGTGTTTATAAAGGTGTTTCTTTTCACTGTTACCAAGACTCCTTGCTAGCAGGAGTGTGGCATTCACCTTCAGGAAATAGCTGATGCTACCAGGGAAAGCTCGGTGGCTTTCCCTTCAAAAAATGTGCATCCCCAGGCTCAAACCCTCCTGCGGGGCCCTCAGCAGAGGTGAGTTCCTGCAGCTACCATGAGGGCTCGCTCACTCCACGAGTCCTGCTTGAGATAAGTGGATGAAATATTGCGAGGGAGCTGCCAAATTGCTCCCACTGTTGTAGCTTTTCTCTGGCTTGAGGGCTTCGTATTCCAAACATGCCTCCAAACAGCCGTGTCTGTAGCTTGCCTGTTCCCGAGCCACCAGATTCCCCCATTCGGGTGCTTGTGGTAATGCTGCTGCGTGGTGAAGCAGTGCTGTAGCGCGAGGCACCCCGCTGTCTTCATCTGGTTGAAAATACCCAGCCTCCAGATTATGTGACACAGAATAGGCTCTGGGAAATGTGGAATCATCAGTTTATTGAGTTGTAGGCTAGTTTTCCAATGCTGTTGATTTAAAAAAAAAATTTTGCCCTGTGGCCAGAAGGATGCAGTGCAATACATAAGTTACAGCATGAATACTGTTAATTGAAATGATTATACATGACTTGGCTTTGATATGTCTTAAATTATTTTCCCTACCAGTTAGATGTAATGCAAAAGACATTGTGGGTCTTCCTAGCAAATAAGCTATGATGTATGGATCCATTTCCACTTCAGAACAAGTATTTTTTTTAATTGCTCAAGCAAACATTTGTCTTAACTCATCTGAATCATTCCCAGGCGCTGCTGTGGAGGACAACTGATACCTTCCTACTGCTGCTTTGCCAGTTGCATTTCTCTAGCGAGGGCTGGAATTTCTATGGCCTCGGCCCAAGGGCTTTTGAGGCCCTTTACTAAGCCAGATGACAGGATCTGCAGAGATCCAGTACTGTAAAACCAGTGACATTACCCAGTGTCACAGCACAGCACTAGGCAGGGGCTGAAGCTTTGTAGAGGTAGTCAGCTCATAAGGGGATTCAGAGTCTGGATCAGCTCTCTGGTCTCATTCCCAACATGGGCACATGAGAAGCTCAGCTGGTGCAATGGAGGGGGCACCATGATGTGTCATGGGAACACTATTCAGCAGCAATATCTTAAGGGGATGTTGCTGTCAAAGATCCTGTCTCATGGGACTACAGTTAGTGTTCCACAGTCCTGTTCAGGAACTGGGAATGCACAATTTTAACACACTGGACAGCGTGTTGGGTTCAAATTTCTAGGGAAACATGTAAGAGTAAAATGTAGGCAGAACCCTAAAACAGTTGTCCCTCTTCTTCACCTGGTGTTTGCACAGCATGTAAAGCCAGTTAATAACTAGGTAGATTTGGACCTGTTTGCACTGTGCAAACATCTGGCCCTAAAGTTATCTGAGCTATTACAGACAGGCATAACTTTACTTGTATATGAAATATATCACATCATATATCCTTCAGTTTCTCTCTTCCTTGGCTTGTGTGTATATGGTGATCCCAATTTTCTTTCATTTTTCTCTGTACTGACTTCATTCCCCTTTTTGTGACAGCACTTTAAGGAACATCCATGTGTAAAATGTGAGGCATAGATTAATGTGATAACCATACAGTTAAAGTTTGCTTTTCTTGTTTTGGCATTTCATTGCTTCTGGGAAAGTGGTGTAGCATGAAGATGGGCAGTGGCAAAAAACAGATGGTGAAGCACAGGGAATACATTGTGAAGAAAAACTGTTTGGAAGGTCTCCTCCTCTTTTCTGTGTGTTTGTAAACATTCTGAAATGCCTTATGTTTGTTAAAGAAGGAGGTAGAATTTTAATATTTAATGAAGAGAAATAATATAATCTGTTTTTGCTAGCCAAGCTAAGTTTCACTTCAAGCATAAGTATAATTATCCATCACTGAGGGTCTGCAGTGTTCCAACAGTACAAACAATAGTAAGGTCACAAAGACAAGTGAGTTTTCAGATCAGATGCTTGAGAGCACAATTAGCATCACTGAAACATGTTTCAGAGAGCTTTGTTGATGCCATGAGATTTTACTTTGTCCTTAAGCTGAGAGAGAGCCTGTTGCCTTGGTATCCACGATGCAGATGATACTTCATATTCTCTAGCCCTTGTGATGCTGGAAGATAAAGAAATTAGGTCAAAGAGTGGTGAGTTATCCTGATTTTAAGTTTTCTATAGAGTTTATTGCACTGCTCTTATGCCTGTATAGAATTTTCCATTTTTAAGAGGAAAAATTGGAATTGCATACATGGATAATGGTCATCTCAAAAATCAATTTGATTTTGATTTTAATGGCTACACTAATGTTTTTGCCCATTGTAATTTAATAGCCATAGTGATCTTCCTTGTAGGGATAACAGACTGACTCACTCTGTATATTCACATAGACATGCAAGCACTCAGCTTCAGTCACATGTATAACCAAGGAGCTGCTGCTCAGTTTGGTGCAGCCTGTTCACAATACAGAATCTGCTACAAGATGGTTTTTGTGTAGAAGAGAAATTATGGTCCTAGACCGTCAGATTTTCCACCAGGGCATATGTATGTGCAGTATAATGTAGAAATATACAAACATTTCAGTGTTTTTAAGAAGACAACTGTCATGTCATCGACAGCAGGGTATTAACACAAATGTGTAATTAACACAATAAAGTCATGTGAGCTACTGGTGAAGGACCTCAGTGGGATTGCAAGAAAGCCAGGTTGACACTTTGGGAACAGAGATCATGAAAGAAAATCGGGTGTTCAAAGAGGTGCACTATTCAGGACAGATTAATAAAGTTAAAGGTGATCATAATTCTCTTTTCCCAGTGTGACAAAGAAGGAAAAGGGCTTAACACTAGTCAAATGAACACACTTTGGATTAAAAATTGATGGGAAGAATGGTGAAAGAAAAAATCTGCTGGTATAATGCTTTGAGTCCTGCTTGCAGATACTCAGCCTTAGATTCACAAATGGGTGGGTTTTTATAATTAAATTTCATCTGTAAAATCGAGGTGGGAAGGCAGTAGCTAGGACTGGTAGGATCCAGATAGTCTTATGCCCAGTCATTTGCAGATTTCTTCACTAGTCATAATGGGAGTCTGATATCAGTGCTACAGACTCCAGCAACAAAGAAGTGATTGTCAGAATCAAACCAAACTGCTTGGATTGACTGAATGCCCATGGAGTTGTTTTAAATCAAAAGGTTGATAAATAACACTAAGGTGCTTTGTCCAGTAGAGCAAACTTTGTGAGTAGGAATGAGCAGATCAAGGGGAACTAATGAGCTCAAGGATTTGCTGTTAGAGGTGTCTCAGAGCTGCTGACATCAGAAGTACAGAACTTGCCTTGACTTTGAATAGACAAAATCTTTGTAAGGAGAGACAATTGGAACATGAAATGTTGTGTCTGGCAGACCAGATTTTATGGTCCTTTGAGACAATTTATTAGTTTAGATGGTTAAGATAGGGACGAACACAAAAGCTAGATAAAGAAAAGATAATGGGAAGCTTTGCTGACAGGGGGATTACAGGGCTGGAGACATGTTTTAAACATAGCCCTGAGGAGAAGAATTCATACTGAATAGTTCAGTTAATGATCTTGCATAAAAACTAGCAGTGTTTCTAAGGGCAGATGAGATGGTAATCGGGTAGCATCCCTTCCCTGTGGGCTTTTCCAGTGGTAGGTTATGTGTCCTGGTCACAGTCCTCCTAGCCAGGGCACGTCTGTGGTCTGTGACCAGGCTCTGGAGTGCCAGTGAAACTCAGTACTGACATGAAGTTATGAGGCACCAGCAGTATGAAGAGGATGGTGATAGCAAGAATTACTCTTACAAACCAAAAGCTTGGAAATGGCAAAGGAGGGGTATATAGGACACGGTGCATGATCAGATGTTTACAGGGAATTATAGAAAAAAAGTAAGCAGAAAAAAAATATCTACAATCCTGATGTCTTAAGGTACCTCAAATGAGGAATTGGCAGAAGGGTAGCAATTACTAACTCCACTGTTCAAGAGGTTAATGTACACTGCTGTGTGTAGCTCCACTCTCTCATTTTCAGCACAGATAATCTCCACAGTGGAGTGGTGTGCAGGAAAGAGACACCAGGATGACCAGGAGAATTTAAATCATCTAAGAAGGTGAAATCTGAGAAATGATGAATGTTGCCTATGAACACATCAAGGAGATAAACTCTGTCAGGAAGAGCAGCTCTTTGGCGTGAAGGACAAAACTGGCCTAAAGAGAAATGGTTGTAATTTCCAAGAGTAAATTTGGGCCAGGATAAAATTACTAACCATGGAAGAGGTATCTTCCCAAGAAGAGTGATGGGGGCAAAGGCCACAGGTAGGTGTAAGGTGGTGCTCAAGAAATCCTCTTATAGGGGAGCTCTCTTTCAGTCTCTGATCCAGCACCCTGTTACCAGCATGTTCTTTCAGGTTTTGCATTTTGTGAGGAAGCATCCAAAGTAGCAGGACAATAATGTATTGATGCAGCAATGCCATACCAGCAGGTCCAGACATGTGATATTTCTTCTCTACTCTGCTTTTGTGAGAGCCCACCTGGAGTACAGAATCTGGCTCTGGGGTCCTCAGCACAGGAATGTCATGGATCTTTTGGAATAGGTCCGGAGGAGGGCTACAGAGATGATCAGAGGGCTGGAGCACCTCTCCTGTAATGACAGGCACAGAGAGCTGTGATTGCTCAGCCTGGAGAAGAGAAGGCTCTGGGGAGCCTTGGAGCAGCTTTCCAGTACCTAAAAGGGGCCAGACCAACAAGAGAGCTGGAGAGAGACTTTTTACAGGGACATGCAGCAATGGGACAAGGGGGAATGGCTTTAATCTGAGAATAGTTTTGCTTAGATATGAGAAGGAAATTCTTTGCTGTGTCTGGAGAAGTGGTAGAGGGATGCCCCATCCCTGGCTGGGTTCAAAGTCAGGTTGCATGGGGTTTTGAGCAACATGGTCTAGTGGAAGGTGTCCCTGCCCATGGCAGGGGGCTGGAACTAGATCATCTTTGAGGTCTCTTCAAACCAAAACCATTTTATGATTCAAATCTCACTGAACTCTCAGGGCACATGTAGGAGATGAAGTGTAGTTGTCAGACTTGGAATCTCTCCTCAGCACTGAAAGTAATGCTTGCCTCTGTGAAAAATAAAATCAGATTCCTGAAGACTCTTGGTGAGCTGGACTTTATTTTTATGGCTCTTCCAAAAATTAATAATAGTTACTTTGAAGACTTCAGGGAGCTCTCATTCCTTATACTGTTGTCACTTTCAAAAGAAGAAAATTCCACTGGACTTCCAGAGGCTTAAGAAAAAAACATATTGGATGCCAGCAGTTTAAATTGGGTCATGTCTGATCAGAAGATTTATTCCTTGTGGCAAAGGCTATTACTAAGGATACTGTGAATGACTCCTATTACACTTTAAAATAGTTTCCTTGGTCTTTGAATAAATGCAGCTCTCAGTGTCTTGGAAGTTTTTGCCTACCAAAATGTTCATAGACAAATCACTTCTTATGTGCAATGCTTGTGATCCTCTATCCTTAATTCACCCATTAGCCTTAGCTGGGTAGAAAAAGGTGGATGACTGGTTATATATATCAGAATCATAATGCTCTTTAATGTCCTCTATCTTAAAAACACTGATAATAGCTTTCACAAAGATTTAGCACTAAACTTGAACCATACTGCTTAAAATGTTCACAGTTTAGAGCTTTTAGCAGAGAGGGGTAAACCTTTCCAATAGTCTTTGGATTCTGGAAACAGGAGTGTCCCCACCCCACTGGGCTGCACAGAAGTTGCAGACAGGGCACTCAAACTCCTGCCACCATGTGCCTGGTTGTATAGAGCTCTCTTCCCTGGGTATTGAAATGTTGCTTTGGAGGCTCCCGAGGTGATGGAGTCCTGTGTCTCAGACACAAATAAGAAAAGACACAGATAAGGAAAGCCAAAGAAATGTAAGAGACAAGAAGGATGTAAAAATGCCATAATGAACTCGTGTGTCTTGAGAAAACCTCTAATCTAATGAGAATGGATTTTGTTTGAGAGATTGTACTGGTACAATTAATTATTCATGGCAGCGACATCGTTAGGATTTCATTTTATTTAAAGGCCTTTAAGTGACTTGGAAAATTGGGTTAAGCTGAAAAGGAGTTTGAGGAGAGAGACAGGGGAAAGCTTTTCCTTTTATTGTCTTTGTCTAATATTTTTTACATAGCTATTAGAAGTACAAACACAAATTACACTCAATCTCTAACATTCCTGCATTAAACGTGGGCATAAATTTGAACCACATAAATACAATATCTGGGCCAAATGGGAACCTAGATGGCTTTTTGTGGGACAAGTTAGATAACATTAAAGTGACCTACTGTCACTGGTTGGCGACTTGCTATGTTTCAGCACTGTACATTAACACCAGCCTGTGATTGGTGGCTGCAGACTTGGGCTCCTGGTGGAGAGAGGATCTACATGGACTTTCTGTTTGTTCTGCAGCAGCATAAGTGTGGACACAAACAGAGGTTCATGGGGCCATTGTCCTAAAACTGGAATGGCTTTAGCTGAGGTACATACATACAAAAGACACAAGTCTTTCCCTTGGCTGCAGCAGAAAGCAGAGGCAGAAATGTTCCGAAAAACCAGTAACATCCAGACCTCTCCTTCATGTACAGTATCTAAAGCTCCTCACACCTGAACACACCACCAGGTGTATTGCCCCTGCTGACAAACAAAACCCCTTTGCAGGGTGGTTTCTCACCTCTCTGGAGAGGACAACCTGTAGGACAGCCCACATCTGGTGTGCCTACAACAGCCCTGTTTTATGGCCTGAGAGCACGTGCCCGGCAAGGCACAGGTCACAGGAACAAGTCAGGGTTCTCCTCTCTCCCTCCCCTCACCCCTGTAAATCCATACCTGATTCCCAGATAAGTTACACAGCCTCAGAGCTGCTAGATCTTGTGCACTGTTGAGAAGATTGGGGTTTTTCTTAACACATGAATTACACACATTCCCTGCTTAGCCTGGGAACTATGCAGGCATCTGAGTGTTTAAAAAGTCTGGTTTTCTTTTTCTTTTAGTAATGTTTATTTGTTCCTTCCCTTGTAATTCTCCCTGTTAACTCATGGACATCATTCAGGGACAGATTTAAATCGAAGCAGACAGACTCCAGTTCTGCTCTGTCCCTGAAACAGTGGAGATTTGTTTAAAAGTGCTATCAGGAGCGCACTTGGTATGACTGGAATGCTCAGGGCTTTATTTTTCATTTCACATCATGTGCAAAGTAATACAGCTATAGCTTGAGAGGTTCATGTGGCCCTAGTGGTACCATCTCAGCCTTGGTTTGCTGAGGGTTGTGTAAATTATTTACAGCAGCTTTACTGAGGATGCTCAGAAACAATGGACTGGCCACTGGGAGGAATGTGAGAGCCATTGGGCAATCAGTCTTAAAAATGAAAAAGTATGTCTGCAAGTACTGGTCTGGATCCAGTTTCAGGCTTGCTCTGAAGCCCAGAAGCAATCACTCTTGCTTAGAGATCTGGAAGGCTTTGTTTCACAACATTTATATCTAGCTGACACTAGAAGGGAAAACTCCTTTTGAAATTTTTTAATTAAGAAGGAATTTCAATAAGAAAAATGCCATTTGTTCTACAGTCCCCCAGTGTCATCTTACACAAAAATCCACAACAGCTCTAAGCACCCAAGCTCCCATTCACCTGAAACCTAAGCTAGGTTGCAGCAAGGTTTTGGCTGGCATGAGTGGTACCAGCTGGGTCAGTCTTGAATCACAAGAAAATGTGGCAGTTGTGGTGTTTTGCCAAAGCTGTGGCTTGCCAGCAGCATCTCCCAGGTGATGTCCTGGGCACCTTGGAGCTGCAGCCCAGCCAGGCTGGGAGTCACAGCCCTGCAGTCCTCCCTGTTCTCCTGTACTTCTCTATTGGTGCTCACTGCTGCTCTGAAGCTGGGTGTGCAAACACTTCCCAGAAGGCCTAGAGGCCAATCCTTCTTTAATTTTGGAGTGCCTCTAATTGTTGCTGCAATGAAAAGAGACAGGGAGTGAAAAGAGACAGACAGATCTACATCTCACAGATGGAGACTTTGCAGAACCAAGTGGTTGCCTAAAGCAAATGTAGACCAACATTTTGTACTGGTGGTTAATTGATTTCCAGCGAAGAGCTGGAGATGCCTCAGCTAAAGTAATTTCAGGTGGTGTTCCCTTGGACACTGTTATCTTGAGTTCTGTGGTGTATATCATGCAAGGGTGGAGGTCTCTGCTCCTTTGGGCAGTGTACTTACCACTACTTGCTTTGCTCTGGCTGCATCTGGAGAGCATTGGAAACGGCTTTCCCACAGTGTCTCATCTTAATCAGTCTGAATGGGCGATTATGTTGGGCTGTGAAGCCTCTCCCTCAATTCCTCAGGGCCCTACTCTTGCTGCTTACCAAGAGAAAAACTTAGTTCCTCTTTTAACACAGGAGCCTGCCACCTCCCCAAACTTCCAACAGATGAAATATGGCTGCAGCCCTAGTGTTTATTTAGACTGAAAGAAGAAAGAACCACAGAAGGAAAAAAAAACTATTCAAATAATAAGACCTTTTCTCCTGATGGCTTTTTGATGACATTATTTTGGTGGCTAGACACTTGACTTTACAGTATATAAATATTCATTTGCCTTCCCATATGAGATGAATATTCAAGTCAAATAAATTCAAGTCAATTTGGTACTCTCATTTCTCTCCTTTTAAAAGTTCTTTATTATTTTTGCAACTAAGTAATATGTATTTGACTAACTGTTAATTTTTCCCACAAGTAATCTTGGATAAATAAAATAGTTGTTAAAACAGAAGTGAAAAGTAACTTCTCAGTACTCAGAGAATTTCTTCTCTCAATCATTATCCACCATGGCAAATGTAAATCTTCATACTGTACATGAAAGCTGACTGGTCAATCCTCAGCTCATGAAAATAGTTTTCCTTTGGTACTGGTTCACACAAACTTGAATTGCTCTCCCTGGGACTTTAGTGGCACTATTCAAACTGTTGAAATGCAGCAATGCTTTTCTAATTATCCATTATTAAATGCCAGTCAGCCAGATTCTTGCTAAGCAAAACTTCTGATGATGTCCTTTAGCTGTGGCCCAAATTTCATCTAAGCAAATTTCAAAACTCCTCTTCAGTTTATTAGAGCACTGAGCTGGCAGCTGCATAACAGCCTTGTGGCTGGGCAGTGCTCAGGGCAGTGCAAGTATGTGCTGCTTTACAAACACAGATCCAAGCTCTACCACAAGGCTTTCAAGGGTTTGTGTTTCTGGGCTTTCTCATCCTGTTAGTCAACTTCAGAGAAACTTGCACATTTAGATCCTGCTGATTTCAGTGAGAAACAAATACCTGTCTGGAGATTTAACTGTTTTCTTCTTTTCAGATAGATTTTGGGTATCCTTATCTCTGAGTGGTTGTTTAAGAAGACAACCCTTTCTTTTGGGAAAAAAAGAGGCTTTGGGATCTTTTGTCTTAGTGCTTTGTAAGAAAAGGCAGTAGTTCCTTCCACATGGTGCTCCCATTAAAGGGGAACACCAAGTTGTCCTAGGGCAGGAACTAGTGCTTGCTTTGATTCCCTTCAAGGGTCCCCATACTGCAGGATTTTTAGTCTTTTTTTCCTAGCAAATCAGGGAAAAGCCCTTTTAAAGTAGACGCCATGTGTTTTTCCTCAGAAGGAGGAACTACTCATCAGAAAAAATAATGCCATCTACTGAGTCCTGTTGTCTCAGTACGAGCTGACTTGAGGCAGGATGAGCTGGGAGAGAGGTGGTTCCAAGCCACAGCTGCTGTGAATTAGCACAGGCCCAGCAGGTGCCCAGGGAAGGGCTGTGAGCCTTGGGGGGCTGGTGGGAGAAGGTTTCGTGTTCTTCAGTTTGCAGCAGTGGGCTGTTGGGTCAGTTTGGTCTGAGTTAGAGTAAGTATGAACAGTGAGTAGCTAGGAAGGTCCTTGTCCTTAAGGACTGTGTTGGTAAATACAAATTTTGAGCTTGTTGAAGCTCCCTGAACCAGCAGTAAAATACAGGAGTGCTGTGTAAGAAAGGATAGGTGGAAATAGCTAGATGCATCTTGTAATGGATGCTGTTCCTGTGTTTTGGGTGGACTGGTGCAACTACAAGGCAAGCAATCTGTGGCTGAAAGGTAAGTGAAAAACTGATTTGCCTTCATGGATGCTGATAGGAGAAAAGGGAGTGAAAGTTTCAGTGAAGAAAAAGAGGGAAAATCACCTTTGAAGCTGAGAAAGGAGAAAAGAGATGCCAGCATCCCTAAGCCAGAATCACTTGCTGAGACCTCTTGAAGGCATCTGCATATCTACCTCTCATCCCATCTTGATGCCTTGAGTAGCTAGTGAAAACTTCATACTTGGGAAAGAACAACTTACAAAGCTGTGCTGGGGACCATTCACTTTGGTTCAGTAGTGCTAGCTGCTAAAATATGTCTTTAGTGAGCTCTCTTTGGGCTGCCTCCTCTCCTGGGAGTTGTGTTGCCTGTGCTGCACTGGTTGAGTGGTTCCCTCCTTCCTTTCCATTGACTTTTGCAGGCTGGAACAATCTCACAGAGCTGGCTGGTGTTTGTTTGACATCACACCCCTGCCAGTGATAAGCATGTATCTGGTTATTTTGTTTTGTTTTGTTTTTTAACTGGAGCTTGTTTAAATACATCAATGAAACACTCTGTACTGTGGAACAGGAATAATAAACTTCTGAAAGCTCCAGGCTCCTGCCTGGTGCCAGGAGAATGAGCGATGAAGATTTCTGCCTGCAAATCCCAGCACTAACAGGGCCCCTTGATTTGGTCCAGTGAGTCTCTGTATGTGGGTGTTGGGTACAGTAGCATAATTTAGAGGTGTGAACTGATTTGTCCCATTTTTCCCACCACATGTCCCAGGACACTGGGAGAGGAACTCTTAGCTATTTGAAGGAGAGTGGAAAGAAAAAAACTTAAGTGGCTAGATTTAATGAAAGCACAAGGCCCATTACTTTTTTTCCATTCTTAATTATTTTTTCTGCTTCTTTGACTCAATTAGCACATAGTAAGGGCTATGCAGTTTGGTGCCTGACCCTCAAAAAGTTTGAATGTAGGCTTGCTCAGTAGATGTTCTAAAGCTTTACTGTAAAGATGGGTAGCCTATGTTGCTTCCTGATGTTGGAGGTTATTCTCCTAGTTCAGCACATAGATCTGTGTAGATTGCTGTACATTTTGTACTCTTAGCAGCTAAAAGTTTTGTACTCAGAAATAATCCTTCTTCTCAGAGCCAATTCTTTTCCCAGTTGGATCTCAAAGCTGGACTTCAAAGCTTCATAGAAATTGGGCTGAGACCCATCTATGTTATTCTTAGATTGTAACAGCTGCTGTGTTTGAAGTAGATGGCAGCTGTTCTTGAATTGTAAGCTGCATATCCAGGAACCAGCAGAGTTTAGGTCAGAGCTCAGCAAAGTTCAAATGCTGAAATTCTGTAACTCAGCTGAATTTTGTGTTGAAGTACCCCTGCACCAAGCTGTGGTTACAGTGGTGACTGTAGTGTAGGAGTAACACAGTCAGACATTCTTGAGTATCCTATTAGGCATTTAATATCACCCAAATTTTGGGTTTATATCATCTGAGCACTTTTTGTGTCAGAGCCATGGTGCTTTGAAGTTCCCAGAAAGCCTCACAAGGTTAATGTAAATCTTGAAACTCATTGTAAGTTTTGCTTCTAAAGTGAAAAGGCTGGGGAAAGGGGAGTTGGATGTTTTGGCATGGGTTTTCTTTGTCGTTTTTTTTTCTTTCCAGTAACAGGGTCATGTGCAAGAACTGATGCTCTAGCTTTGTGTGAGGGAGAGGATCTGGCTGTCCATAGCTGTGGACAGCTGATCCCTAAGGATCAGTGTGCCTGAAGTACCACATGTTCTTTTTAGGCGATCTTATCTGGATACTGAAGAATGGGGTCCTACCTTGGTTTTGAAGCAATAGCATTAAATTGGATCTCTTTGAATATACTCATATCTGACCAAAATTTTGTGACTGTTTCACGAAATCAGTGTGAATCTGTGTGTGTGTGTGCACCACAGTTTGTTGTTTCAGAGCAGAAGCGCTGCACAGATGGATTTGAGCTATGTACCAAGACAAAGGTAAATAAATGCATATACACTTCATCAGATATGAATTACTCTGTTAAAATATGAGCTGCCTCTTTTTAGAATACCACCAAATTGCTTCTCCTTTTCTAACTTACTTAAGAAAACCATTCTATTATACAGAGAGAAATTGTGTGTTATTCCCCTAGTTGACTTCTGGCTAAACTCCTTGGCTTGGTTTGTACCCTAAACAGCTAAATGCTTAGTCCTTAAAAATAATCCTCCCTCTTGGAGGCAAATGTTTTCCTTTCAACACTGTTTCCTTCATAGCAGGGCAAGGGTGGGATTCTCAGCCTCAGGCTGATCTGTAGCTCTAGACTGAAACTAAATACAACGCCCTGGGACCAAGTCCCATCATCTGCAGAAGCTGGGCAAGAGGAAATGTTTCTTGTGTTAGCTCAGCTTGTGGCCACACTGGGAGAATTTGTTTTCACACCAAACAGTTGGCTGACTTTTCTGTTGGGGGGAAAGGAGAATCAAGGACTGATCTCTGAGAGAAAAGGTTTTGCCTTAGCAAGAGTCCTTTCCAGAGACATACTGTTATTTTTCAGTTGGTGTGTGTATACAGGACTTGCCTCCCTGAAACACAAGCGTAAATGTTTTGCTGGTGCTGTACTTCTGTGTGCAACATCAGGGTTCAGGAGAGCTGCTTGAATGTGCTGCTTTTTGTCTTTAAATCATTGCACAAGTAGAGTGGTGCTTGCCTAGCTCTTATTCCCAGAACATCAAATTTGATGGCCCTGGTGACAGGGTCTGGGTAACTTATGAATCCCAGCCTGTTTGCAGAGTGTCGCTCAGCATGTACTTTTGTTTCAGGTTGACTTCCAGGTTCAAAGAACAACATTTAAAATACTGGTTTGAAAGCACCATACACCCACTTGATGATTATTCTTTATAACCTATTTCCCCTGTATAGTTCAGGGCTTTCTTGCCAGGAACAGCCACGATTTGGTTCAGGTTTCGACCTCCCATAGTGCAGGGAGCTGAAAGTCCTCTTGGAGTCTTGGAGCTCAGCCTGGTACAAGCCTAAACACAGAGCCTGTCTCTACATGGGGTAATGAGACTGTCACTCTGGGCTTGTAAATCACCACCCATCAGGAGCAGAAGGTGAATGCTCTTCGTGTTGTTGTAGCAAATATTTTCAGTGAAGTGTTCACATGTCCCTCTTGAGTGATGAGAGAAAACATTAGAGATGCTTGGTTGAATTCTGTGAGTATGGGAATTTTGGATGCCTGCTGGTTTGCTAAGCATGTTCTTTAGCCTTTACTTTTTAAATGATGTTGCATGTATGCCAGATAGAAAGTACTGATTTGTACGTCATCATTTGGAGGACCAACAGTTCCTGGTTATTTGTGTCGCAGACAAAGCCTTTGAGGATGGAAACGTATCTTCTTTGGATGAACAAAATGCTTTGTAATAACTGGCTCCCTATGAAAAAAAGCAATAGGATGACTGAAATTTTGAAAAAAATATTTTCATTACAATGCGTAATGCCTTCCTGAAACTCCAGCACTGATTTTCTCTGGTTTTGTTAAAAACATTGCTGTTACATCTTATCCATTGGGTTAGAAAACAAAACTCTGTAGTCTGTAGAGAGTTCTAATTTTTCAGTCTATATCAGAATTATTGCTGTCTTGTTAGAATGTAGATAACGGAGGATTTTCTGGGTCTAATAATGGCAAATAATTTCCAGTAGCTCCTTTCTACTTTTTGATAACAATTTTAGACTATCTCGTGTACCAACCGACAGCATAGCCATTTCCTAACTCTAGATGGTACCCTTAAGGAAGAAAATAATCTTGCACAGCCTTGTAAAAGGGACTCTTTCTTGGACGTGGTTCTTGAGGTCTGGAACACTGAGCCACAGCTCAGTGTCAAAGTGCTGGCATTTGACATGATGGCTTACAAGAAAAAGGTACTAAGTTAAGAGTAAACAGGAGACACATATGGAAGCTGGAAAATGTCTACTGCCATTCTACTCCTTGCTGGCAGTGAGTGAAAGTGCCTATGAATGGTAAAGCCTTGAATACATGTTGAGTATATGTTGAGTATAGGTTCTGCAGTTACAGCCAGTTTCTGGTTTTTTATGCTTTTAGGGGTGTATTATTTTTTGCTAGTTGGTTCTTCTATTTCTCTTCTAAAGTCTGCTCAATAAGACCACAAACTACTGCTGAAAGAAAAGGAAGACTGAGTCAGTTGTTAACATTAATTGTCTGTTGTTTGATATCCCTAAGCTTATTGCCTAATGGCATGTATGTGGGTTTTAGAGGACAAGAGGGATTGTGAGGGGAATAAAATGGAAACCTCCATGGAAATAAGATTTAGCTTTAGCATTCTGTCTGAGGAGAGAAGTGATCATATTAAAACTTTTGCTCTTTAATCTCTGTCTTGATCTATTATATCCACCACTTTGTTTCTTTGCAATGATACCACCTGAAACAAGTATTTTCTGAGTAAATCCATGTAATGTTGATGGTAGGATAGAGCAGAGCCCAGTGTGATGCTGATTCTTTGGCCACACCACCTGTCAGTTGTCTGTGCTCCACTGAGTTCAGTGGTCAGGACTGTGAGGTGTTCCCCATCAGCACCTGCAGGTTTGGCCTCATTAGGGCTTCTAGAAAGTTTGTCAGTCTAACCATATAGCTTGTTTGGGATTTTGGAGAATTGGCCCTCCTTGAGGCCAGATCCTTCGGAGGTGACAAGATACACAAGCACAGCTACAATCAGGACATCTGTAACAGAAATAACAATCCCTTGCAAATTTATCTGGGTTAAGCACTGAAGTAAAAAGCAATCTCTGCCAGGTGATTTCACTAGGCTTTTACCAACAGTGGATTTTGTTAGGGATTTGCCATAGCAAGTAATAGTGCTCTCAGACAGCACAACATTGCAAGTATGCAGGTGTGTTTACTGCCTCCTCTGCGGGGGAGGCAAACTTCTGATTGTCTTGGGGCAGGTAAATGTGTTGATTGCCCCAGGCAGTGAGTATTTGCAGAGTAGTTATCAGCCCCCTGCAGTTAAAGCAGAACAGGTTGCTGAGATGCTTGGGTATTGTCACATGATCTATACCACCTACACCTGGTGCTTTGAGATGGGAAGTGTGGTGCTTCAGAACAGCATAAGAATAGTCTAATTCTGGCATGAACTCTGTCCTTCACCTTCTGTATAAGAGGAAGTGAGATTTGGAGGAATTAGAGCAGAATCTTCCTCCCCAGTACATTCTGCCAAGTTCATGCAGGTAGGATAACTTGTGGTTTGGCTTTCCTGGTTGCTGGGCTGAAGGCAGGTACCATGGTAGACCATAAGTTGTCTTAGGCAGTGGCTGGCTGATGCCCTTTCTCACAATTTAGGCACAGACTTGCCAAGATGGACCTCCTGCCATATGCAGAAGTAGCTGTCTATTTATTCTGTGGGGAAATAGGTTGTTAGCTCCTCTTTTACTTTGAGGTTCAAGCCATAACCAATCCATAAAGTCAAGGAATGGATTAGCTTTGAAGAACTTCTAGTGAATGCAATGCTCAAAAGCACATATAGTTGAAGAAACTCACGCTTTATCCAAGCCTTCCTTCTGAATACAAGAATTTAGGAGGTGCAGATGGTTCTGATATGCAATTATAAATGAATAGGTGGACACATGTTTGAAAATGAAGTTTGGATTAATCTGGAGTTAAGCTTTTATGGAGATATGGAGTCACATTTTACACGTTGCTTTGGTTTCTACAAATATGTTGATTATTTAGTGTAGCCAAGCAGCAGAAGCACCAGCCATTAAATAGAACTCCTTCTAACTTGTAGTTAATTTAGTTAAGCACAATTCTTCCCATCACTTTCCTTTTTGTTTTGCTTCAGGGAGAGGCTGTACTAGTAGTTAGTAGTGAAATGGGTCACATGTGCTGGCCATTAAATAGTTCAGTGTCAAGGATCAGAAGTATTAGAAACCTAGACTTGAGCTGTCTGATGAATTTTGTGAAGCTCCTCTGCAGGAGTTAGTGCACTCTCCTGCCAAGTATAGTGTGGGCATGTTTTAGGCTTGAAGCTTGCAGGAGCACACCCCAGCAGTTCTCTGAGAGCTCCTGCTTTTGTGAAAACACAGCAATCTTTCAGGGATATAGGAAGAGTCTATGTTTAAGCTAGCACGTAACACTGAAGTAGCCCTGCTTTGGGTTTTCAGTGTGTTTAGGGATCTACTGTTCCTGAAGGCTCAATAGCTTTGAAACCTAGTCTAGAGTGTCTTGAACTCTGCCCTAGGTAGGAAAGCCAAAGGTGGCAGTGAGATGTTAATTTTCTGTATATTTCTAAACTTAACAAAATAAGCTTCAGCCTAGATAGATCGTTGGTTCTGTGGCTTGCAGCAAAATGTAATAAAATGAATACCCATAGGCTTTAATATAATCTCACACAATTGTATTACTGCCCAATTACTTTTTGACCTCTTTGGAAACATCTTCTTCTTAAAACAGCTCCTCTTAAAACACACTTAGTCTGCAGTTCTCACTGTCCTCTCTGTGTCTTTTGTGTCAAGCAAATTGATAACTCAGTATTACATCATGCCCTGGCTCCAGTTTGTAGGAGCACAGCAAATTGAAAGGTGGTGTGTGTCTTGAACAAAGAGTTTGTCTGCTCAGTGGCTGCTTGCTCAGTTTCTTAGACCTGAGAGAGCTCAAGACAGCTATTTATTTTTCTGAAATTATTAAGCAAATATGACAATTCTTTTCTGTCAGTGGCTGAGTTTTTGAAGTCAACAGGTTGTTCTTTTGATAAATTAAGCCTTCTGAGCTAATTCTGCCACCTCCTTCATTAAGTAGCCCATCCAGTCAATAGTGCTAACAGGTACCCTTCACTGACTTTACAAGTATGATGAGATACTCCAGGGCTCTGATTTAGGAAGTAATTCCATCATCTTCCTGGTTTTCAGTCATAAAAATATTTTGCATAAACTGATACTTGGCAAAGAAAGATGTTCACACAGCAACTGCTTCTGGATAGTCTAGGAAGGGCACCAGAGAGGGTCGGTTTTTTCCTACAGTTGTTTTAAAATGTGTTGTAGGATTTTTGTTAGTCCACAGTGGGTGCAGGACTGTTAATCTTGTCCTTGTGTGATACTGGACAAAATATAGACCCATATTTTGTGTAGCTGCACAAGAGGCCATAAAGAAGAATTGCAGGTTATTTATATGGACTAAATAATCCTGGACATCTTCTTTTATCATCCCAGGGTGAAAGGCTCAAACAAGATCTTAAAGGTCTGCAGGATCAGATTTAAGTGCTGAACAACCAGAAATCATGCTAGGTTTATTGTAGCATGGAAGCAGAAGGGAAAAGTACAGCTTGGCCCTCACTTGCTCAGACCTGGAAAAACCCAACCCATAACTGTATTAAGGAGTAGAAGCTGCACACTGAAGTCTTGAAAAGGGAGATTTGCATTCAGTCTGAGAGCAGCTGTATCTCACAGGTGGTGTTTTAAATGAAAATTCCTTTCCAAATGCCAAGTCCCATAACATTCTAGGTGTTTCTAAAAATAATGAAGGGAGAAAGAAGTATTTATTTTGTGCAGGACATTGATGGAATATATAATGCATTTTATGGTATGTGTAATATTCCTTTTCAACTTTTAGTAGAGAGCTTGAGTGCTATGACACCCTCCATTTAGTCTCATTACTGTCTCTGAAGCTGTCCAGCTAAGAACCAATGACCATAACCAGAAAGTCTTTTCCATGTTGATAGGCAGAGATGCCCGTGCTGATATAAAATGTGCTACTGGACATCCAAACTCTCTGGAGATTTCAGGTTCACAGTTTTAAGCATGTCTCAATCCAGTCCAGTCTTCTGTGTTATTTCAAAATACGTTCATGTCAGACACCTCCTAATGGAAAGAGCCCAGCCTGGAGGTGGCAAGACCACTGGTAATGAATGTCTGCCTCTGCTCAGTACAGACAAAGAATGTAGGCTTAATAGTGAGCACTGGTGTCTTACTGGACAAGTACTTTCTGGTATTCTAGCTCATTTAATTGCTTAAATAAAAGGTTTCAGGACCCTCTAGTTAGTAGAGATGTTATCACCTTTGCAGTTATTCTTCTTTTTTATAAATAATCTTTCATTTACAGATAGAAGGGGCAAATTGGAATGCCAGCATTTGGTGGGTTTTTTCCTCTAGATATGAAAGGAGAGGCGAGACAGAGTAAAATAGTGATGGACGTGGAGTTCTAGATTAATGGTGTTGGTAACTGAGATTTTGAGGGTAGCTGTAAGGCATTGAGGACTGGGAATATCTCTTCCAGCTTTATCTCTTTTGCCTCAATGAATAATAGAAAGGGCAAGATTTGGTGTGTGTAGGTCTCTTAAGACAGCATGTCTCAAAACTTGCTCGCTCTTTCCCAGCTGTGAGAGTTGATCTCTTGCATTACAGTGAGGAAAGAAAAAAAAAAAGATTTAAAAAGAAAGCAGCAGGGATGATTGCAGTAAAAGAGAAATATTAAATGTAGTTTAGAGCTGGGGGCAACCTTTGTTTTGCAGATTATTTTCTGGCTTTCAGCCTGATCCAGGAAACCACTTCTATGAGGAGAATGAAAGATTAAAGTCTGAAATTTAATTGCTGAAGAAAAAAAATTTACTACCCATGAGGCTCATTGGCATCCAAAATAAGGCCTGTTCTGTAGTGTACACTACATCTCAACCACACAGAAAGCTATCAGAGAAATAGAAATCCTCACAGCTCCAAGAACAGGCTTCTAGTTCCACCACAAGAAAGTGATTTCTCAATACCACTGGAATGTGGTTTGTAGTACAGAATTTCTGCTTACAATATTCTTCTGTCATCTGGTGAATTTAAAGAATGAAATTATAAAGGAGGAAATATTTTGTTATTATAGATCAAATAAATTAAGGCCCAGTTAGATGAATAGCTTGTTGAGTTATCCGTAAGACACTTTATTTTTCTTCATGTCTCATTCATATAAAGTAATATAAATGTTGCTCTTCTGGCTATTAGCTTGTGATGCAACACATAGTATGTCTTTGTGCTGTCTAGGCCAATGCCAAGAAGATAGCTCTTCTAGTGCAAAATGGAGCAGCCAAGAGGCTTTAGAAATGCCAATTCCGTATTTTCTGAGCTGTGCTCTTATTACAGTGATTATTATGAGAAGGAAAAATAATAGTGTGGTTTTGGCCTTTCCAAAAAAAAAAGCCCCCCAAAAATCCAGCAAAAAATCCCCACCACCCAAAACCCCCAAACTCATGTGCTAACTACATGTGCTACATGTATTGTTAGTACTTTGTATTCTTAGTTACCTTGCTGTGAATTACCTGCCTAGGAAAAGGGCTTTCCTTTCTCAAAGGACAATTAGGGAGGTAATAGAAAAAAATCTTGAAACTTTTTTGTATTTTATTCTTTCTTATTGTTGTAGTTGGTTTTTGGTATGATTTTTTTTTTTAAAGCTTGGGGTGTTTTTTTTTTTTCGTTGTTGTTTGTTTTTTGGTTTTTTGTTTGTTTGGTTTTTGGGGTTTTTTTGTTTGTTTTTGTTGTTTTTAGTTTTTTCATTACCAGAGCACATAGAGCCTCTAGCAGGAACTGTGATCCCTCAAGGAGTAGAGGGCTCAGATGAAAGGAGGGAAGGAAAATGGATAGAGCAGTAATTTGAGTATCTTGGGTGTTCAGTGGCTAGAAGATCATTGTAACACTGAAAAGGGCGGTTTGGACTCCCAGTCTGAAAGCATACACACTCAGCCATGCAGTGTCTGTCTGTCTCCCTCCATGCACTGGGAGGGAAGGCAGGGACTGGGCTCTGGAGGAGAGCTGCCTCCAGCATGCTTCCGTCAGGAAGGATTGTGCTGGAGTGGAGCCTCTTGAAAGACAAAAGAAAAGGGGGAGACTCTGTGCTCAGCTTCTGTACCCATGGTTCAATCGTGACAGAAATGGATCCAAAGCAGCACTGAGGTGAACCTACAGCTTCAGTCCGTGGAGAACATTGGTTTCTGTATTTTGGAGTGTAGTCTACTTCTGTTGTGCTTGTCACAGTAAGATCACCGACACCCTTTTGCGAACAACTTTTACTAGAAATGGGCAACTTGGGGAAAAACCTGAACCTGGGGCCAAGCCAAAGCATCTGTTTTACTTCCACATGTCCAAACACCAGTAATACCTCTAAAACTATCTGCAGGCATGTACCATACAAAAATGTGCCAAATTATATACATTGGGAAGTGGTTGCTGAGAAATAATGACAGTAATTATTTTCACTGGCTCTTTATTTTTTTTGGCTTGTCCACATCTGTGAGCCCGGAAATAAGTCAAACCCGGGCAAAGTGTTGGAATATGAATTTCAGATTAACCACCTTCTCAGCATCCCTCTGGAAACACATTTGCCTCAATGGCTGATAGACACTGTTGTTCCTCTGTGGACCACACCAGCTGGGAACTGCAGCAGAACTTAACTTAGCAGAATTAACTTGGGAGCAGGATCTTCCCTGGATGGGAAGATGGAGGACTGCAATCCAATTTAGAAGTCAAGCGCAGAAGGAAAAAATATTGTCAAGTGCTTCTACCTTCTGAACTTACTATGTCAGTATTCTTTAGCATGAGTGGTTGCTCCCCACTTTTCCCATTGCAGCCAGACAAGCCTATCTGCTTTGTAATTAACAGTCTGGTGTCTGAAAAACTCTGCCCATCTCACTGGCTTAATGTTTCAGAAAGGCTTAAATTTGAAAAAAGCATAAACATCTGGCTTGCATTCCTTAAGTATCCTTGCATATCCTGGGTTGAGAAGAGCAGAATGGTATGTTGGATAAGCTGGCGTCTGAAGGTTTAAAGACTTCTGGTTAGTGCTTTGTAAGATATAACTTGGCATTTTGTGGTACTTCTCACTTCTGGACTGTATTTTCCTTACTCCCTTTGAAGCTTGTTTTCAGGTTTTTGGTGTTACTGTGATTTAACTAGAAAACTGGTCTTCTTTTTGAATGAACTAACTTCTTTGGTTTTATGTCTACAAGTAGGTACCAGGCATATAAGTTAAAGGATCAGGAATTACTGAGGAGATGTTTTCCTGCAGCCTGTTAGCTCATTCATCAAGAATTCAGTGGTATCTGAAGCAACTCTTTTATTTCTAAAGCTGGAATAAAGAGCAGTACGTTTGCAAGGCTTTATCCCCTGTGCCTTGTAACTAGCTTTGCTTTTTACATGGCAGAGGTTTAGCAGGGATCCCTTGCTCTGTATGGCATGTGTGTGAAGATGCTGATTCCAACAGGAATCACAGTAAAATGTCAAGAGCTTGTGAGGCTCATGTGATACTGTAAACAACAGAAAGGAGTGTGTTAAAATGCCTCTACACTCAAGGCACACACAAAACTCTCTGGAATGTGAAAAGGGTGATTTTAGCATAGTGCAGGAGTTCAGAGTCTGGTGTCCTAGTTGGACCATATCAATACTTGCTGCTTTGCAGCCTGCCTGTACTGGGATACATGACTTGGTAGCATGTGCAAGAATAGTGTTTTCCCAATCCCTCCTCCTTGTCCCAAACCATTTGTTCCCCAGCACTTAGGTAAGCATAACCTTGGTGCCTGTTGTTTGAAGCAAAATTTTTCCTGTGTGAATTCTTGGCTCTTGAAAGCAGCTGGTGTCCTCCAGCAGCGTCCCACTGGATTTGTAGACACTGTGAAGTTAGTATCTTGGCTCTTGAAAGCAGCTAGTGTCCTCCAGCAGCGTCCCACTGGATTTGTAGACACTGTGAAGTTAGTACTCTGAGCATGGAATAATGGACCTGTCCTGGCACAGAGAATGAGATAATTGAATTAGCAGGAGGAAAACATTAGCATAGAGCAGGTTGAGGGGCAGGATGAAGGTTGAGCCAAGTCTGTGGGTGTTTACTCCTGTAGTGTGAACGCTGTGAGTGATGACAGAGGTGCAAGGATAGACAGCTGAGATCAATGACAGGCCAAAGATGAAGTTCCTCTCTTGTATGCTGCTCTGCCATAGGGTTCTTTTAAATTGCCTCTGTCAAACGAATGATGAAATATACATGTAGAGCTTGCTCTGGAAAGACTTCCTCTATGTTTCCAGTACTTGCTCAGCATATTTTTATTGCAATGAAAAAATACTTCTGAGTTAGTCAGCTAAAAGATCCTTATTTGTTTTTTCCATTTAACTGAACCATGGAGGTCTAGGGGGCAAGTTCAGTGCTATGTTTAGGAGACAGTACGTATGGTCCTTGATTCTGCTAACAGGAGACTGGTACTTGATCTATCTGTTCTGCCACTAGTGTCAAAAATAAGATTTGAATTGACTCCAAAATGTATGAAGTGGCCTGCTGAAAAAAAAAAAAAAATCTCAATTAGAATAGTATGTGACTGATAGCTTCAATTTCGCCCTCATGCACTGAGCCAGTTTGACATTGGCTGAATTCCCCCTGCCCCATATTTTTAACAGTCATCATCCAATCTGCTGCTGAAAAGAAAGTTACTATCTTCTTTTTAGCACCAGTAGGATGCAAAGCCTGACAAAAAAATCCCCCTGAGAGGTGGTAGCTCTGCTGCAGGTGCAGCCCCCTGGAACAAATTCCAGTTGCTGTTCAGGCACAAGGGGAGGAATACAGAGACACCTTTTGAGTCCTTTCATACATCCATGAGGACTGAACCAGCAATGCAGCCTGTGTCTTCCAATGAAGTTTGTTCTCCTGGACAAGCAGTTTTGAGATCCTATTTTCTATTACCATAGGAAGTTATGAGTCCTTGGGTTTCTGTGTGGGGTGAAGCAGAGATAACCCATGGCAAGCCCTTGCCTTCTGTGGCCCTGAATAAGCAGGATATGAACACCTCTCTACTGTGCTCTTGAAACCTCTCTGGAATGCCATAAAGCCACAGAACTCTCTATCCTTTGGGCTGGACTATTTGCTATGTGGAAACGCCTATGGATTCTTTAGACTGGAAAAACTGCTCAAGGCCTCTATTCATAGTAGGGATGGGGTGGCATGCTTGTGGGGTGCCTGCTCTGGGGCAGGAACTGCTGTGAATCCCCTCTGGCTTTGAGGGGTTGCATGGGAGCAGCTGGGATATTGCAGGATTTCCTGAGATGTTTGGAAACTCCAGAAGTCATGGTAGAACTCTGCATTATGGGGAAATAAAATTAAAATGTTTCTCACATGAAAAACAAGCAGTGTCTTCCTTTGGCATATTATATCAAAGTCATTAGTTTTCACCCCAGAGGAAGAAACCACCCTCAGAATGTCAGTGTTTTCAGGGAACAGAAATGTTGAGTGATCTGTGGTGTCTCTCTTTTTAGGGCAGTGATACCACAAAGGCATCAGCCAGCTATGTGCTTGCACTTTCCTTTGGAAACAATATTGCTTTCTTAAGCTTTCTCAGACCAAAGCTTTCAAGGCTTTCTCAGGGACTGCAGACCTCCCTGTAGTTGGGCTCTTACCAAAGAGGTTCCTTGAGGCTGAAGGATACAAAGAGGCCCATAATATTTCTTGGTCATCTTGAAAAGGACTTGCAGCCTCATCAACAATCCCCTCTGAAAAAGTTTGGAGCAGTGATGACAGATGTTGTGAAATATGCCTGTGGTGGCTGTCCAGCTGTTGTTAGCACCTGCAAGGTTCATGGATAGGAGATACTAGGGGAAGGGTGTGAAGAATTTGAGGCATGAAGAAAAGATATCCTAAGAGCAGATAGAACTGAGGAGTTTGACTTCAGAGACCCCTATGTTTTCATTTATACCTATGTGTTTGCCTGTGTATAATGTGTAAAAATTTCTTTGTAAAAATTGATTAAACAATGGTCAAGTCAAGAAGGAAACAGGCTTGGTACACGAACTAGAGCAATGTAAAGGAAACTGTGTTTAGGTCCATTATTTATGATATCTAGCCACAGCATCATGAGGTTGAATATAATGGATACCTTATTCACAAGCAGTGTTTATCTGGTACCTGTGATGCTGCTTCTGGCTTGAGTGTAACCCATTGAGTGCATTTATTTGCCACTTATGGTTCTTTTAGTGAGGGTCAAGGGTCAGATGATAGAAAAAACAAGTATTCTTCCCACTCTTTATGTGTTACCTGGTATTCAATGACAACCCCAAAATTGATGTCGCTTCCTGCACTGATGATGGGCAGCAGAGAAGTTCTCACAAATCTGAATGCAACAGTGGAAACTGGAGCAGCCTCTGCTATGCAGAGAAGCATTTTTTGTTCACAAAAATCACTGCTGGCTCAGAGTGAACTAGAAAAAGCTGTCCTCTGGACTGTGATGTGTTAAACACTTGCAGTCCAAGGCTCTCTGGTATTCTCCAGCTGATGTTACCCACAAAGCTGCAGGACAGCACCCAAGAGACAGATGGATCATGAGGGGTCTTTCCTGTGCAAAGCTCTGGATGTCAATGCCTTGCAGATGCTATGTAAGAACAAAGCACAGGGCTGTAAATAGAAAAGCAAGAAGATCATGATATAAATATCGCTGGAGTGGAAAACCTTATCTATGAAGAAATAAAAAATGTTCAGTCAGCTTTGCACTAGACAGCTCTTGCAGCACAGGAGAGCTGTGAAAGGAACACCTGGCTGGAAGCAAACTTCTTGGATATGATGGCCATTGGCCAAGCTCCAAGGTTGGAATGAAGACTGTAAATCAGAAAACTTTCTCACTGGTGTTGGTGGCTGTGCAGGGTCTCAGAAGCTGCATCACCCTGTTTGTGCAGACATTGGTGATTGCAGTGTAGGTGGTCTGATGCTCTCAGTATTCCTCTAATTTCAGTTGCCTTTCTCCTGACAAGCAAATTTGGGATTTATGTTGGGTGAACAGTCCAAGAAATGCTGCTAAACCAGCATGGGAAGCTTTTCTCAAGGCAAGACCTTCAGAGCAGCACAACAGAGACTAGATGGTGAGAAGACCTGGCTGCAGCTTAGCAAGCAGATGTCCCCTTTTCTCAGCACATGTTGGGTCCCTGCTTATCCTGTCTCATCTCTGTGGCTATGTGTTACAGACCTGATCCCTTATGGAATAGCATTTAAAAAGAAAAATTTTTACCTATGCTGATTGCAGAATAGGTTTGTACCAGGTTGACAATGCTTTCATTTTGGACAATCAGTGTGGGTTTTTCCTTATGAAGTAAATAATTGCCAACTCCCATACAGCAGCAGTGTTTTATGCTTCAGAGATGGAACCTGAAATAAAGGAGAAACAAAGTGCAAACCATCAGCTCTAATCCACTGAACAAAGACAATCAAATTTATAGAGGGGAAGAGCTAAGAGAATTCTTCCATTCCTCCTGAACCTTATGGAAATTTTACTGGATTCAGTAAGACCAGGTCAAATTTTTTTTATAGTGAACATTTCTACATGTAGTGTGTAATTTGAACTTTGTCTAAAAGGTCAGTACATCACTTTCACTTCTTGTTTTCAAAGAACTATTTTGAAAACTAGAAATAGCCTTTCTGTGACTTACTGTCTGTCCATAAGTTATGTTGAGCAATTGATAACTTCATTTTTCATTGTCACCTTGACTACTAAAATGTAGTTGAAGTGGTGGCCTTGAAATACTAACTTTTCAATTATGCCAAAGGCCAGGTCAGGATTTGTTCTTCTTTGTGCCAAAGGTTGAGTATAAATGTTACATAGGTAACTTCAGTTCTGGGAAAATTATTGGCATAATTTTCTTTACCAACAGAGTTGCCAACCATTTCATAGGGCAATAAAAAAAAGAAAAAAGAAACCTTGGTAATTAATTCACAAACAGGATAAGAGCAATCTGCATTGTTTCCATACATTAGTCAGCTAAAATACTCCTGGCAAATCCTATTGCTTTATCACCCTAATCCTCCAAGTCTGGAAGGAAAATGCAAAAGCATGTTTCTAAAGGGGATGCTCCCTCAGCCTCTCTCCCTGTTAACAACTTGCTTTTCAACCTCACACCATCTTGGGGCATTATTGGACTTAACACTGAGTTCCCATTAGTATATGCAGAACAGAAAATTCAATTTACCATCCCTAGGGTCTCTGCTGACAAGTATTTCCCTGACACAAAACAAATGCTTTGGCTTTGTGTATGTGAGCAAGATGCTTCCTACCACTGCACTTTCTCTCAGAGAATTGCTCCCTTGATCTTTGTTTTGGAAATACAGACTTTTAAATGTGGGAAATCAAACCACCAAGACAATGCATTGTCTCAGAGAAGTCATGGGCTGCACATCTGAAACACAGTGCTTTTCTGCTGGAGATGCTGGCAGTGTAAATTGTATTATTGATTGCTTTATTAGTTGTGTGTAGTCACTGTTCTTGCTAAAAAAAAAAAGGCACAAGATTCAAAATCATGGATATTTTTTGCCAGCAAAAACCATTTTGGTGGTTTTGCCTTAGGACACAAAACTCTTCCATGTCTTCACCTGGCGAAATCCAGCACTGCAGCCCAGTGCTTTGTGCACCATTGAGCCCTGTCTCTGTTGTACAGGAGTGGGGAAGCAGCTGAGAGGAGCAAGTGCCAGGGTAGAGGTTCCTTCAAGCAAAACTTGAGCCTGGGATCCCTGAGGAGCATAAGCAAAGAGAAGCAAGACCTGGTGCACTGGAGAGGAGCTTGCAGAGAGTTATCAGTCAACAGCTGTAAGCCCAGACTCCTTGCAGCTGATAACAGATCTGCTCATTCAGCCTGGCCACTCATGCATAGAAAATCAAAGAAGACTGAAATCTGTTCAGGCAGGGGGAGGGGAATCACCCAGCCTTCAGTAAATGCCAGACTACCACAAAACTGTTGTCAAGACACCATGTGCAGTAGGGAAAGACTCACTTAGCACTACTGCTTTTAAAGATGCCTCTGCTGGTTATTGATCTGTGACATAGACAGTCCACTCACCTCTTGTAGCAGGAAATTAGGAATATCTGTATTTGGGGTTTGTGGTTTGAATTCTTGGTCAGAAGCAGTTGATTGAAATATTGATGTTTCTCAAACTAGTTATTTACAAGCCCATGGTGCCCTCAAGAAAACTAGGGATTAATGAAATTCCAACCTTCCAACTATTAACTGGCTAACAACACTTCCAGTTTCTTACTCTGTCAGATACTAAGGCCTCCCCTGTCTATAAGGCTGCATGTAGCAATACAACTGAACACAGAATAGTGCTTATAGTGTTTTTTAAAAACCAAAATTTCTATAATTTTTATAATTTATTTTAAATTTTTAAATTTATAAAAATTGTTATAAAACATATGCTTCTCTCTTGCAGCCTTTAGGCTAGATGCTTCCATGCTTGGAGGTACATAGGGCTGCAACCATGTGTGTAGAGCAAGGATCCCCTCTCCTCCCTGTTTTTTTTAATAGGAAGGAAACCTAAGCTCATCCCAGAAGCCAGAGCTGCAGAGAAAAATATTGTGTAGAATTTTTCTGAAAAATTCTTGCTCTTGAATGATGGAGGTGACCAGGAGCCTGAAGAAATAGTGGCACATTCCAGTGAGAGTGCCACTGGCATGTGCCACTGTGATTGTGACCCTATGAGAGTGACCCATTGAGCCCTGGAGCAAGGGCACAGTGGAGAGATCTCTGTGGTACCTCCCGTGAATGTGTAGGTGGGAACAATGTGCAAGAACCAGCTCCTGAGTGAAAAATACCTCTTTTCACCCAGGATGGGCCAGCGTCAAAGAGGCAGTAACAAAACTGAACATCCAGGACAATGGCTAGAACCTGGAAAATGGGCCTGTTTATGATGAGGGTGCTTCACAGGAGTCCAAAGGAATTTGGCTTTTGGGAGGAAGGTTTGCTGCTATGTCTGAAAAAATCTTACCCAATTAACTCAGCAGAGAGGACTCAAAATCTGCTGGTGCTCATCATCCTTCTGCAACAGCTTGGCACCTCCAGGGCTTGCAGTTTATAAAGTCCAGAGAGCACTGTCTGGCTGAAAGGCACTAACTATGCAAAAGCAATGGGAGTTATTATCATTATGGGGCTTTCATGTTCTTACTCAAATCACTGATGCACCTTCTGTGTCCAGCTGACCAAGCAGTATTTCTTGCATTATAGGATTCTGATTCCACTTCCATTGTTAATGTTCATTACTTTCTTAGAGAGCTACAATTTCATTATTAATACATCAGTGTAACAGAGCACAGATTACATAAATGCATTTCTGAGCATTAGCTAAATATTAGTTTTAAGAACAAAATACGCTTCCTATGCCAACAATATGTTCTGCCTTATACAAATACTTTATGGTTACAATTGTAAAAGTACTTGGAAAAAGCTTTTATTGTCTGAAAAGGATATATATATATATATATAGTAAAATAAGACTTTGCTTATCCTCTTCTTCTAAGGAAAAATCAAGGTTTTGAGTTTGAAAGGTGGTTACCATGAATGTTTGAATCTGTTCAATAATAGTATCAGTAAATTTTAAACCTCTTTTCTCTAGGAGAATCAGAGGGTGAGTTACTCATGTCAGATGTGTTTCAGTGGTACAAATGTCAGCTGTGGTGTGGTTGTCTCTTAACTTTGGTGGTCTCCCTAGCCCTGGCTAGAGAGCTGATGTTGTTTGAGCTGAGGAGAGTCTCACAGTTGAGCAATTGGAGGAGAGTAAGGTGATGACCATACTCTATTGTCACCACTTCTGGAGCTGAAGCTGGTTGAAAAGCTGATTTAGCTGCAAGCAGATATTTGGAGCATGGATGTGAGCTATCCAAAGTATTTCTTTGCTGTTGTCAAACCTGGGTTGTAGCTGTCTGTGGGAATAGGGAGACTCAGAGCTAGGTTTGGTTGATCCTATTACAATAGCAATTGAGTGCTTGGAGTATCTCTGTGTGTTGACCCTCTTGGGAGAGCTGGGGCTAAGCTGTAACACCCACCTCCTGCCCCTGGGCAGCAGCAGGTGCTTCATCCCATGCTGGGGGGGGATGTCTCCCTCCTGCTAGCCTCACACAGGCAGACATTGTGGCCACAGCTGGTTCACCAGGGATCTTCTGTCCTCCATGGATTCCTGGTATTGTTTTGGTCCATTATTATGAGACAATCTGCACCTCAGGTCTCAATTTTGACATATAGCAAAAGGACTGAGCTGCTTTATAAGAAAGTACCCATGCTTTAATGTTCCACTCTCACCCCCTGCTTTCATGTTTTAGCCTTAAAACTAAACTTGGGAATTATTTAGAGATCCTCTGAGCAGGACTTTTCTCATTCTGTTCAGAGAAGCCTCAATGCTTACACTGCTGAAGGCATCAGTTTTAGCACATCATTTTAGAACATCTTTAAAATGCAAGCTAGTTGTGTTATCTCCTCCAGAGATATTCACAGGACTGATGCTCTGGTGGATTAAGTTATTTTATGCATTGTAAACAATAGGCTGATGGAGCTGAAGTGCTGAGGTCCTTTTTTAATCAGAGGCACCAGATTAACTTGCTTTTAGTCTTTCAGAAACTCACTTACTCTTAATGAGTTTACCATGATATAGGTCCACAAATTTCCTGTCTGGCTTCTTTTGGCACTCTTAGATAAAAATGCCATCTGGAAAGGAGATTTATTGGTTTTGAGACAATGTCCCTTCCTTATCACCTTGTTTTGCTGGCCCTGAGCTCATCCAAGATAGCAGTACTTACCTAGACAGCATCAGTTTGTCAGACACAAATTGTGGAAAAATTAATTTAAAATACCTTGACCTTTCTACCCCACTAAGATAGGATTTCTTTTTTTCTATAGTAAAACGTCTAGCTAATGTAAACTGCTTACATATATGTGTGTATGAATACATGTATGCATACAAATAAATAAAAGCTTTAGCCTTTTTCTAGTATTCTGCTCTGCTTCCACTGTAAATGCTGCCTTAGTTTTGTCATGGAAGCATTTCTATTTAGTTTTGCATATTTATATTTATTGTGAGCTTGGAGCTTCAAATGGCATCTCTTGTTGTGTGCTAAGATGCCAATGCCAGCCAGGGGGAGTTCTGTGGCACGTTTTTATTTAGAGACCCTTCAGCTCAACACAATTTTCACTATTTAACTCTGTGTATAACTGCTCTGGACAGAGGGATGGGTGCAGCCACTGGGTGAAGCTTGGCTGAAGCACCACAGATGCTTTCCACAATATCCAGGTGATAAGGACTTCCCCACTCTCCATTTCTGGGGCTGCAGAAAACTATAAAACATCATTTAATCAAGATGGCACCAGAAAAATGAGCAGAAATACTCACTGCTGCAAGTGTCCAGGGCTCTTCCTTACAGCCAAAAACACAGCACAAAGAAAAGCTTTGAAAAATTGTTACTGACTATAGAAGTTGCCAGGACATGTGATGTGTGCATGCTCACATGTGTTATGGTAAGGTAATGTGGAGGACAAAGCTGCTGTTAACTCTTTGCACTTGAGCTCTAACAATAGCACTTAAAATCTGTGCAAGACATTTAAAATAAAACAATCCTGTGTCTTCTTGTAAACTTCCTACAGAAAATGCCTTATCCAGAAATTACATAGGAAACAAAAAATAGAAAAGTGTTTCTAGTTCTGTATGTTCCTTTATACTCAATCCTATTGTTGAGGGACGAGTGTATCCTTTTTTTAATCTGCCTGAATTGCATTCCTGGACAGATCCTGGTTGTCACTAGTGAGGTGCTGCTTCTTCAGTGATTAAAGAAGCATTGTAGAAAAAGGAGTTTGTGTTTTCAGAAATATGTGGGAAAAGACTTATGCATGAATTGGAGAAGGGCATAGAAACTTGCAGTGATGATCATAGCAACATTTATTAATTACAATAATAACAAAGTATGATATGTTCTCTATAGTTTAGATAACTTTACTCCAGTACTCATGGGTGACTAAACTTGAAGGGACTCCTGGGCATAAAAAACAAGCTCTTCTCGAATTATTTAAATTAACCTAAGCCCTTAAAAGGCTGTGCAGTTTAAACTAGTGAAATTAATCTTGTGACAATGCAGCCATGTGCTACATGGGAATAGAGAGCTGCTTCAGGAAATATATATGCTGTGCAAGGAGGGGATATCTCAAATGTGTTTTAAAATGTGCTTTCCTTTCCTTGCACTTGTGCTTTATTCCCATATATTTGTTTTCTGCAAGTTCCTAACAGCAAAATGTTCCTGTGGTGTAGGAGACTGACAGTTAATTGGTTTCAAGGGATGACTTTACAATGATTTTTCATTCCTGTGACTCTTTATAGCTAGAGAGAAGGAAGCTGACACATAAGCAAAATTAATTTTTGCTTCTGCCTCTCTGTAAAATTTGTGCTTAATGATCTTGCCTCTTCCTCAGTGCTGTGTTTTTTTACTGCCGTGTCCTAATCCAAGCTCTGATCTCACTTTCACTTAGCATCTGAGCTCTGATGAGCTGTCAGCACTTGATGCTGTCCCTTTCACTCCTTAGTCTCTCACTTGAGTGGAGTATTTGACTCTCTCAGTGGCTCTAGACATCAGCTAAATTTTTACAGGACTCTCTTAAAGAAACATTTTGTATTTGTTGCCCTGCTAATGGAAGATGTGACAGCCACATTTGCCCTATCCCAGCATGCACAAGGGAAATTATCATCATGTCAAATTACAGCTGCTGACTCCTGCCAGACAATCCCCTGCCTTATCTTATCTATCTACATTTTTTAATGCCATGCTCATCATCATGGCATCTAAGTGCCTTAAAAGTTTTCCATTGCTTCAGAGGAAAGATGCATTTATGGGTGTGTTACTGGAAAACTTCCCCTGGTTCTGGCTATTTGGTTGACCTGTGTGTGAACAGGGGTGATAAAGGTTAAAGTGAATTACCTCTGAAAAAGTGACCAACCAGTGCAACAACCTTTGACTTGACAAACCTGATCCTTGTTGATATTTTTTCTAAAATACATCATATGGCTTTTACTTCTGGTTATGTTTGGGTATTAGTTGGATTCTGCAATGCTTCTGGCACTGGTGGTGGAGTGAGGGATCAAGCACCCACTCTGTTTTCATGCTCTCATGCTGATCTTGGGTCTGGTTTGAAGTATTTGAGCCTTTTTGGTTCCCAAGTAGGTGGCACATTCATTGGAAATAAACCAGCTTGACTTCTGCATTTGAGTTTTATTTTGTACTTCACATTGTAAGGAAGCCTGGTGCAAAGGCTGTTAGATGTTAAATAAAACAGTTAAAACTAGACATTGCTGATATGGGAAGAAGGCCACAAGGTATTTCTTCCTCGTTAATCACATTTCTGAGCAAAACCATCATTTTATGTCCCATAAATGTTCTGGGTACCTGTTATATACAGCTGCTGTTTATTTTTCAACCTGTACCAAAGAGCATAAGAATTTATTATACGGGTTGAAACCCAAGTGTGTATATAAGCATGTGCTTCTTCATGTTGAGTGCTGCTGGCACCCTTCACAGGGCAGATCTGTGTCTCTAGCTCTTTTACTGTCCTCCACTGACTCCAGTTCTGCAGTCTCCAGGGGTCTGGTCTGAAGGCATCCACCTGACTATGCTAGAGACCAAAATGCCACTTGCCAAGTACTGCCTTTGTCCCTGAGACACGGCACAGCCATCAGGATCCTTGTATGGCTCCTGGGATATCAGATTTTGCCTGTGCACTGACTGTGGTTGCTACTGTGCCTTTCCCAGAGGTTTGTGGTGTTGTTGTCTGCTGTGCACTGCTGCTGCCCAGCTCAATGCTAGGCAGTAGGCTGTGAGCTCTTTGATCCTCTCCTCGAGTCACAGCTGATCCATGGAGATCCCTGTCTGATCTGACAGCTCTCTGTTTTCACCCTTAACCTATAGCAGTGTTGGAAAAAATAGCAGGCCAAAAGCAACCTCACGTTATTTTATTATTTGCAGTCATCTACAGTAGAGTGTGACTGTGATGTTATTTCCATGGTTTCTCTATCAGCTGGGGGGGTGATGCTTGTACTCTGGTGATAATTCAGATTGGGGAAGCAGGCCAAGGGTTGATATATTTCAGAAACATTTTACAGTTCTTTCCTACTGATATAGAGATTTCAAGGCAAACAACAGTAGTAAATGCAGATTCTCAAGTCAAGAGGAGTAGCTGTCTGGCAGTTAGTTCTTCCATCTTGCTAAATCGTGTGGAAGGGGAGCACAGAGTTGAGACTTGATGCCAATGAAAACACTTTAACTTGCTTAACATCTCCCTTAGCTGTCCTGCAGGTTGTTCTTTTTTTTCTGTGTTTTAGCATAACAGCAGCTTGCAAACAATGCCAGAGTTTTGTCTACATGTCTCTGCACTGTCAGAGATCAACTTGTTCAGCTGGCATGCTAAAAAAGAAAAAAATCACAGAGAAACACAAGAAGTAGAGAGCTTAATTTGGCCTGCAGACTGTACTTCAGCCCACTCAAACTGGGTCAGTGTAAAGCAAATAAACTGCAGCCATGTGGGTTCTGCTGTGGGAGCTGTTGTGCTGCCTTTGATCTTGGGAAAGTGTGAAACTCCTGGATCTGACTCATCAAAGTTCTCCTTCATGCATCTAATAAAAAGCATACAAGCCATCGTGTTGAAGTTGGTAGGATGACCCACCCATATGTCTAAATTTGAGACCACACCCCACTATAGGGATATTTCCATCTCTCTTGGACAATGTTGCTTGGACTTCCACTGAGCTGTTCTACAGGAAGAGCAGAAGTTGAGAAAACGCAGAGGGGAAGGGAAAGATTTGATCCAGGTCCTCCTTCAGCTGACTTTTTTTGTTACTTCAGGTACAGTTGCTAAACTGTGTGTGATTGGCTTTGCTGTGTGCTGAAAGATTGCTTCCTCCAAGCTTGTGCTCTAATTTCCTGCCTTGTAATTAGCTCTTCCACATTGGTTACCCCAATGTGCACAGCATGCAGTCATATGATGAGCTTATAGCACTGGACATCCTCGGCAGGCTGAATCAGAAGGCAGTGCATTAAATCCTGCCCACCAGACCTGCTGGACGTTTACACAGGCTGATAGGCAGAGGGTAAAGCTGTGGAGAAGCAGCCCCTGAGGGCAGGGAGTTGCCTGCATTTGGGCAGTGAGGGATTACCCGGTGTTTTGAGAAGCACAGTGCCTTGTCTGTGCCGGGAGGGTCACAGCAGGTGCACCAGCCTGCTGTGCAGGTCCCACTGGAGATGCCTGCTGTTGTCTCGGGGCCTCTCGCTGATCAGAGTGACCTTGAAAGAAGTTAGAAAGTCTCTTTTCCCAGCCCGACGCTTGAAGAAGGAGTCAGAGCTCTTTAGTTCTCAGTCTCAAGGTTGTTTATTGTTCCTTATCTATAAAATTTTTTCTCCTGTCCAGCTGAGGTCCACTCAGCAAGACAGTCCAAGCACTCTTCCTTCCCCTGGGGCAGTGTTATGTCTTTATATTAAAAATTACATATACAATGTTTACAATTACTTTCCAATACCTATCACCTATGTTGGACAGTGAGCTTCTACTCTAAACCAATCTAAAAGTGCCAACATCACAGCAGAAGATGGAGGTGAAGAAGAAGAAGAAAGGCTGGACATGCCCAGATCCCTCCATCTTGCCCCACTGAACCCCCATTCCAAAAAAACCCCAAAATTTACTTTTTCACCCTGTGGTAAATTCACTATCATTCTACTTAACTGTCGTGGCTTGCAGATCTTCATCTAAGGTTGGTAACTTGCTCCGTGGGTCATAATCAAAACCACAGGCATCCTGGGCTCTGTGCCAGGGTCTCTGAGACTCCAGGCAGGGGTCTTGGCTGCTCAGGACAGCCAGAGGGATCTCCTGGGTTCTGACATGCTGTCCTGGCACTTGTAGCGTGGGGGCTTCTCTAGCAGGCTGGGCTGAGATGTCTTTTCCCTCTAATCTCAAGGCAGAACCAAAAGGAAAGGAGAGGGATACAGTGCGCAGGAGCAATGTCGGAGCACCTTACACCAGGAAATCAGATTTTAGCCACGATGGTTTGTTCTCTGAAGAAGTGTAGAAATGATGCTCCATCTTTACAGGCAGCTCCAGCCTTGAGCAGACACCACCATCAGCAGGCATCCCCCTGGCTGCACGCTGCTCATTCTCTCTCCCTGATGGTGTGGCTGACCCTGGGGTTTGGGGACACAGCAATTCCCTCCTCACTCATGAAAGTCACTGGGCAGCACTGACCTTTGTTTTCCACTCCATTATGCCTCAAAGGCCAAGCTTTCAACTGGAGCAAATTTGCACCTCTCTACTGACTCTAGTGAAAACTCTTGAGAGGCCTACAAGAAAAAATGGGGGGATATGCTGTGATTTTGTCAAATCTGGCTTGGTTGAGTTACACCGCTTTCTCTGCGCAGACAGAAACAGAGTTTGACTTCAGGTTTCTCAATAAAGATTTACCCTTTCTTTGAGTACCTGCAGTTCCCAATCAAAATCTTAACTTGAAGAGATAGATGTGATTTCATTGGATCTGACTCTTCAAATCCTTTTGTGCAATTTTTTTGTTTATAAGGTTTTATTTTAAAGCCCCTGTTTTCTAAAGTGGCGCTTGGTGTCTTGTTACTTTCATGTCAAAACAACTGGGAGCAAGGTGACCTGAACTCCTTCCTAGAGCCATGGCAACAGAGGAGCTCATAAACACAAACAAGGTCAATCCCAAACTTTTGAATTATGTCAGATAAGCCTCCTAGTGAGAAAAATGAAGAGAGAAGAATCTACTTGAAAACACCAAAATTGATGTAGTAAGCACCTCATAGTGTTTTTTTAATGTGTTTTGAATGTTTACAATATATTTTACAAAAGATTTCTTGAGGGTTAGGTACTTGTGGAAGGATGAATGGGTTTTTATAAGGGTTTTTCAGTGGCAAGAGATTTGTACCACAACAGGCAGCTCTTATTGCCGTTCAAAGGAACCCATGGTCTGTCCAAGTCATGATTAATCAAGAGGCATCCATGATCAAATCTGATACATCCTATCAATACCTTATTTTAGCCGTGTTGATTGTTGAGGGACTGAGCCATGAGTTGCATCCATCTGCCTCATGCTGAGTGTGGCAGTGCCACCAGGAGCTGCTTAAGGCTGTCCTGAGTACCAGCCATGGGCTACCAGCTCCTGGAAACACCACACAATGCTGCAAGCCCTGGTGGAGTCAGGATGCCTGTCAGGACTGGGGCTTGCAGCTCCCCTGGCTGGGAGTGGCTTTGTGAGCCTCATGGCTGCTGGGGCCAGGGGCTTGAATGGGCATCCCTTGGGGATGTTGGTGGGTGACTCAGTGTAGCTCAGGCCAAGTAATTTCTTTGTCTTGTGAATATGGTGATCTTTGTCTTTGCCTGAGCATGCCATGTGCCCTTGGGTGTCTAACTGGTCATTTTGAGGCCTGGGTAAAGGGTTTTAGAGCCACATTATGATACAGAATAATTGTGACACCTTGCAGTAAACAGCGACCAGTCTTCCTCTTGCTTTGTTGCAGTCACAAGAGCTATTACCAGAGTGTGAGGACAGCTTTGTGCCTATGATTTCAGCCCTGGTCGCCTTGTTCTGTGCATATCTCGCCCGTTCAAGTATGACACATCTCTGACAACAGCCCCCATAAAGGAAACAGCCCCCCACCCTTTGCTGCCCTTTTTGTGTTGCCTGCTCTGGGTATTTGTTTGCAGAGAGCTTGCATCAACTCTCCTTACTGCCTTAGACTAAGCAGACTAATAGACTCTTTCAACACCTCTGTAGCGCTGCCCGCTGTCGTAATCATTCAGCGGTCACGGCTCTCTGCAAACAGCAGCCCTGAACTCGCCGTTCAATTACCAGTTTATTATTCTAAGACGTCTGGGGAGCGGAGTGGTGAGAGCCATATGCCAATATGGCTGTGGGCTGCTTGTGAAGTTCCTCATGGGACGTGGGGAGCCAAGCCAGGGGTCTGAGCAGTTCTCTTAGGCTGGTGACTGACAGCATCTGACATAGGCTTAAAATAACCCGCCCCAGAAAAGAAAACATGTCCGTCTCCAAATGAATTTCTAGTATGTGAAAACAGCTCAGAGGTGGGTGCTTGTGTTTGGGAGTCAAGGCTATGTTGACTTGCCTTGCTGACCCACAGTTTCAAGATGTGCTGACCTGCCAGGACTCCCTGTCTTTAGCGATGCTGGTTCAGCAAGCTTGCAGGCATGTCCTTCCAGTACTGAAGAACTTGGTTTCTTTGGGATTTGGTGAAGCCACCATGGAATAACCCATTTTTTGCTGAAATTCACAAATGAAGCGGGAACTGATCCTCACTTTGGGCTGATGAAAACCAAGTCTTTCCTGGTGCTGACACAATGGTCTCTGGCTAGAGAGGGTCTCACGCTGTAACACTTGTTCTGGGCTGGTTCCTGCAGTGATCCTTGGAGGAAAGCTGGGGCACATCGACTGAAATAACAAGGACCAATCATCATGAAAACACATCTGCTGGGTTCAATGTGTATGCTTTGTAAAGTGTGGCTGCAATTAGCTCAAACTCTTCTATGGCACTAGAAAACTGAGCTTCCTTGAAATATTCAGTTATGCCAAGAAAAAAAAAAAACATAGTGGATTTCTCTGTGGCCCCTCAGAAATCTGAGGAAGCCTCCCAAAACTTAATATCCACTCATGAAGTGTCCATATAAAATAATTTATCTTCTTATGACTGGCTTGTCAAACAAGAATTGCTTCCAACATTCTTCCATTCACTAACTTCCTCAACTATGTTTTATTATTTTTTCCCTTTTGTTTCCACTCTCCAATCTCCATCTGAAATTCAGTATATTCTAAATGTATGCTGAGAGGGTCCATGCCAGGTTAGCAAGAGGAAAGATTTGTTGGAAGTTGTTTCTGAGCTGCTAGAATCCAAAGCAAAACATTGCTACTTCTATTTGCCAAGATGCAGACTCATTCCTCCTCTTAGCAGGAAGGCATCCAAGAGATAAGGAAGTTAAATCAGATGAGTGTGTATAATTTAACATGTCTAAAATCCTGGTTATGCTATTATGGCTCATTCCTTGCTATTGTTGACTTGTGAAAAAGATAAATCTACCAACAGTAAAAACCTTCTGGTAGCTTGCTTATTCCAAATTTCTCTCTTTTGCTGCAGCTTAAACGTTAGAAACAATTTTCTCATGAGACAGCTTATTTTGTGTGATGGGGGTTGCCGCTGGTCCCTGTGGGCAGCAAGCTGGTTGGTAAAGTGTCCATGTTTTATTTGTCAACAACCAGAGTGCTACAAAGACAAGTAGGCATTTCAGAATCTGACTAGGGAAATTCCACTTCATCCCTTCA